>NC_060143.1:523469458-524069458 GCF_021461385.2 Schistocerca piceifrons | reverse complement strand
ATTTGTCTGATGTGATAGAAGAAGAAGCAGGAGTCGATTTAGAAGAGATAGGGGATCCAGTATTAGAATCGGAATTTAAAAGAGCTTTGGAGGACTTAGGGTCAAATAAGGCAGAAGGGATAGATAACATTCAATAACAATTTCTAAAATCATTGGGGGATGTGGCAACAAAACGACTATTCACGTTGGTATGTAGAATATATGAGTCTGGCGATATACCATCTGACTTTCGGAAAAGCATCATCCACACAATTCCGAAGACGGCAAAAGCTGACAAGTGCGAGAATTTTCGCACAATCAGCTTAACAGCTCATGCATCGAAGCTGCTTACAAGAATAATATACAGAAGAATGGAAAAGAAAATTGAGAATGTGCTAGGTGACGATCAGTTTGGCTTTAGGAAAAGTAAAGGGACGAGAGAGGCAATTCTGACGTTACGACTAATAATGGAAGCAAGGCTAAAGAAAAATCAAGACATTTTCATAGGATTTGTCGACCTGGAAAAAGCTTTCGACAATATAAAATGGTGCAAGCTGTTCGAGATTCTGAAAAAAGTAGGGGTAAGCTATAGGGAGAGACGGGTCATATACAATATGTACAACAACCAAGAGGGAATAATAAGAGTGGACGATCAAGAACGAAGTGCTCGTATTAAGAAGGGTGTAAGACAAGGCTGTAGCCTTTCGCCCCTACGGAAATAAAAGAAAGGTTCAGGAGTGGAATAAAAATACAAGGTGAAAGGATATCAATGATACGATCCGCTGATGACATTGCCATCCTGAGTGAAAGTGAAGAAGAATTAAATGATCTGCTGAACGGAATGAACAGTCTAATGAGTACACAGTATGGTTTGAGACTAAATCGGAGGAAGTCGAAGGTAATGAGAAGTAGTAGAAACGAGAACAGCGAGAAACTTAACATCAGAATTGATGGTCACGAAGTCAATGAAGTTAAGGAATTCTGCTACCTAGGCAGTAAAATAACCAATGACGGACGGAGCAAGGAGGACATCAAAAGCAGAATCGCTATGGCAAAAAGGCATTTCTGGCCAAGAGAAGTCTACCAATATTAAATACCGGCCTTAATTTGAGGAAGAAATTTCTGAGGATGTACGTCTGGAGTACAGCATTGTATGGTAGTGAAACATGGACTGTGGGAAAACCGGAACAGAAGAGAATCGAAGCATTTGAGATGTGGTGCTATAGAAGAATGTTGAAAATTAGGTGGACTGATAAGGTAAGGAATGAGGAGGTTCTACGCAGAATCGGAGAGGAAAGGAATGTGTGGAAAACACTGATAAGGAGATGGGACAGGATGATAGGACATCTGCTAAGTCATGAGGGAATGACTTCCATGGTACTAGAGGGAGCTGTAGAGGGCAAAAACTGTAGAGGAAGACAGAGATTGGAATACGTCAAGCAAATAATTGAGGACGTAGGTTGCAAGTGCTACTCTGAGATGAAGAGGTTAGCACAGGAAAGGAATTCGTGGCGGGCCGCATCAAACCAGTCAGTAGACTGATGACCAAAAAAAAAGTGTGTAAGCTTAGGGACTGATGACCTTAGCAGTTAAGTGCCATAAGATTTCATACACATCGGAACTTTTTTTTTTTTTTAATTTGAACAGTTTAACTGCGGCAATGTTGACTGTGGAGTGGTGGACCAGATGTAGACACGCCTTTAGTCTGCTCCAGCGACACGGACAGGGTGGTGTTCTGTCTTACGGGTCTCCTGGACCATAGTGCCATTTCAGCAGCGCTTCTACATGCCACGCTGGCCTTCGCCATCTTCTACAGAGAGGTCGCAGCTCAATACGAGGGGCGTTTGAAAAGTCCGTGCAAAAATAAAAACTACTTACGTGTTTGTGGTAAACCTTTTTTATTGTTGGACATAGTCTTCTTTTGCACTTATACGCTTCGTCCAGCGCTGTTCTAATTTGTTGAACCCTTACGAATAATAGGAATTGTTTAAGTCTGCAAAATAGCTATTAGTTCCTCCAATCACCTCCTCGTTTGAATAAAGCCTTCGTCCAGCCAGCCATTTTTTTCAAATTGGGAAACAAATAGTAGTCTGAGGAAGCCAAGTCTGTAGAATACGGGAGATGTGAAACGAGCTGAAATCCTAGTTCCAATAATTTTGGGAGCACAATTGCTGAGGTGTGTGCTAGTGCATTGTCGTGATGGAAAAGGACTTATTGGCGCCCAATCGCCGTCGATTTTCTTGCAGCTCGGTTTTCAAACGGTCCAATAACGATGAATAACATGCACCTGTAATAGTTTTACTCTTTTCCAGATAGTCGATGAGGATTATCCCTTGCGAATCCCAAAAGACAGTCGCCATAACCTTTCCGGCCAAAGGAATGGTCTTCGTATTCTTTGATGCAGATTCTCCCTTGGTAACCCTTTGTTTAGATTGTTGTTTGGTCTCAGGAGTATAGTAATATATCCACGTTTCTTCCACAGTGACGAATCGACGCTTGAGGTCCTGGGGATTCTTCCTGAATAGCTGCAAACCATGCTTGCAACACTTCACACGATTCCGTATTTGGTCAAGCGTGAGCAATCGCGGAACCCATCCTGCGGATAGCTTTCTCATGCCCAAACGTTTATGCAAAATATTATGTATCCGTTCATTCGAGATGCCCACAGCACTAGGAATTTCACACACCTTAACTCTTCTGTCACCATATCATTGATTTTATCAATAATTTCTGGAGTCGTAACCTCCACAGGGCGTCCAGAACGTTCAGCATCACTTGTGCCTATGTGGCCAATCTGAAAATTTTGAAACCACTTATAAACTGTTCTAATCGAAGGTACAGAGTCACCGTAATGTTTATCAAGCTTTAGTCTTGGCTCTGAGCACTATGGGACTCAAATGCTGAGGTCATTAGTCCCCTAGAACTTAGAACTAGTTAAACCTAACTAACCTAAGGACATCACAAACATCCATGCCCGAGGCAGGATTCGAACCTGCGACCGTAGCGGTCTTGCGGTTCCAGACTGCAGCGCCTTTAACCGCACGGCCACTTCGGCCGGCAAGCTTTAGTCTCCTGAAGCGTTTTGCCTTTCGTAAATTAATGTTTAATCACCACACGAAATTCTTCTTCATCCATTTTTTGACAATCATTTGACTTCCTTGATTCACACGAATAATAAAGCAAAGAAATAGGCCAATATGGCTGAAATTTGGTGTGCGTTCTTTCCAAAGATGATTCTACCTAAACATGATCTCGCTACGCGCTGGTGGTGCCATCTCTCGGACTTTGCACGGACTTTTCAAACGCCCCTCGTAATTCATGTTACCGTAATACATTAACTGTTTCATGTAACTGCTATTTTCCTCATTCTAAAGGCCTTAACACTCAGTGGAGATCGCTACTCGCTCACTTACATAACTGTAATCTAGAAACTCTTTCATGTAACAGTTGTTTTTCTCATTTTAAGGGCCTAAGCGGCTAGATGCTCCACGCCAGTTTTGTACCCCTTGTTTTACCAGTGTAATATATTTTGTCGTACTTTTTTTTAATAAGTATGGGTAGCTACACCTGTTTTTAACCGCTCATTCTTCTGGTTTAGTAGTTTATTTAATGTCTAGCCCCACCGCCCTGCCCCCTTCCTTTAATGTCGGGAAGTCGGGTGCTCTAACGGTAATACCTTTGGACAACTCGCGCATGCTTTGTGTACAGTTGACTGTATTTCGTAGTCGCGTTGCCTAGATGTAAACAGATAGATTTTAGTATTCCTTATTTTGTCTGGTCATCGCCCTGTAGGGTTCTATTGTGTTTGATGTTAGCAGTCAAATCTTGTAAGAAGAAAAGAAAATAATCTGTACTGCGTGCCTATAACTGATTTATCTCTGCCGAACATTCTTGCCGCTTTTTGTTAACTGTAACTTGTTTCGTATATCTTCCTCGGTAATGAACATTTTTCTTATTTTAAAGCACCACCAAACATTAAATCGATTCTCCAAGCATTAAATTCTAAGATTAGTCAGTCGTAAATAAGAGACACGTGCCCTCCTTGATACCGAGAGAGGAGGATGCCGCTGCTCTAGCACCACTGACCCCAGCAAACCACTCCACGCACTCAACGCCTCGTTTCTCCGATCGCGACACCGCTATCAAGCTCCTAGATAAACAGCGCACTTTATATCGCTGCTACGAACTCAGCAGTTTGTAGAATGAAAGGGAGCCGAAACGGCACGGCATCGTTCAGAAAAAGTGGAGATTCTCCCCAGCGGATTAACAGGGCACTGTTATTTGAGATCAAGAATCAGGAAATGAACAAAGAAGAGAATATGTCGCGAAATCGTGGGCGTTAGGAAGTTTGTATGTGTTCATCGGTATCGGTTTTGTAGTGCAGAGCTCTTTAAAGACTTCCGGAACTGATTAACTGGCCATGTGGTAATCTAGCTGTACATGGTATCTGATTCGTGGCCTTGTCCGCCTAGTGTGAATTCTGGCTCAGAGAAATGCACCTTTTGTCTGAAAGGATATATTGAACTTTTGCAGGTAAGCCTGATTCCAGCGTTTTCCAGCCGTGTAAGAGTCTCATTGATCTACCCGCGTCGTCCCCGGTGCTTTGTAACTCGGAGAGGAGTCGAGCTGCGTTAGAAATTTCTGGCTGTGCTGGTTTCTTAGTCCATGCTCCACATTACTTCTGGAATTATTGTTTTTTCCTACCATCTTTTTTGATACCCACAGTGCGTCTTTACTATGACGCTGACTGATTTATAGCTTTCTCACTAAGCACTGTAACTGCGGAAGTGTTGAACATGCTGTGGTGGCCTGGAATTACACGCTTCTTTATTCTGTTCTAGCGTCACGGACAATGTGGTAGGCCGCAGTATGGGACACGTGGACCGTAGTGCCTTCGCGTCACTGCTTCTACACGCCATGCTGACCTGCATCATTTTCGCATAGGAGATCGCCGCTCAGCATGTTATGTAATTGTAATCTATTAATTGTTTCATGTAACTGTTGTTTTCATCATCAGAGTGGTGAGTTGAGGTTACCACTCACTAACTACCGTAACTGTAATCAAAAAAATGTTCAGATGTGTGTGAATCTTATGGGACTTAACTGCGAAGGTCATCAGTCCCTAAGCTTACATACTACCTAACCTAAATTTCCCTAAGGACAAACACACACACCCATGCCCGAAGGAGGACTCGAACCTCCGCCGGGACCAGCCGCACAGTCCACGACTGCAGCGCCTTAGACCGAACTGTAATGCAGTAACTCTTTAGTGTAACTGATGGTCTTCTCTTTTTAAGGGCCTGAGCATTTATTCTACGCTGGTTTTGTATCCCTTGTTGTAACATTGTAATATGTTTTTAAACCTGGTCTAGATTTTTTAATTACTATGAGAAGCTGCTCTTGTTGCGGACAGCTCAAGCGTTTGCTTCAATAGTTTATTTAATGTGACAGTCGTCCTGACCCAATGTCTTAATGTCGGGGCTGTAACATCACTGTCTTTAGTGACCTAGCACTTTTTTTGGGCACAGCTGACTGAATTTAGTAGGCGCTGTTCCTAGATGCAAGCAGGTTGTCCTTAGTTTCTCAACCTATCACACTGTTGTGTTTTATTTACTGTGTTTGGTGTTAACAGTCACATCTTGCAAGAAGAAAAGCGTATAATCTGCATTGTGTGGCTTAAACCTCGTGCTTCAGGAATTTATCTCTGCTGAAAGAACTGGCCGCATGTTGTTAACTGGGAGCGGTCTTGCGCGCTGTTCCTAGCCACTAAACGTTAAAAAAAAGAAAAACAAGTTTTGTGAATACTGTATTCGAAGGCTAGCTACGGCGATGGAATTTGTTTCTCGGTGGAGATACAGGGGCAGCACCTAGTCTTGACATTTCATATTGGATAGTTCTCTTTAATTCTGATACTCATCCCGTTGCCTCTTATTTTTCTTTATTTTTTTTTCTTTATTGTGATATTCATTACCTTTCACAAGGCGGGCTGTCAGCAGCTGAGTACGCCGCTCTTCAGCCTTGAGGTTTACAATAAGTAATACATGGAGGGGGCACAGAGAATGTAATCAAAACGGCGGGCAAAACAATGTAGACACTAAAAAACAAAAAACACGGAGCCGTTCACGCTGGACGAGAAAACATCACTGACACGAGTTGACACGGCGCACAAAACAGGGATGACGGCGACGGTACACGGGAACAGTGGCGGCGTGACGGCGAACATACACTAAACAAAAACGAAGGCACACACACGAGACACTGATGGCAATTACCTCCGGCGCGCGAATGTTCACTGTGCGTGTGCGAGTCCGGGGACCTGCCAAGAGAGGAGGGGGAGGAAGGGGAGTGGGAGAGCGAGAGGGGAGAGCAGAGATGCCACGGGCAGGGGAGATAGGGAGAGGGAGGAAGGGGGAGGAGAAGCCCGGGGGATGAGGGGTGGAGGGAGGGGACAGGGGAAATTGAAAGAGAAGGGAAGAGAAGGGAGGGAGGGTGCCTAAAGGAAAGGACACCAGAAGTGGGGGGTGGGGCAGGGTCAAAGTTGATAGGAGGGGTAGATGGAGGGGAGGAGGGTATCATCAGGGAGAGGGAGCTGGCGGAAGCCACCTTGGGAGAGGGTAAGGAGGGTGGAGAGATGGAGACCGGGTCGGACGTGGGAATACAGGCGCGGCAGCGGGCGGGGGTGGGAGAGGATCGGGGAGACGAGCGAGTGAGGAGGATCGAGTTTACGGGGGGTGTACAGGATCCGTATCCTTTCAAGGAAAAGGAGAAGGTGGGGGATGGGGATGAGATCGTACAGGATCCGCGTGGGGGAGGGGAGACGGATGCGATAGGCGAGGCGGAGAGCATGGCGTTCAAGGATTTGGAGGGATTTGTAAAAGGTAGGGGGGGCGGAGATCCAAGTTGGATAGGCATAACAAAGGATAGGTCGGATGAGGGGTTTATAGGTGTGGAGGATGGTGGAGGGGTCCAGACCCCATGTACAGCTGGAGAGGAGCTTGAGGAGACTGAGTCAGGAGCGTGCCTTGGCTTGGATTGTTTGGGGGTGGGGAGTCCAGGAGAGGCGACGGTCGAGGGTGACACCAAGGTACTTAAGGGTGGGAGTGAGGGCGAGAGGACGGCCATAGATGTTGAGATAGAAATCAAGGAGGCGGAAGGAAGGGGTGGTTTTGCCTACAATGAGCATCTGGGTTTTGGAGGGATTGACCTTGAGCAACCACTGGTTGCACCAAGCGGTGAACCGGTCAAGATGGGATTGGAGAAGGTGTTGGGAGCGCTGTAGGGTGGGGGCAAGGGCAAGGAAGGCGGTGTCATCAGCAAACTGGAAAAGGTGGATGGGGAGTGACGGCTGCTGCATGTCCGCCGTGTACAAAAGGTACAGAAGGGGGGAGAGGACGGAGCCTTGGGGCACACCGGCAGAGGGGGAAAAAGGTGTAGGAATCTGTGTTATGGATGGTGACATAGGAAGGACAGTGGGAGAGAAAGGAGCAGATAAGACGGATGTAGTTGATGGGAAGGGCGAAGGTTTGGAGCTTGAAGAGGAGACTGGAATGCCATACGCGGTCAGAAGCTCGTTCGAGGTCCAGGGAGAGGAAGATTGCGGAGCGACGGGAATTAAGCTGTTCGGAAAGGAGATGAGTGAGGTGAAGGAGAAGGTCGTCGGAAGAGAAGGACGGCCAAAAGCCACACTGGGTAACGGGAAGGAGGTGGTGCTGGCGGAGATGCTGGTGGATGCGTCGGGTGAGGATAGATTCCAGGACCTTGCTGAAGACGTTGCCTCTTAGTTTCATGGTTGTTTAAATGTTGATTCAGCCCCGCGGGGCAAATTTGTAACGTACTTGTAATAGAAAGTTGTTTCTAACCTAACTACTCCCGTTTCTGTTATCCCGAGCTGTGCCCTTGGTTATAATATACAGGTTGGTCCATTTATAGTGACCGGGACAAATATCTCACGAAATAAGCATCAAATGAAAAAACTACAAAGAACGAAACTCTTCTAGCTTCAAGGGGGAAACCAGATGGCGCTATGGTTCACCCGCTAGATGGCGCTGCGATCAATGGACCACCCTGTATACAGTCTGTGGTTTAAATGATAATAACATTTGGTTGTAATTAGACAATTAAGCTTTCACTTTGTGGGCTTGACTATTAGGATTTATAATTTGATAAAACGCCTGTTTCACCTTAAATCTGTTGTTGGTATACAAACTGTTGTTCCCTCTTTAATTGCTGTTTATTATAATTGTTGCTGATCACAGAAACTGTTTATCTTAGTATATAGAGCATTCTTTTAATGGTAATAAGATTTGTCTAATTGTGAATGATGTGTACTTAAAACTCTGACCAGTCCTTTTGATTAAGCCGCACATTGAAAGGTGGTATTCCATTGAATTTTGTAGTTTTAGTCGCTAAACAGTGAACCTAACACATTACCTTCAAAGCGTTTTATTTATCCATAATTACTAAACCCAAGCGCTGGTAAGCTGGGATGCAGCTTGAGAGGTCCGGAGTAATTTTTTTTTTTTTCAAGGATAGCTGCGGCCTCAAGCGGTCATGCTCTGTTATCTAGAATCTGGCAAAATTTAAATAAGCGAAAAAGCCTCATCTCATTTCCTGGTATCAAATTAACCCCGGAACCTGCGTCGTCACGGAGCCTAAAGATAACATCCGCTGAGGACAGGCCAGTATAACGGGGAAAGTGCCGCGCACAGCCTTTGCCAGTTCTGTGCGTACACTGGAACACGTATACAAGCAGTAATGTGCCACCGTGGCATCATGATGGACCAAGGCGGAATGCCTCCGAGCATTCACGTTGATTGTTGACGAAATTTGGGATTTACAAAGTTGGTATAAGCTGTGTAATAACAGTATTCAATTAACAACTATATAAGAACAGTTTTGTTATTATAATGATCTTTGAATTAGTAATTACGTGAGCTGTAACAGAAACACATCCTCCGCATGAGTCTGCTTTTGAATCATTAAATTGAAATTCGTATGGCAGGAAGAAGTATGGAGATCTGTGAGTAATAAAGCGGGAAAATTCAAGGCATTGTTCATCTTGGACGACAATCAACGCATACACGTACTATTAGGATCGCACACAGCTAACTATCACTTGGTTGAAAGATTCAGAATGATTAGGTACAGAGCTGTTAAGACGCACGTGCGGTTCTAGGCGCTACAGTCTGGAACCGCGCGACCGCTACGGTCGCAGGTTCGAATCCTGCCTCGGGCATGGATGTGTGTGATGTCCTTAGGTTAGTTAGATTTAACTAGTTCTAAGTTCTAGGGGACTAATGACCTCAGAAGTTGAGTCCCATAGTGCTCAGAGCCATTTGAACCATTTTTTTGTTAAGACGCATTTGCTGAGCACAGTACGAGGATCATCCCCAGTGGCGGTCATTCAACTGAATGAAAGGAATGAGTCATTCACTTAAATTTTATTCTGAGATAATTATATCGTTTAATTTCTCAGGCGCACATTTAAATTTGTCTTGGATAAAGTTTTATGTGTAAAACTGAGCTGCCGTCGAGCACCTAAACGGTAAAATGGTTGCAGCGCATTCGTAGCTCTTCTCTGAATTATAAACAGACAGCAGTAACAGGGTATCAAAAATCACATTATAATACATGCAGCACTTCGGCTGTAGTCCGACAGTCAAGCGAGCGAACTTCATCGTTGTACTGTTGGTACTGCTGCATTGTTGTTACGCAACATCTTGGACGAGCTCGTCTTTTTTCGGGTCGCGGAATGAGTTTTCTAAGGCATTCAAACGTTTGCAGTTACCAGCAGTTGTCTGAATTATTTTTACGTGGGTGTGTTTTCATTACGTACAAAAATTGCGAAATTTTCGGCGAGTATGTTATACGCAAGTCTATCTGTTAGTATAAATATGTACTGAACCAGAAAAACACGTTTCAGGTGCAATTTCTTTCTTTCAGTTCAGTCTTAGTCGCTCAGATGCGTGGATACAATAACTGCAACTGAAGGCCATTGCCACAGGTAAAAGAGAGAACGGTGGCTCCGAGCGAAGAGACAGGGACAGTCTTCGTAACCGTGCTTTTGGAACGCGGTCGGGTGAAGAGAAGAAAAGAGGGCGCGTGGAAGATACACACTTACATTGCCCTTACAAAAAACAACAAGAAAACGAAGTATTAGACACTGCAAAGCCGAAAACTACAATAAAATAAAGTTGTTACCTGGACGTAACAAAGACATTGAAATCATCTTATTAGCCTCCATGCTATTTTGAAATGAAAACAGTTTATGGCTTGCTTCAGAATTCGATGACATCAATACTTTTAAAAGCTGTAAATCATCATGAACACTTACGGTCATATTTTTTCATTGCCTTTGGCACATCAAAAATTGATTTTCAGTTTAATCAGACGCGGAAATTAGATATCCATAGGCAGGTTTTAAAACAAAACACAAAAGTTATTCAAAATTTCATTCACGTAGTTACCTTTCTCTCTAAGCAGTAACTTCCATTTCGGGTACGCAGTAAATGAACATTTCGAAAATCTTGGAAACTGTGTTGACTTCGTTTTGTTCCTAAGGAAATACGATGAAACAATGGGCCGCCATCTACAGCTAGCAATAATGTCCTCTGGAATATCCAGTCTCGTTCAAAATGACCTAATAGATTCTGTCGCTACAGTTCTACCGCAAGAAATTAAGAAAGAGATAAGTTTTACACCCTTTATTACAATCATTGCGGATGAAAACAGTGATATCATCGAAGCATACTCAGCTCTCTACTGTACTGTACTACGTATCTGTTAGTGATGAAGTTCGATAAAGATTTTTAGGTTTCGTTAATGTCAGTAGCACAACTTCTCTGGAAAAGTATGAATGTGTTTGAAAGCTAGTAGCACAACGTGACAATAATGCTGCTGTCGTAGCTGCAGAATTGAACGACCATCAGAACACAGTAAAGGACAAATACCATGACGCAATTTTCATATATTTGTTTGCAAGCAGGTTCGACCTAGAGTTTTCTCAGTCCGTATATTCCATTCAGGAAATAAAAATATTTTTATGACACTAAATAGTTTTGCAACCTTTTTCTGTAATTCTACAAAGAGAACTGCTGCGCTTAACAGGGTTGTTGGAAAAACATTTCCAAAAGTGTGTCTCACACGATGAAACTGTAATGGAAGGCTAATCGAAAAGGTCTTTAAAACTATTTGATAGCATTCTAGACAATCCCGAAAAATGGGAGAGCTCGAGGTTTAAATAATGTCTTTCGAGAATTTAAGTTTCAGTTCTTACTTTGGATTTTTGAAGACGTACAGGGTGATTATAATTAAAGTTGAACTTTCAAACCGAACGTTCTAGTAATATCACCCCTAGTCAGAATGGCGTCAGACTGCAACGAATATTATCGGAGAAGGGGAAAACGTATGGGAGAAGAAAAAAGTGTGAAAATTGATCAGTAGATGGCGCTGTATGTCTCAGGATACGTAAACAAAAACACTTGCCACGCGCACGACCGATTGAATTCGGTATAAACACGCCGGGTACACGGCTTTTCCTCCTTTCGCGTCTGCGACAGTCCCCATGACTGTCTCAATGCACGATTGCGCTCTGCTTGTAAAGCTGTATTACAAAAATGATGACTGTGCACACATCGCTCTGCAGAAGTTCCGAACACTGAAGGGTCTGTAAAAAGGCGTTGGACCGATGACTGCCGTGAGTCTGGAGAAAATGGTTTGGAAATTAGAAAAGACTGGTTCTTTTGCTGTGCAACCTGGTAGAGGGAGGAAACGAATTGATTCGACGTCGGTGGAAGCCATTGGCACATAAATGTAGGAAGAAGCGAGCAGTGGTGTGCAAACGTGTAGTGCACGAAGAATTGCACATACACGTGAGCACGGTGCGTAAAATCCTACGAACATCCTTCCTTGTTATACATTCAAAATTACCCATGTGCACGAGCTGCTTCCAGGTGACCTGCCAGCAAGAGAGACCTTTGCTTTAGAATCTCTTGCTCGCATGAAAGTGGACAATGATTGGCCGTGGAAGATTTTGTGTACAGACGAAGCCCACTTCTAAAAGGATACGCCAATACACAGAATTGTGAGAGATGGGCAACGGAAGATCCACACGCAAACCAACCAATACCACTTCATCCTGAAAAGGTCACTGTGTGGTGCGGGTTTACGGCATCGTTTATCGTTGGGCTATATGTTTTTGAAGAGGCAGGTGCTTCTCGTCCTGTTACCTGTACCGTTCACTGATAAGCGCTGTGAGTGTCTTTTGCGTAACCTCAAAAATGGCTCTGAGCACTATGGGACTCAACTGCTGTGGTCATAAGTCCCCTAGAACTTAGAACTACTTAAACCTAACTAACCTAAGGACATCACACACATCCATGCCCGAGGCAGGATTCGAACCTGCGACCGTCGCGGTCGTGCGGTTCCAGACTGTAGCGCCTTTAACCGCTCGGCCACTTCGGCCGGCTGCGTAACCTCGTCTTTCCAACCCTCCAACAGCGTGGATGTGTGGATGGGATCATTTTTGTGCAACATGGTGCACCTCCGCACATTGCAAATCCAGTTAAGTAACTGCTGAAGCGCCATTTCGGAAATTCTAGCATTGTCAGCCACCATTTCCCTACAGCCTAGCCGGCCGAATCACCTGATCTTAATCCGTGTAACTTTTGGCTGTGGGTCTACCTGAAAGATGTTGTGCTCAGTGTTCTGATTGCCAACTTAAGAGCGTTGAAGGCACCCCGGCAACACTTCGATCACTGTGGAACGTGTTGTTTCTCGGTTTCAGCCTCTTGCAGAAAACGGTGGACAGCAGAATGAACATGTTTTACGGCAGTCACACGCAAATTAATAATCAGATTAGATTTTTATTTATGCTTTTTAATGGGTTTTTTGACCTCAGGGCAATTAAAAACCGATGTGAATGATGCTTTTTATCCGGTATTTGGCCTCAGGACAATTAAAAACCGATTTTTCCCATCATATCTGATACTACCTTGCCGTGGTGGTTGGGCATACGTAACTAACAGTATCACACCTGTTCACCCATGCACACTGAGTAGTACAGTTCGTTTAAAGTCAAACGTGCATCTTAGGAATTGTTGAATGATTCACTTGTTGTTCGTAGTTAACCACTATTAAATTATGATGATTACAGCGCAATCTATTGCTACATTTTTTAACCGTTTGCTTTTCTTCTGCGACATGCTTTCCCCCTTCTCCTATAATATTCCGTTGCAGTTTGACCTCACTCTGACCGGTAGTGTTATTTCTACAGAGTTTTGAAAGTTTAATTATAATCACCCTGTATTTTAGAGACTGTCATTGTTTTTGAAGTTCCAGAAACTAAAATCCTGTGGGTAAGGTTTTGTTTGGCTGAGGTAGCAGGAACTAAATTGTAATTCGAAGGAGAGACCACTTCCAGTCACAATTGGGCATCGAAATAATTCGATGGAAAGTTGAAATTTGTAATGGACCAGGAGTCGAACCCGAATCTACGGATTAACGATAGTGGTTGCCTTAATCGACTCTGCCATCTGGACTCACTTCCCAACTGACTTTAACTTTTAACCTGTCACACGCTGGTAGCGTGCACTCTCCATCCAGTCACTCACTGTGCGTGCTGTAATTCCAGAAAAGGCACGGACCAGTTTGTGCACCCACATTAAAGTTATCTAGGCAGTCGTATATACCGATATACCATATATATGTGAAGTGTCTGTTCTATCGGCTATATCCTACAGAACAGGCATCAACAGTTGTTTGATACAGTGACTGCAAGTACCAAATTTTGAAAGAGGTACAGAATCCAGTTGTAATCGCACATCGAAATAATTGGATGACAGGAATCGCTGCAAGCAAGTAGGTGAATGGTCAGTGGACGCTACTACCGTGCGACAGGTTGAGAATTTGGGTCAGACGAGGAGCTTATTTGGAAGGTCGATGCGGCTAATGCAGCCTCTCGCGTTAAGCAGTAGAACTGGGTTCGAGTCCGGGTACGGCACATATTTTCATCTTTGACCACCGAATTATTTGAATGCCCGATTGCGGCTGAAGTTCTCTTATCCGGAATTTGATATTTACGATATCTGTGTCAAACAACAGTGTGACCACTATTCTGTCGGACGTGTCCGAGATGTAACACTAAGTTGTACGTTCACCAGAAAAGAGATGGGCCTCATGCAGTTTGGCTCAGTTATGAAGAGATCTTATCAGGAGAAAGAAAACTGGCGTTCTACAGATCGGAGCGTGGAATGTCAGATCCCTTAATCGTGCAGGTAGGTTAGAAAATTTAAAAAGGGAAATGGATAGGTTAAAGTCAGATTTAGTGGGAATACCGAAGTTCGGTGGCAGGAGGAACAAGACTTTTGGTCAGGTGAATACAGGGTTATAAATACAAAATCAAATAGAGGTAATGCAGGGGTAGGTTTAATAATGAATAGAAAAAATAGGAGTACGCATAAGCTACTACAAACAGCATAGCGAACGCATTATTGTGGCCAAGATAGACACGAAGCCCATGTCTACTACAGTAGTACAAGTTTATATGCCAACTAGCCCTGCAGATGACGAAGAAATTGATGAAATGTATGATGAGATAAGTGAAATTATTCAGGTAGTGAAGGGAGACGAAAATTTAATAGTCATGGGTGACTGGAATTCGAGAGTAGGAAAAGGGAGAGAAGGAAGCACAGTAGGTGAATACGGATTGGGGCTAAGAAATGAAAGAGGAAGCCACCTGGTAGAATTTTGCGCAGAGCATAGCTTACTCATAGCTAACACTTGGTTCAAGAATCATGAAAGGAGGTTGTATCCATGCAAGAACCCTGTAGATACTAAAAGGTATCAGATAGATTATATAATGGTAAGACAGAGATTTTGGAACCAGGTTTTAAATTGAAAGACATTTCCAGGGGCAGATGTGGACTCTGACCACAATCTATTGGTTATGAACTGTAGATTAAAACTGAATAAACTTCAAAAAGGTGGGAATTTAAGGAGATGGGACCTGGATAAACTGAAAGAACCAGAGGTTGTACAGAGTTTCAGGGAGAACATATGGGAACAATCGACAGGAATGGGGGAAACAAATACAGTAGAAGAAGAATGGGTAGCTTTGAGGGATGAAATAGTGAAGGCAGGAGAGGATCAAATAAGTACAAAGACAAGGGCTAGTAGAAACCCTTAGGTAACAGAAGAAATATTAAATTTAATTGATGAAAGGAGAAAATATAAAAATGCAGTAAATGAAGCAGGCAAAAAGAAATACAAACGTCTCAAAAATGAGATCGACAGGAAGTGCAAAATGGCTAAGCAGGGATGGCTCGAGGACAAATGCAAGGATGTAGAGGCTTATCTCACTAGGGGTAAGATAGATACTGCCTACAGGAAAATTAAAGAGACCTTTGGAGAAAAGAGAACTACTTGCATGAATATCAAGAGCTTTGATGGAAACCCTGTTCTAAGCAAAGAAGAGAATGCAGAAAGATGGAAGGAATATATAGAGGGTCTATACAAGGGCGATGGACTTGAGAGCAATATTATGTAAATGGAAACGGACGTAAGTTAAGATGAAATATATGATTCTGCGTTAATAATTTGACAGAACATTGAAAGTCCTAAGTCGAAACTATGCCCCGGGAGTAGAAACGTTCCATTAGAACTACTGATAGGCTTGGAGAACCAGCCCTGACAAAACACAACCATCTGGTGAGCAAAACGTATGAGAGAGGCAAATACCCTGAAACTTCAAGAAGAATATAATAATTCCTATCCCAAAGAAAGAAGGTATTGACAGAAGTGAAAATTACCAAACTATCAGTTTAATAAGTCACGGCTGCAAAATAATAACGCGAATTCTTTAAAGACGAACGGAAAATGTGGTAGAAGTTGACCTAGGGGAAGATCAGTTTGGATTCCGCAGAAATGTCCCTACGACTTATCTTAGAGGAAAGATTAAGGAAAGGCAAACCTACATTTCTGGCATTTGTAGACTTAGAGAAAGCTTTTGACAATGTTTATTGGCATACCATCTTTCAAATTATGAAGGTGGCAGAGGTAAAATACAGGGAGCGAAAGCTATTTACAATTTGTACAGAAAGCAGATGGCAGTTATAAGAGTCGAGTGGTATGAAAGGGAAGCAGTGGTTGGGAAGGGAGTGAGACAGGGTTGTAGCCCATCCCTGATGTTATTCAATCTGTATATTGAGCAAGCAATAAAGGAAACAAAAGAAAAGTTCGGAGTAGGTATCAAAATCCATGGAGAAGAAATAAAAACTTTGAGGTTCGCCGATGACATTGTAATTCTATCGGAGATAGCTAAGGACTTGGAAGAGCAGCTGAACGGAATGGACAATGTTTTGAAAGGAGGGTATAAGGTGAACATCAACAAAAGCAAAACGAGGATAATGGAATGTAGTCGAATCAAGTCGGGCGATGCTGAGGGAATTAGATTAGGAAATGAGACACTTAATGTAGTAAAGGAGTTTTGCTATTTGGGGAGCAAAATAACTGATGATGGTCGAAGTAGAGAGGATATAAAATGTAGACTGGCAATGGCAAAGAAAGCGTTTCTGAAGAAGAGAAATTTGTTAACATCGAGTATAGATTTAAATGTCAGGAAGACGTTTCTGAAAATATTTGTATGGGGCGCAGCCATGTATGGAAGTGAAACTTGGACGATAAATAGTTTAGACAAGAAGAGAATAGAAGCTTTCGAAATGCGGTGCTACAGAAGAATGTTGAATATAAAATGGGTAGATCGCATAACTAATGAGGAGGTATTGAATAGAATTGGGGAGAAGAGGAGCTTGTGGCACAACTTGACTAGAAGAAGGGATCGGTTGGTAGGACATGTTCTGAGACATCGAGGGATCAATAATTTAGTACTGGAGGGCAGCGTGAAGGGTAAAAATCATAGATGGAGACCAAGGCTGGGAGATGAAGCAGCTTGCAAAGGATAGAGTAGCATGGAGAGTTGCATCAAACCAGTCTCAGGACTGAAGACCACAACAGCAACAACAATGAAGAGATCTGCGGGGTGCCCAAGAAAGGACATAATTATCAAGAATATGATCCCAGGACCTATTACCGACGTCTGTTCTAAGTCAGTACGTTATAAATCAGCAGCAGGATGTTAGGTTTGAAGAACTTGAAAAACTGAAGTTTCTTCAATTATTCGATGCTCCAAAGCAAAATGAAATGGTCCTGAGGAAGGACGAATACCTCTCCACGGAAAGGCACCAGATTCTTCCCCACCTGAGGAGTATTGGTTTGTCATGCTCTGCGTTCACTGAATTTACAGCGCTACGTCTTGTTTAACAATACCAATAACCACTGAAATAGCTGAACGTTCTTTTTCTGGGCGTCGCAAAGTTCGTAGCTACTACAGAACTCAAAGCGACAAGAAACACTTTCAAATTTATCTGCACTGTGTACGGAAAAGAAGCTGCTTAAACTATAATTAGTTAGAAGCGAAGTCAGTTGGAAGGAAGGAAGTACTGAATTAATATTGAAGTAAAACAAATACGAACTAATTTTCGTTCACTGTGTTTTAGAAAGTTTATATGGAACAGCCTTCATGTTTCACTGATCTGCTGCTTGAACTCTGAATGTAACACTGAAGTTGTGCAAACATTGTAATTTGCTTCAAAAATTCTCTTAGAAAAGACAGTCCTTCGCCCTTGCTTCCCCTTATCCAAAGGTCACCGCACGAAAATCATCATACCGAAACCAATAGCTCCTATTTCTTTTCGAGAAAAATACAATAGATACAGAAATCACAATGAAACAGTAGCGTAGAGCAATATTTCTGCTACGTACTGTCAGTTTTGCACATAATGACCACCATTCTTTGTGCGCTTCTGCCATTGCTAAAGAGGAACCCTCATATTCTTAAAAATATGAACCAGATGAAGTTACCCCTGCTTAACAGGTCTTACAATAGCATCCGAGATTGTCGGCCACGTACACTCAAAGAGAGAGAATGTGAATGTGCTAAATGAAAAATAATCCGTGCATGAGGCAGTGAGTTTCGTGGTAACAAAACTGTCGAAGGTGTCCGGCGTTATCGTTTTGAAAGCGGATGTTTGTCTCTTCCACTAGTCTGACAGTAGAAATGCAGGCGTTCAGCACTGTAGTCAAGTAGCGATCTGAACTGACTCTGGCTTTAGTACCCGAGACAGCAAAAACAACTGCTTCCTGTCTGTCCCTGAAGACTGTTCTCACCATTGTGTTTACAGATGACAGCGCCCTGAGCTAGTTCTTGTTTCTTGGAGAAGCTGATTGTCGCCTTTCCGTGGGCGGTCTTTTGCACATGCGTAAAAACAGACGCCTCACAAATTCAGGGTCTCACTGCTTGTAAGAAAACAGGTCGGAAGAGTCCATGTGAAACTGGAACAGAAAAACTCGCGGAACGTAATTGGGAGTTCTCGGAAGAAAAACATTTGAAGAACTTGTTTTTTGAAGTACACCGTGTGACACCATTATGCTGCTAGCATTGTATATCTCACAAAGAGATAATGAGAATAATGTAATAGAGATTAGTGTGTTTACATAGACATACAATAGTCGTCTATCTCTCGCACAGTATGCAAACTTAATAAAGAAAGGAAATTGATAATGTTGATATGACTGCATCGAACGGTGTCCTGCGGGGTCTATATCTAGGACAGCAGTGCCATCAGCGAATCTTGTCATTGATATCGTTTCTCTCAGAATTTTAATCCCAATTCCAACTATTATTTTATTTCCATCATTGCTTCATCGACAGAGTGAGACAGTACGGGTGATAGGCTACATAAAAGTTATTTTTTTTCTTTCATTGAGTCATCAGTCATCTATTGGGCCGGTCACAATTTTCTATTCTCCCAGTCTCTTAATCTCAGAGTAGCACTAATACCCATCATCTTCAGTTTGTGATGGCTATGTACCATGTTGATATTCCTCCTCAGTTTTAGCTCTACGGTTTCCTCCAGTACGATTGAGGTTAGTTCGTGACGACGTAGCGGATGTCCCATCATTTTGCCCCTCCATCTTTACCAATGTTTTCCTCATATTTGTATCCTCGTCGATTGTACAGGCAACTTCCTCATTTCCTGTGTTATCGGTCTACCTGTCTTGTACATTCTTGTAACGCTTCGATTTTCTTTTTCTATACTTCCGACACAGTCTAGGATTTACTTCTTTGTAGTATGTGATCCAGACGTAAATTTCAGACATTTCTTCGTCAAATTAATGCCAATGTTTGTCACTAGCAGACTTAACTTTGTCTGGGACGCTTTTTAATATCCGAGTACTTCGTTCTTCGGCTTCCATTATTATAGTTCCCTGTTAGGTTTTGTACATACTGTACATTACCCGTCTATTTCTGGTGCTTACGTACCTGTTTTTTCTTGCTTAGGAAAAAAAAACTACCGACGTCACACGACTTAGGGTGACGTTTTCGACGCATTTAGATGAGCTTTGTGGTCGCAATAATGATGATCGACTACTTGTATCCGTAGCCATTGTCTTCCGCTTCTGCAGCAACATCAGCCACCCTGTATTGAGACGGTATGTGTGAGCCAGCGGTGCCGTGGGGCAAGACACATTGGCTGGAGCAGAGATGTTACCGCCGCCACTGTGGCCTGGCGGGTTTAATTAATGCGCCGCGTGCGTAGCGGGTTGCAGGCGCGGCAGCCTGCAGGCGCAGCAGCTGGCGACCTGGAGGCGTCACGCAGCTAATCGGAACAGTCGGGAATTTCTGGTCCCTAGTGTGCAAGCCGTATCCTGCAGTGGTACCAACGGAAACAGCAGCTGTAATCGGCCACTCACTTTGCAGCCATGGGTTGAGGTACGGCTGTAAAACACGTGATCTATTCGGATCTACAATTTATAGGAGAAGACAGGTTTGCTACTTACCGTAAAGAAGATACGTCAAGCTACAGTCGGGCTCAATTAAAAGATATTTACATAAAGCTTTCGACCACAGAATTCGTCAGTAAACACACACACACACACACACACACACACACACACACACACACGCCATTCACACACAAATAATGGTGTGCTCGTGTGTGTGTCCCTCTTTTACTGGCGACGGTTGTGGCCGAAAGCTTTCAGCGACTGTCTTAATTGTGTCTCTCATCAACTTGACGTGTTTTCTTTACGCTTACAGCAATCTGTCTTTTCCTAGCCAGTCGTTGTGGCCGAGCGGTTCTAGGCGCTGCAGTCCGAAACCACGCGACTGCTACGGTCGCAGGTTTGAATCCTGCCTCGGGCATGGATGTGTGTGATGTCCTTAGGTTACTTAGGTTTAAGTAGTTCTAAGTTCTAGGTGAGTGATGACCTCAGATGTTTAGTCCCATAGTGCTCAGAGCCATTCTTTAAATGTTTCTTGTCTCTAACATCAACTGTTATTTTACTAACAAATTATCAAATCATGTATACTATTTTCACTGCCTCATTTCGTAATCCGATTCCATCATCACTGCCAGATTTAATTCAACTGCATGGCGTTAATGTGGTTTTGATATGCATCTACACCATCACTCGGCAAATAACACTTAAATTATCGGCAGGAAGTTCAGAAGACCACTTTAAAACTATTTCTCGTCTGTTCCAATTTATAACAGAACGTGGAAATAAAAAAAAACTTAATTTTTAAAATTCACATAATTATTGACCTACTTTAAATATTTAGAATGGTGTCATGATTTAGCATCTTAACATAATTAATTATTGAAGTTAGAATTTGTGTATATGTCTTGTGTCAGTATAACTCAGTGTATGCAAATTACCCAGACTATATTCATCCAGTATTCAGATTTTTTATCCAAACGTTTCCTCGTTGACTCATCCCACTAAATAATAAAAGGAAAAAATCATATCTCACCACATTTTTCACTGTTTATGCAGTTAACCTTTATCATCAGGAGCGATGTTTTAATTTATTTCCTCTTGATCACTTGTTCTATTTGCTTCGTATTTTATGGACAGTATCCACGTATACCGTTGAATGTAACTGCAAAACTATATCATTGTACGACACAGAACTGGGGAAATACGATGTCGTAAACACGGAGATACGTGATGAAATTCACTGTATTCAGGCATAAAGATTTTTCACACTTCACTTCAAATACTTAACTCATTAAATAAACTGTAGACTAATCAGAAGTTTGAAGAAGTTTTTTACATGGAGATTTAAAGATTCGATCCTTGGTGAAACGGTTTTCTTTTTTGAAGGGGGAGGGGTTTGATGGTGAATACTTAATGTTTCAATACGAGCTGTGATTTGTATCGTTTTATTACGATCGTCATTCGCCGTATATAAGTGAGAGTCACTAAAATGTTTTAGCATTCGGCGGAGAAAATTGGTGGTTATAAGTACGTGAAAAACACCTTTGTTTTATTAACTGCCATCCGAACTCGCTTATCATATCTGCGTCACTCTCTCCCGTGTTTCGTGATACTACAAAACAAGCTGCTCTTCTGTAAAAGTTTTCGATGTTGCCCGTCATTCTTATCTGGTAACATTCGCACATCCCGTAAAACTGTCCAGATTAGGACGTACAACTGTAGTGCATGCCGTCTCCTCAGTAGATACATTGCATCTTCTAAGGACTCAGCCAGTATAATGCATTCTTTGGTTTCCCTTCCACACAACAACTCCAATTTAATTTGGTTGTTATTGTAATTCGTGGACAATTAGTTCAGTGAGCAGCTTTTAAATTTGAATAATTTGTTGTGAAATTTAAATTATCTGAAGTTTTTAGCATTCATTTGGCGATATTCCTTGATGGCACAGTGACTACCGAATGACATGTGAAAATTTGGAAAATGGTTTCATCCCAATTATCCAGAGTGACCCTGATTTCTATAACATCTGGTTCATGCAAGACGGAGCTCGTCTCATCGAAACAGGAGAGTGTTTGATGTCCTGGAGGATAACTTTGGGGACAGCATTCTGGCTCTGGGGTACCCAGAGGCCACTGGCATGGGGCCGTGTTCTCCGGATCCGAACACATGCGACTCCTTGTTGTGGGGCTATATTAAAGACAAGGTGTACAGCAATAACCACAAAACCATTACTGAATTGAAAACAGCCATTCAGCAGGTTATCGACAGCATCATGTTCTGAAACTTCATTGGGTCATGCAGAATTTCGCTGCTCGTCTGTGCCACGTCATCGCCAATGATGGCAAGAATATCGAACATGTCATACCCTGAATCCGAACATCTGTAGTGACGTTTACATGTTGTATAAATTGTGTGCACGCTGTTATTTGTAACTAATTTACGTTTTATTCATATAGTTCAATAATCGTCACCCTGTGTCTGCAAGGTTTCTCATTTGTGCCGTTCTTCCCTCTGGGTTCGCTATTTCCAATGTTCCTGAGTGAATGTCCGTTGGTCTTGAATTGTTTACCCCGTAAACAGTTTTTTGTACATCATTTTATGAAATGTTGAGTATGTTACGATGTTCACGGCTAGGATGGTAGAAACTAATTTTGCTTTCTGTTGTGCTTTCCTTAATTTTCTTGTAACCGTGTTGATTGCAAAAGGTCTGATATGACATATCTCTTACCTTATAACTATGAGTAACTTGATATATGTGCTGGCGAAGAGTTCTCGGGCTTCCAGCCGGGTGGCGGTGTCTTCAAACTGCGACGTTTCGACGAGTGACATACTCATCATCTTCTGGCGAAGTGCCGAGACTTTGCGGATGCCGGTCCCTTTATACCTGCAGTGTGCCCCCCCCCCCCCCCCCCCCCCTGGCCATGGGAGGCTGGGTCCAGAGGGAAGCGGGTGCGCCGTTCGTGTCTCCGTCAGAGCATTCTGATCGCGTCTCGTGAGCTGGACGGTTCTTGTTGCGTTCCTGGCGTATTGCGGCTAATACTGGATTCCAGGCCGCGTTCAGTTGATAACCTTCGTCCCTGTTCATTAGATTCTAGTGGACCCGTATTTCTATTGATTCTTTAATGACGCTATCCCAGTAGCTCCATGCTCGGCACAGCACCCTGGTGTTTTCCAAATCAGAGGTGTGGTTTTCTTTGATGCTATGTTCAGCTATAGCAGATTTCTCTATCTGTCCAAGTCGAACATGCCTGATATGTTCCTCGCACCTTTTAGAGATGCAGCGCTGCGTTTGACCGATGTACTGCACACCACATTCGCAGGCAATGTTGTATATACCAGGTGTGTTTATTTTGAATGGGTCTTTAGCTGAGCCCAGCAGCTCTTTCGTCTTCGGCGGTGGTCGGAAGACGGTATTTATGTTTGATTTTCTTAATAGCCTCCCGATTTTGGCTGATGTGGGCCCCAAATATGGATGAAAGGCGAGTCTCTTGTTAACTTCCTTTTCCTCTTCCTGAAATTTGTCAGCTTGTCTCCTCTTGAAGGCCCTGCCAATCTGTGTTTCACTGTACCCGTTTTTCCGAAATACCTCTCTTAGGTGGTGTAATTCGTCTGAGAGGCTTTCTTTGTCACAAATGACGTGCGCCCTATGTACCAAGGTGGTCAGTACTGACTGGCGTTGCGCCGGATGGTGGCAGCTGGTTGCATGGAGGTACAGGTCTGTGTGCGTCTTTTTTCTATATACTGAATGGCCCAGCGTGCCATCCGCTTTCTTCCTGATCAGTATGTCCAGGAATGGAATACAGCCATTCTCTTCTACTTCCATCGTGAAGGTGATATTCTTATGCATGCCGTTTAGGTGGTCCATAAACTCCTCCAGTGCCTGCCTGCCATGCTGCCAAATCACGAAAGTGTCGTCCACATAGCGGAAGAATTGCCTGGGTTTACGGTGAGCAGTTTGTAGTGCCCCCTCCTCAAAGTGTTCCATATAAAGATTCGCGATCCCTGGAGCAAGGGGAGATCCCATGGCCACTCCATCCACTTGTTCATAATGCTCTCCATTGCACTTGAAGTAGGTGGTCGTAAGTGCATATTCAAAGAGCTTCACTGTTTCAGGCTCGAAGTGCTGATTAAGGAGCGCCAAGGCGTCTTGTAGCGGTACTTTCGTGAACAAGGAGGTGACGTCGAAGCTCACGAGTAGGTCATCACTCTGTATTCGGGTGTCCTTCAGTATTCTAACGAAATCCGTGGAGTTTTTCACGTGATGACTGCCGTGTCCCACCAGTGGTTTCAATAGTGTCGCCAGGTATTTGGCCAGTCCATAACTGTGCGAGTTGATAGTGTCCAGAATCGGCTGTAGAGGCACCCCATCTTTGTAAATCTTGGGCAATCCATACAGGCGCGGTGTCGCTGGCGCTCTGGGATACAGCCGTTTCTGCACTGCCACTGGTAGATCTGAGTCCTTCAGTAGCGCCACGGTTTTCCTGGTCATCGTCGATGTAGGGTCCTTGTTGAGCTTCCTGTAGGCTGGGTCTTGCAGCAGAGAGCAGATTTTCTGTTGGTAGTCGACTGTGCGAATCAGCACCGTCGCATTTCCCTTGTCTGCTGGGAGGACCATGATGTCAGCATCATCCCTCAGTGCGCGGATAGCCTCTCGCTCCGGCGCAGTAATGTTAGCTTTAGGGAGTCGTGACTTGTCGATGATCCTGCAGGTCTCCCTTCGGATCTGCTCAGCTTCCTCCTTGGGTAGGCCCCGGATTGCTTCTTCTACGCTGCTGATGATGTCCCGATTCGGTATGGTCCTTGGTACAGGTGCAAAGTTCAACCCTTTCGTGAGGACAGAAGTTGTAGCTGCATCTAGAACCTTATCTGTCAAATTTACAATAGCTCTGGTGCTATTTGTCACCTTCTGGGTCGACTGAGCTCCAGAGAGTCTGCCAAATTTGTTGATCTGTTTTGCGGCAACATGTCGTTTCTGCACCTCACTGTCGGCGTGAGAGCTGCAGTCAACCCACTCCCAAGTGTGTGCCGGTAATGCTTCTGCCATTTTCAGGTGACATGCGATCAGGATGCGTGCATTCTTGTCCAGTTCTTGGCGTGTGTAGTGAATGTGTTCCCTGACAATGGCCATCCCTGCTCGCCGTAAAATACGTTCGGTTTTCTTCGTTTTCACAGGATATCTTAATTCCGCAAATCGTGGCAAGATGTTCTTGTCTCGGCAACGTTGGAGGAAAGCCAATGAGCTGAGCAATTTGGCTTTCCTGTTGCGTTCTTTCTGCAGCAGCTTGAAGCTACAGAGCATCTCCGCCCCGTAGAGGTGTCGTAAATGTGAATGTATGCTTTCCCGGCGTATACAGCTGGCGAAGAGTTCTCGGGCTTCCAGCCGGGTGGCGGTGTCTTCAAACTGCGACGTTTCGACGAGTGACATACTCATCACCTTCTGGCGAAGTGCCGAGACTTTGCGGATGCCGGTCCCTCTATACCTGCGGTGTGCCCCCCCCCCCCCCCCCCCCACCTGGCCGCGGGAGGCTGGGTCCAGGCTGGGTCTGGACCCAGCCTCCCGCGGCCAGATGGAGGGGGGGAGGGCACACCGCGGGTATAAAGGGACCGGCATCCGCAAGGTCTCGGCACTTCACCAGAAGATGATGAGTACGTCACTCGTCGAAACGTCGCTGTTTGAAGACACCGCCACCCGGCTGGAAGCCCGAGAACTCTTCGCCAGCTGTATACGCCGGGAAAGCATACATTCACATTGATATATGTGATTTTACATAGAGCTACCCATTATTCCATGGAGTTAGTTTCCCACAAGGTAGTTTAATTTTTCCAGGTTTCACTCAAACTTTGGGACTCGTACTTATGTTTTTCATGCTTCTTAGGTTTTTATATACTGAACTCTTGCTCCCACGAAGTTATTGGTATCTTTTTTACGAATTTTGAACGTGATATTGGTGATATATGTGTGAATCGTATTTGTATATTTATTTTGAAATAAATTCTGTTGTACACAAAGTCATGTGTACGATATTCCAACATGGCATAATTTATGGTTATTCGCACATTTTATTAATAGTTTCTATGTCTTTAAAGATCCGTTGTTACGCTCTAATTTTGTTTTATACATTTACAGCTGAGAGGAATTATTGTAGCAGCGCCTGTAACTTAGTAATTACATTTGTCCCAGTATTTCGATTAATTCAATTTATGGTTTACTTTTATTGTGTGCCGGCCTGAGTGACCGAGCGGTTCTGGGCGCTACAGTCTGGAGACGCGCGACCGCTCCGGTCGCAGGTTCGAATCCTGCCTCGGGCATGGATGTGTGTCCTGTCCTTAGGTTAGTTAGGTTTAAGTAGTTCTAAGTTCTAGGGGACTGATGGCCACAGTAGTTAAGTCCCATAGTGCTCAGAGCCATTTTTTATTTATTGTGTGTTGAACAATGTCTTAGTCTTTATGCCTTACGGTTAACTTGTAATTGTCAGAATAACATTGGTCATTTTATATTAATATTGTCGAAGAATATCAGTTAAATCGATTATGTGAAGTAGCATAGGTTACATCTCTCTACTGTTGACTTCGTTGATAAATCGTCTTTGGCATCTGTTTTGACTATACGCTCACTTATGACTTGTTATCTAACAGCTCATTGCTTGCTCTGTGTTGAGCATTTGTTGCCTTGCTAAAGATGCGTGGTTATGTAGAGTCTATAATTAAGATTTGGGTTTCCACGTCAGTAATAGCAGTGACATGTGAGTTATATCAGTCTATTTTCGTAAGTATTTCTTATTGGTCAGTCATTAACCCAAAGATGTATGTTGATGATTTTCTACAATTGCTTTTTCTTTTGGTTGATGGAGATACAGAGATAATATATCACCGAATCCCATAGTAAAATTGAAAAGTATTAATACAGCTCTCTCTCGTGCATTTTGAAAATATATGGGTTTCCTTTTGCTCTGACTGTGATGATTTGTGGTCATTGTATTCCATGTTATCCTAAGGAGAGCTTCTGCTATACCACTCCTGAGCTATTGTGGTGTTTTTTCTTGAATAATAACTAGCCATTATTCCAATGCCTCTGTAATTATTTCTTATTCAGAAAACAGTCATAATTTATATCGCTTTTTTGGTTCAGTACCATCTTTTCATTTACTCTTTGATTAATGTTCGATATAAGCACCCGTGACGGAATACGTTTGCCTCCGGGGAATCGTTGTTTAGACATGCTGCCATCAGCTTATCATAAGACACTTTTTATGTATATATTACAGCATGAATAGGTCCTGTCTGCGCTACAAAGAACTTAGAGACATGTACTAATTCTGAATATGTCGAGAATGACTATTCTAGTTAACGTTTCTTGAGAATATGTCAGTCTATACGACGTGGCGACTATGTCGCCATTGCACGCATGCTCCGTATATGGGAGGATGCTACACAGTTTCATATCGTTACAGTGGGCGTTGAATACATAGGACGTGAGTTTAAATTTCTGAAACATATGTTCAAGATCGACTATGTCTACCTTTGTACAATTCAACTTTTTTTTAATCTCCAAATAGCTCATAAAAAAATGTTACGGCGTTAATATTCATTTATGGGCCAAAATCTTGTGTATCAGGCAATAGTTTCAGGTCATCGATACGAAAGCCACATCAGTTATGTGCTCAGATTAACTTTAAAAAGTAGCTGAGGCTTTAAAAACACATAAAAAGTATATAAAGATAATGATTATTCTGAATAACAGTATAGGTCACGGTAAACCAGCAACGATTTTGGCAGCGTTAGCCACGCCGAATAAAGCATGGAAGAATATAATGTCGACGATGGTTTCTGTTTCAAGACTAGTGGATTCATTATGGAGACACTGGATCATTTCCGACATCAGGCCGGGTTTCCAGACATCTGGTGTCTTTTTTCTGACTTTGGAGAAAATGTGATTTCACACATTTCCCAAGACACCTGTGAGTGCAAATGCTAGTTTAGTCTTTAGTAAGGCTCATTAGAAACAGTTATAACAGGAAATATATTAGTCGCTAATGAATCTAATATGGGCATCAGGCGAAAGGCAGGAAATGAGGGTCTGGTGGTGCAGAGAGAAACCTTCTGTAGGTTGCATGTGTGATACTTTACGAAATGGATGTTGTCGACACTCAAGAAATGTTCAAAAAGTCAATAAATTGCACCATGAACACCGAAAAAACATGGCGCCCCTCAGTGATCACAGATCTTAACACCATCAACATCAACTCCTTTGGAGTTGTAAGTCGTGCAGGGCGTTCAAATAGTCATCCATACTTAAAGAATGCTTATACAGTGATGTTGGTGTAATGGGCTGCTGAGAACTGATAGAATGTGATGGCACGCAACCGAATGTGAAACAGTCTGTCATTAAGTTTATCACGCAACTGGCTATCCTTTAAGGCGTAGCTGCAGATAGTGCGGTAACATGTTTTGTAGGCACGGATAAAGCAAACATACAGGGGCTGAATTGGTCCAGAGGTTGCAGTTAACATCAATTACAATGTCACACACTTTTCAGGAGGAGTAGTTTGTTCTAGAGAAAGAATCGTAGAGGGCAGAGTACAGCCAACTTCTCACAGGACAATAAATATCTTTCCAGCCACTTTACCATCCGTATTAACAGTCAGGATAACTGTATACGAATGCGTTAAGGAATTGGTGTTAGCTGACATTGATGCAAATCTCTTGGTACTTCTACTTTACAGGGTCCTCTCACATGCGTTTCCTCTTCAAATCCTAATTGGTCGGAGTTGAAAACAAATTCCTTACTGAACGATGGGATGATTTTGTGCATCTCTTCTATAAATATTTGTGCCGATTCCACAGTTTGCTGTGCATCGTCAGGTTGACGCTCTGTTTGAAATTTAGTTATCATACGTCTCTCAATTCTGTAGCACTGTCTGCAGTTACGTACCCATCCACTGCTTCCCTTCCAATCACTGTAATCTGTGTCGAGCGCATTTTGATGTGGATAACGTGGTAGATCTCTATCACGCACATCCTGTAAATTGTATCGAGTGTCCTTGAAACGGGCAAACACCAGTTTTCGTGACAAGTGCACCTTGTCCTCCTTACGCACTGCGCGGCCATATTGCCGTGGGTTTATTCGAATTCTGTTAGTAATCTTTCTTTTATTATGCTGTGGATGATCTTTCATGTATGTTCAGAAGCCGCTTTGTGGACAACGATTGTCCTTTAGTACCTTGCACTGGAGACAGGGTTTGTGGTTCCCTGTCCAATAAGATTTATGAACTACGTGACTCGACACCTCTTTCAGTATCATTTCCAATACTCAAGTCGTATCATCGTCATTGTACTGTCCGCCCCCGGTAGCTGAGTGGTCTGCGCGACAGAATGTCAATCCCTCGAGCCTAAGTTCGATTCCTGACTGGGTCGGAGATTTTCTCCGCTCAGGGACTGCGTGTTGTGTTGTCCTAATCATCATCATTTCATCCCCCTCGACGCGCAAGTCGCCGAAGTGGCGTCAAATCGAAAGACTTACACCCTGCAAACGGTCTACCCGACGGGAGACCCTAGTCACACGACATTTACACTTCTATCATTGTACTCCGCATGTACGTTATCTGCAAGTCGAGCGTATACGACGTCAAAAATTTCACTGACTCATATTGCAGAACCGCCACTATTTCATATACCACTTCTTTCTCACTCTGCTAAATTCTTTTGATTTCTTTCTGACGAAGTTGATATATATCTAATGCACTGTTTGCTTTGTTTGTCGTTGGCATTGCTCTACTTTGTACCAACACCACTGGCACTGTAACACTGTTCTGAGTTGCTAGTCGACTAAGAAGGTCAACTACGCTTCGTAGCATCAGGGTGTGCTCACCTTTGGATAGCTCCAGCCTCGCCCCTTGTTGACATTAGCAGCCAATATTGTGGCTGCATGGTAAACAATATCTGGTGCGTCGAATGCCGTATACGTCATCTGCGTTTTGAGACCTCGCACTGAAGCGGTTCCTTGTTAGGCAACGGTGTGCGCGCCTGCGGTGAAATTTTGGCTAATCCAAGTGACAAAAATAAAAATCACGACGAAACAAAAGCAGGAGAATGAGAAGGAGTGACGTTTCCATCTGTCTAAAAAAGAAGCAAAGTCTTCGTAGGGAACGTCGCTTGTTCGTCCGTAGAACGGAAGTAGACGACGGTGTGTTTTCGCCTTTGAACACAACAGAAAGTGAGTTTGGTCAAGATGCTGGATACCAGTATAGCATAAAAAGTTCGCCGGCCGGAGCGGTCGAGCGGTTCTAAGCGCTACAGTCTGGAACCGCGCGACCGCTAAGGTCGCAGGTTCGTGTCCTGCTTGAGGTATGGATGTGTGTGATGTCCTTAGGTTAGTTAGATTTAAGTAGGTCTAAGTTCTAGGGGACTTATGACCTCAGCAGTTGAGTCCCATAGTGCTCAGAGCCTTTTAAACCATAAAAAGTTCATTGATCTCTTTATAAAGTAAAATGTAAGTCCCCTTACGTATGAGGCTTGTCCACAAATGAACAGTAAAGTATTTAAAAATCAAAAGGCAGTATATTTGTGAAAAATTTACAAATTCATCAATGTACATCGTGCACAATTTTTTGACGTGCATGCCGTCGTTCTAAATGCACTGTGAAAGCCTAGGGATGAGGCCTCTGAGACCTTCGTCAAAAACGTTTCTCGCAGCCTCTTCGGCCCATTGTCTAACGGAAATTTCGACCTCATCGTCGGTATAATACCTCTTCCTACCATAAGCAACTTCGGAGAGGTTAGAAGATGAAAATTTGTAGGTGCCAGATCAGGGCTGCGAGCGGCATGATTGATGAAGTCAACGTTCCAGCCAAATAAATCAAAGAGTTTCTCTGTAGCGTTGGCCGTGAGGGGACGAACATTGTCAGGCAGCAAGGAAATTACTTTCATTAAGATTCCCCTTCTTTTGTACTGTATCGCCCTCCAGTGTTTCTTTTTTTTTCATCAGTTCAATGGGAAGACTTCATTTATGACCGTAAAAGGCAATTGCCGTATTTCTTGGGCCGAAACAACGGATTTGGAATTTTTAGCTAGGATGGATGTGGCCAGTGCATTGATTTTTCTTTCTTCTCAGGGGTGTTGTGGGCTACCCGTGTTTCGTCACCATCTGCAAAAGAGTCAAGGAGCTGTTAACCTTCATGTCTGAAGCGCTGTAGATGTTCCTGCGAAGATACAATTGTTAATTTTGTATTGATCTTTGAGTTGTTTTTGTACCCGCGTAGCACTAAATTTTGGAAAACCAAGTGTTTCAGTAGTGATTTCAAGCAGAAGACATAGAGAGATTTGTGGAATCATTACGTTCTACTCATCTAAACATAGTCAGTGGTCGCCACAAATCATTTATTCGGCCTTGTTCACCATTTTATCTGTCGCATTGGGAAACACCCATTCCTTTGTTCATAATAAAAAATCGTTTTGCTAACTTTAAACTCACGACATCACTAGTACACAATATTACGCCAGCTTGATAAATCGGTTTAATTTCGTTATCCATCTGGAACAGCGCTTTTCCTTCTGCAAGTTGAAACCGTATCTCGCTATTCCCCTCTCAGCTGGTTGGATTCAGAGCAGAGGCACCACAACAAAAAGAGACTACAACAAGACTTTCAGTTGACTGAGACAAAGTTGTGTGCATCTTGCAGGTAATAAGTCATCCCGGAACACAGTGTCGCCAACTATATCGAAAATAACTACCTTTCAGAAATTGTCTCATATTTTCGGATATTTGAATATACTACTCATTTTAAATGTTAAGATAAATAAACTTCAATAAAACTCGTCAAAAATAACCGTTGGAGTTCTGTTAGCATGGTGTTCCTATGGCTGCTTTTTACAGATATACGAAAGTTGCAGAAAATGCAACAATATTATTTAGCGTTTTCCTGATCCCTCCTCGAATAGTCAAACTTTCGTTAAGCCCAACCTTCAGTTACTCGATTTTTTTTTCTGAGATATCTCAAACTGCTATTATTCATTGTGGCGAGTTTAAAATGCCTAATAAGAATACCAGACACAAACTGTACACGTCATATGTTATATGTTTACCCACCATATGTTGGTGAGTTGACTGCTTGGTGTCCTGCCCTGATGCGCATCAAATACGTCAAGTAAGTTTTAGTGATTCAATGTACAGCTACAACTATCACTTTTTGTAATCTTATGAACGTTATATACAGGGTGGTACATTGATAGTGACCGGGCCAAATATCTCACGAAATAAGCATCAAACGAAAAAGCTACAAAGAACGAAACTCGTCTAGCTTGAAGAGGGAAACCAGATGGCGCTATGGTTGGTCCGCTAGATGGCGTTGCCATAGGTCAAACGGATATCAACTCCGTTTCTTTTAAATAGGAACCCCCATTTTTTGTTACATATTCGTGTAGTACGTAAAGAAATATGAATGTTTTAGTTGGAACACATTTTTCGCTTTGTGATAGATGGGGCTGTAATAGCCACAAACGTATAAGTACGTGGTATCACGTAACATTCCGCCAGTGCGGACGGTATTTGCTTCGTGATACATTACCCGTGTTAAAATGGACCGTTTACCAATTGCGTAAAAGGTCGATATCGTGTTGATGTACGGATATTGTGTTCAAAATGCCCAACGGGCGTGTGCTATGTATGCTGCTAGGTATCCTGGACGACAACATCCAAATGTCCGGACCGTTCGCCGGATAGTTACGTTATTTAAGGGCACAGGAAGTGTTCAGCCACATGTGAAACGGCAACCACAACCTGCAACAAATGATGATGCCCAAGTAGATGTTTCAGCTGCTTTCGCGGCTAATCCGCGCATCAGTAGCAGACAAATTGCGCGAGAATCGGGAATCTCAAAAACGTCGGTGTTGAGAATGCTACATCAACATCGATTGCAGCCGTACCATATTTCTATGCACCAGGAATTGAATGGCGACGACTTTGAACGTCGTGTACAGTTGTGCCACTGGACACAAGAGAAATTACCGGACGATTTCAGATTTTTTTTCACGCCTTCTATTTAGCGACGAAGCGTCATTCACCGACATCGGTAACGTAAACCGGCATAATATGCACTATTGGGCAACGGAAAATCCACGATGGCTGCAACAAGTGGAACATCAGTGACCTTGGCTGGTTAATGTATGGTGCGCCATTATGGGAGGAAGGACAATTGGAGCCCATTTTATTGATGGCAATCTAAATGGTGCAATGTATGCTGATTTCCTACATAATGTTTCACTGCATGACAGAATGGCGATGTACTTCCAACACGATGGATGTCTGGCACATAGCTCTCGTGCGGTTGAAGCGGTATTGAACAGCATATTTCATGACAGGTGGATTGGTCGTCGAAGCACCATACCATGGCCTGCACGTTCACCGGATCTGACGTCCCCGGATTTCATCCTGTGGAGAAAGCTGAAGGATATTTGCTATCGTGATCCACCGTCAACGCCTGACAACATGCGTCAGCGCATTGTCAATGTATGTGCGAACATTACGGAAGGCGAACTACTCGCTGTTGAGAGGAACGCCGTTACACGTATTGCCAAATGCATTGAGGTTGACGGACATAATTTTGAGCATTTATTGCATTAATGTGGCATTTACAGGTAATCACGCTGTAACAGCAGGCGTTCTCAGAAATGATAAGTTCACAAAGGTACATGTATCACATTGGAACAACCGAAATAAAATATTCCAACGTACCTACGTTCTGTACTTTAATTTAAAAAATCCCACCTGTTACCAACTGTTCGGCTAAAATTGTGAGCCATATGATTCTGACTATTACAGCGCCATCAATCACAAAGCGAAAAAAGTGGTCCAAATAAAACATTCATATTTATTTATGTACTACACGAATATGTAGTAAAATGGGGGCTCCTATTTAAAAAAAACGCTGTTGTTACCCGTTTGACTTATGGGAGCGCCATCTGCCATGCCAACCATAGCGCCATCTGGTTTCCCCCTTCAAGGTAGACAAGTTTCGTTCTTTGTAGTTTTTTCGTTTGACGCTTATTGCGTGAGATATTTGGTCCTGTCACGATGAGTGGTCCACCCTCTATAATTTTGTCCTATTCCTCGCAGCGGCCGCTTGAAAATTTCATAAAAATGGATAATAGCCAGTGGTGGAAGAAAATGATTACATTAATTTATCCATTCCCACATTTGTATCTACAAACATACACCGCAAGGCTTCGTACGGTGAATGGCGGAGGATATCACGTACAACCACAGATACTTGTCATTTCCTTCCCTGTTCGACTCACGAGGTGTGCAAGGGGAAAACGACGGCCGATGAGCCTTTGTAGGAAGCCTAATTTCCCTCATCTTGTCTTCATGCTCCTTACGCGAAATGTACGTTGGTGGCAGAAGAAACGATCTGCTGTGGGACTCAAACGCCAGTTCTCTAAAGTTGCGCAATTAGTGCATCGAGAAAAGTTGTCTTCCCTCCAAGGATATCCACTTGTCGTCAAGAAGCATCTCCGTAGTACTCGCGTGCTGATCGAACCTACCGTAAACAACTCTAGCAGCTCCGCTCTGAAATGCTTCTAACTCTTCCTTCAATCGGACCTGGTGAGGATTCCAAACACTCGATTAGTACTCAAGTATGCGTCGCACTAGCACACAACACAGCGACTATTTTATAGACGAGATACACATTAGCAAAATTTCACCAATAAAATGAAACCGAACATTTGGCTTCCCGAGTACCAACCTAAGGAGTTCCTTTAATCTCATATGGGACTGCAACGTGACACCCAGATATTTATTCGATGTCACTTGTGTCAGGTAGCACATTACTCACTCTATATTCGAATATTACAGGAATGTTTCCCTAATCATCCACATTAACTTACATTTTCCAACATTACAGAAAGCTGTAATCATTTATCACACCAACTAGAAATTTTTATTCATATTGTATACTTATACAGTCACACATCCCGGACATCACACAGTCATCGGCAAATAGCGGTAAATTGCTGTTCGTCCTCTCCGCCAATCTTTTACTTGTATAGAGAACAAGAACTCCCTGGGGCAGTCCTAACTGTACCCAGATTCTGATGAACTTTCGCTGTCGAGTACAACGTTCTGGGTTCTATTACTTAAGAAATCTTCTAGGCACTCACATGTATGAGTACTGAGTTCGTATGCTTGTACTTTCGTTAACAGCCTACAGTGGAGCACTGTGTCGAACACTTTTCGGAAATCTTTGAATATAGAATCTGCCTCTTGTTCTACATACATAGTACGCAGGGTATAATGTGAGAAAAGGGCAAGTTGAGTTTCACGTTAGCGATGCTGTTTAAATCCATCCTGATTTGTGGACAGACCTTTTTCTGCCTCAAGGTACTTTATTATATTCGACCTCATTATGAGCTCAAGAATTCTGCGGCAAACCGATTTCAGGGATATTGGTCTGTAATTATACGTGTCCATTCTCCTACCTTTCTCATATATTGGAGTCGCCTGCGCTTTTTTCCGGTCTCTTGGGAACTGTCCCTGGGAGAGAGACAAGTACAAAATAAGCAAGGGGACAATGACGTAGGGTAGTCTCCGTAAACCTGAATTGGGAATCCATCTGGACCTGGACTTACTTGCAACTCTTTCAGTCTCTTCTCTATGCCAGGGATGCCTACTTACATGTCCTCCACGTGGGAGGCTGTGCGGTGGTCAAACGACGGTACGTTCGTGCGAGCCTTCTGCGTGAGTGATTTCTTCAACGCGAAATTTCAAATTTAATCTTTCCTTTAGTTGTCTTAACTGACGCACTAGACTGGTTGACGAGTGACTAGATAGTAGCGACATGCATAGTGATTTTACTTATGACCAAAATTTTCTCGGGTTCTCGGCAAGACGTTTCGTTAGGGTATGATGGTGGAAGTCGTTGTAGGTTTGGTGCACTTATCTTCTCATGAACGGACGAATTTTCCTTGCCTGTACCTGTCGAGATTTACACATTCTTTTTTTGAATCGGGAGTTCAACAGTCTATGTTTCCTCAGTTTTGTCGGAATTCGGTTACTAAATGACGGAAGGTTTGTTCCACCCGTAATTCACTTACTCGGCACATATGTCCCCACAGCGCGATTAACTATCACTTTAAACTTTGCGTATGATTCCCACTGCTTATTTCATTGGTTGTTGAACTCCGCGGCTGTGAATTCTATTAGTGGGTAATTTTATTCATTTCTGTAAAATGTAAACTAACATGTCAGTGGATAACATGACGGATGCCGCACTGTCTTTATGCCTTACACACAGTAAAGGTTTTTGTGCCACACTTATAAATGCGGAAAATATGAGCAACAACAAGCAGAACGAAAAAGCAGCCGCATCATCCAAATTGGACTCGATGTTTCTAACTATTTGGTAAATGGAGATGAAAACATTATATATTACGCCAAATGGAGATGGACGTAAGCCCGAGACGCACATTGGTGACAGTAAAACACATAAAAAATACCCAGTTGCTGACTGGTCATGTTTTAGGGTAATATTTGGCGGTAGTAGTAATACCGTGAACACTGCTGCAACGTGGATGTTTTCCGGGACGGTTTGGCAATGTTGCTGATGTTGCATGCTGTTGGTGGTAGTTTTCGACGTATTGCCGGGGGTTTTCTATTGTTTCCCATCAAGGGTGGAGATTGTTTCGTATTGCAAGACAATACCTATCTTTTCGCTTGAGTGTAAATGTTTGCTTCTCGCTCTCATCTTTGTTTCCTACTTCTCTCACCAAAAGCGCTGCAGTTACGTGTCCGAACGATAACAATGACATTTCACTTTTGCTCGTCTCTTTACGCATGTACATATAGCTACATTTGTTGTAGTTACTTGTTGTGTAAAGCAGTGGAGAAATGAAAAAAAATGGGAGAACTACGAATTTTATAAACGCGATTCATTTAAGACCAGAAAATTTGTGGTCTGCAGTGGTACTGCGCCACGCGTTCAGCTGACGTCAGCATCTCTGGGTCACTGTGCAGACGTTTATGTCTGCCATGCCGCCTCTAGACTGCATTCGTGTAAGCCACAGCTATTCCTATTACGCAATTGGCTGTTTTTATTTATAAATAAATATCTTTCAGCATCTATGTGTCATCAACAGTGGGTACTTTTATTTAGTTCTGTGAAATGGAAACATGTTTTGAGGAACAATACTATATTAGCAAAAGCAGTTTAAGTCTCTTGTGGTTACTATTGAAATTTGTCTGTGTTGTTGTTTAAGAGTAACGTAAAGAGGGTCCTACACAACACAACAACGTAGAAAAGTTAAGGTAATAACCATAACAGACTATTTTTTGGTCTAATTTTGTTAGAGTAATTACCACTTAAATCATGTTTACATTTTACATAACTGAATAAAAGGACCTTCTGATGATGACACAGAAATGTTGAAACATTTTTGGGCACTTATATCCAACAGTTGTTGGCAAATAGGGGGACCTGAAGTACAGTAATTCATTCATATAATTAGTTAAACTTGGTACACTGTAGATACTTTAATGATTCCTGAAGATAATGAAATATCCAGAATCAGTGAATTATAAACATTCACCAGCAGCTTTTGGTGGTTTTGACACACGTTTCTCAGTCACTTTGGTATGTCCCGTGTCTGCAACTATTTAGTGTAAGAGTGTATCATACATGCATCAGTGTTGATTGTAGTGGCGTCCTCGTTCTGGAGCCTTTTACAATTTACAGTAAGAATCATCAGCACTTAAACAGTTAGCAAAAGTTAAATAAGCTCTGTCACGTACAACCAAAGTATTTTTAGTGGAGGAATAGTACATTCATTTTTGGCCCCAAGTAGTTCTTTTGATGATGTTACGCTAAATGTAGGTGCAAGTTAACGGTATCCCTACACTGACAGTGAACAGGTGTGAGAAAGTGAGCGACTCTCACCTGTTCGTGAGATCGGGAAGGTAAGGGAGAGCTTCTGTGTGTGAGATGGTTCAAGGTGGTCTGAAGGGCTAGCACAATTTGATACCGAGTTGACAATTTAAAACAGTAATCTGTAAATGCATTATGTAGCTATATTTTATTTTCTATGATGTCATATCAACACCAGAAATGAAACATCAGTTAAAGCAGTGGGCTGAGTGAAGCTCGTGGCTGAACAACGAATCAAACATGGACCTTGCGTCATCCGCTGATAATGCCCACCAGTACTTAGTTGTATGCAGAACAAGAAAAGTATTGAAGGGTGAAAGAGGCTGGACTGTTGTGTAATTTTCGCTAACCAATATAGAAATTTATTATTGCTCACGTGATTCAGCTTTTGATGGATCACCCTCATTTCTCATCGTCGACACAGCTAACTGCAAGAAACGTTATGTACTGTCTAAAAAATATAGGTTGATCTTTGAGAAAAACATGTTGCTTTGATGGCAAGAGTCTACTGCCTGTTTCAAAGAGCCTGATTGGTGGAGTCGCACCTTAACTTTTTCGATAACTGTGAGTAGCGGCAGTAATAATACTTACCAATATCTTTCTGCTATCAGTTTGTGAATTCTGCTGAGGCTTAAAGCAGTTTTAATCAGATGCGAAACTCATCTTAAAACAGAAGCTGAGAACCTGCTTTCTATTAATAACCCTATCACGGGAGTTCATAGGAGATTATGACCATGATTTTGTGCCCTGAAACTTTACCCGTTTATATCAAATCAGACTCATATAAACTGCCGGAAAAAGAAGCAACACTCCCAAAGACAACGTCGTTTTATCTACAAGTGACAGGTAGTTTGACAATGTAGCAGTATAAGATAACAAAGTCAGACCATTGGAAAAATACCCGTCACAGTAAAGGGTGCACAAACAGTGTACCTCCCTCTGGAGGCATCACAGACGTGTATCCTCGCGTGAAACCGATCACAAACGTGCCGAATGGAATCCTGCGAGAGTCTGACCCAAGCACCTTCCGCTTTTTCGTTGTAGTTCTGCAGTGATTCGTGGAGGTACTGGAGAATGAATCATTTCAGACTTCACCGTGTCCCATATGTGTTCATTTGGAGAAAGATCTGGGCAGGCGTTGAATACCTCAAAGAGCACGTTGTCTCGCAGCAGCCGTAGGTGGACCTGCATTGTCCTGCTGGAAAGGCGCATCACCTAACTGTCGAAGAAATGGCAGCAGCAAGGAGATAACTGCCTGTGTAGTGCAGCGAGCACTGATTTCTTTACCTTGCTGGAACAAAAAACGTATCCGTGAGTTGTAACTGGTGCCCCCCCCCCCCCCGGCCACGCGCCCTGACCGTTGGAGTGGGACGTGTGTGTAGTGGGCGAAAGTACTCTGGAACAGGCAGCACACCAACATACGCCATACATGTCCATCACTCGTATACAGATAGAACATACTCTCATCACTGAAGTCAACAGAGCGCAATTCCACAACACCAGATGTTATATCGGAGTTTATTAAGGAAATAACTGTGTCAGATACTGTGCTATGTTTAGGAAAGAGCGACTTGCATAAGAAAAGCGAACATTAACGCTGCATTACATCTGATTTTTATTACCTTTGCCGTTAAATGTAATTTTAATGACTCCGATTTTGTTCTAGCCTTGATCAAGACGAAGGGAACTTGTGAATGTTACGTATTACAACTCGATAGTAAAAGTTGCATTTAAGGAAGTAATAAACTAGAGCTTTAAAAACAATTAGGTGAGGTTAGAACGTACATATTAGTCTTTCTAGACATTCTAATAACTGTAGAAAATTCCAGCTACAAAACGAATTTGCAAATAACCACAGCGACTTTAAACGGATTCAAGAGCAACCAACAAGAAAGCTGCCATGCTCTTTACCATCGTATTACCGTACGACAGAACACACAAAAGCGATTTTAGTTTCAATCGACATTTCAATGCAACATTTGAAAACCAAGAATACATATTAATCTTGTCTATTAAATCAAAAAAGTACGGTAAAGTATAACAATATGAAGAGTGACCATGCTCACCTGAACAGTCAGTGATGTTAATCATGCTGGAAGCTGACAGATTGCGATTGTCTCCAATGACATGTAGCTGACAACATGTAAGTGGATTTCGTTCCTGGATGATGTTCAGTCGTCCATCGCTGCTCGCACAGTTTGTGGATCTTGACATGCGGTTGTGTTATGCGCACGTTCCGAACCTGGTCTACAGCTAGGAGAATTTTCCACAGACCACTACTGAAAGCATCATCACATCATCAGTACAAATAAATGTGCAAAAATCCGTCGATACTTCAGTCCAACTCCTCGCTGGCCCACAATGCGATCTCGTTCAAATGGTTGAAGTTGTTCAATTAGAGTACGTACTCGTAGGTGGGGAATGACTGTACCCTGGAATGAACGATGCAAAGACTGTGCACCTTTAAACTCGGGTTCGATACCGACTGGAGAGGCGAAACAGAGGGTGCACAGACAGGCCTCCTGAGCGCCATCTGATCTTCGATGATCGTGACAAACGTATCCCTTAATAATTGGCAACTAGTGCTGTACAACCGCAATAAAGTCATGAGATGCTCAATTGACTCCTTTATTAGAACATGCTACGCGTTTCGGGATTACAACCATCTTCAGACATCACAAACGTCAACTCTTTCCTAACCAGCCAGGCGTAAAACCTTGACAACTCAAAGAAAGTGTCCAATAACTGCGACACAAGCAGTTTTGAAGGAGCTATAGTCATATGTTATTGGACACTTTCTTTGAGTTGTCACGGCTGTACGCCTGGCTGGTTAGGAAGGAGTTGAAGTTTGTGATGTCTTAAGATGGGTGTAATCCCGAAACGCGTAACATGTTCCAAGAAAAGAGTCAATTGAACATCTCACGACTTTATTGCAATTGTACAGCATTGGTTACCAATTATTAACAAAAAAAAATGATCGCAGGCCTCAGACGGGATTTTATGTCCTGTATATCAAACGAATCCCTAGCACCACAACACCTCAGTATGCACATTTTATACCCTGATTCCACTGAACACAGTCCTAGAGGGTGCTGCACTTTCTTTTTTCGCCTATGTGTAAGTAAACGCAGTCTGACCGAGATGATTGAATTTTGGAGTAGGAAGGGCTTTGGCAATGTGCAACAGAAAGAAACAGGGGGATCAATCAGAGACTACCAAGACAAACTCAAATTGGAATCCTCACTTCTTATCTCATGCATGTACTAACTATGTATGTCAATAAACTGCACCTTTTAAGTAGGAGGGAGTGTTGTACGTAGCCACAATTTTTCAGATTTTCGCCCCTAGCCAGCTCTGCAATAGAAGTGTCCTATATTTTCTCATTCCCTTTTTAAATAGTGGAATTCACATTTTATGTGCTGCATTCTTTTACAGGAACTCAAAATACTGCTCCGGTAAGTTACTCATGTGAAAACACGTCCCGTGGTACAAATTGGTCATGCCTAGGAACAAATACTCCATTGAAATTGAAAAACAATGGAATCGAGAAAATCTTGTAGATTCCATATATAGCCGTACATCCGTTAAATTATTACTCTACTATACAGAAATAATCGGTAACTGAAACCTGATTAGGCGGAAATATTATAAAAAACCAGATACAGTTTAAACTATTATAAATTAACACAGATTTTTCAAGACAGTAAAATTGTTCGGATTCCAACGAAATCTGTCAATTGGAAATATACCACGTTCCGTGTCGTAAGACATTCTTTCGTTTCTAGGTACAAGATGATGCTCGATCTACGAAGTAAGGCTTTATAGTCTGCACGTTATGCAACTAGTTTTAAAAATATAAGAAGTATTTTTTTTATTTGCGTCTTCAGCCTTCTAACCGGTTTAATGTGGTCCGCCACGAATCTCTCTCCTGCGCAAACATTTTCCTCTTGGATTATCACTTGCAACCCACGCCCTCAATTACTTATGGATGTATTGCAGTCTCTGTCTTCCTCCACAGTTTTTGCCCTCTACAGCTCTCGCTAGTAGCATGGAAGTTATTCCCAGATGTCTTAACAATGTCCTATCATTGTGTCCCTTTTTCCTGTCAGTGTTATCCATATATATTCCTTTCCTCACCGAACATCCTCATTACTTGTCTTATCGGTTCACCCAATTTTAAAAATTCTTCTGTAGCATCACATTTCAGATGTTTCGATTCTTTTCTATACCGGTTTTTCCACAGTCCATGTCTCAATATGATACAGTGCAATGCTCCATGCGTACATTCTCAAAAAACTTTATTTCTCCAATTCAGTGGTAAGTTCGATACTAGCACACTTCTCTTGGCCAGGAATCACTCTTTTGTCAGTGGTGGTTTGCTTTTTGTGTCCTCATTGCTCCATCCATCATGGTTTATTTTACTGCCTAGGTAGCAGCATTCCTTAATTTCTTCTACTTCATGATCCTCAGTTCTGATGTTAAGCTTCTTGCTGTTCTCATTTTTGCTACTTCTCATTACTTTCGCCTTTCTTCCTCTTACTTTTAGCCCATATTCTGTACTCATTAGACTGTTAATTCCAGTCAGCAGATACTGTAATTCTCCTTAACTTTCACTGAGGATATTAATGTAATCAGCGAATGTGAACTTTGATATTCTTACACCCTGAATTTTAATCCCAATTATGAACATTTATTTTATTTTCGTCATTACCTCTTCGATGTATAGGTTGAACAGTAGGGGCGAATATCTACATTCCATCTTACACCTTTTTAATCAGAGCACTTCGTTCTTGTTCTTCCAGTCTCATTGTTCCCACTTGTTTCTTGTACATATTCCGTATTATCCGCCTTTCCTTACAGCTTAGCTCTATTTTTCTCAGAATTTTGAAAATATAGCGCCATTTTGCATTGTCGATTGCTTTTTCCTATACTACAAATCCTATGAACGTGGCTTGATTTTCCTTCAGCCTTGCTTCCGCTATCAACCACAATATTAGAGCTGCCTCTTTGGTACCTTAAACTTTGCTAAAGCCGAACTGATAGCCATATTAAAGATTCTCAATTTTTTTTCCATTCGTCTGCATATTTACAAATGCTGCACAAAACATTGTCTCACATACAGCAACAACCAAATCTGTAAAAATTAGCGGAAAATGGTCATTGCGGTCTCTAGTACGCATTCATTCAAGTCATTTAAAATGTGTCACTAGACTGAAGAAACGACCAACACACATTATGTGTTCCGAGATACAGTATCCTCCAGCTACAACATTCTCCCCTACAATTTGTGCAATGTAAATGTTTCTGCCATGTGTGCACTACATTAACTAATAATATGGTCCAAAAATAATTCGGTGTCTCCATCTCGACCTGCGCGTGTCTCGTAGTTCAAGAATGGCTGTTTAATGTTTTTTCAACCAGCACTTAAAGCAGGCTGATTCACCCGAACTTAGACTACAATTAAGGTATAGAGCCCGTAGAAGGCAGGGAACGTGTAGAAAGATTCATTACACAACGACCGGGGAGGAGGATAATAAATTCGTATGATCCTAGCTAAATTCAAACGTAATATAATGTTAAATATTCAGATGCATGTATAATGTAACGTATACGCAATTACTACTCCATGGACAATATACTTTTACATTCCGACCGAATACAACTTTCGCGCCTTAGCCGATGTGGCAACACTTTGGCACAAAGTGATAGACGTCAACTATCCTAGGATGTTAGTATAAATTCCAAACTCGAACCTTGGATAGTTGAATGAAACGCAGAAACACGAACAAAGGCCTAACATATACCCTGCCAAATACGATTACAAATGTATCATGGTCAGAAACCCAATTCTCCATGATATGAAAGGCCACGTAATTTACAATCACTTAAATGTAGCGCATATGTGCAAAGCCAACAACAATCTTACTACAATGCAGAACTGAACTGGATGTATGGACCCCTTTCACTATCACAAGACACTTTGACAAATTGAGATGCAATATTATTTAACTGATCACAGATAAATAATACAGACAGTTAAAAAATGTAAACATACACACACATCAGTTGACAGGAACTTAAAAAGCATTATGCCACAGTTAAATCGATCGCTGAAATAGCTGACCACTTGTTGTGACAATTTCTTATTTACTGACGCGTTTCGGGCACAGCATGTCTTCAAAATATCAGCAATAAAAGTTTTCAAACAATGATGTTGACGGCAGACACATGTCCCTCCATACTTTGTATGAGAACTTTTATGTTTATGCTCTGACGATGGTCTCTTCCCAAAACGCGTCAATGAATAACAATTTTAGGACAGCAAGCAACCAGTTATTCTAGCGACCTATTCAGCAGTGGAGTATATCTCAAGTTCATGTCATGCTCACAGGTCTCCTGCGCAACTTCATGTCGCACCTAAAGTGAACTTGGAGGAATAAAGGTTGAGTAAAGTCAAGAAAGAGCAGTTCACGCTAAGGTAGTGGTAATTCAAGACCACAGTTTGTGACCAGTACTGTTAAAAATTTCCGCGGCAGAGTCAGTGAAATAAATGAAAGAAAAATGGCGAGGAGATGTAAAAGTGAAAGTGTAACCGTTATGAGCGCTAAGATTCACGGACGGCATTGCCTTTTGGCAGGATGTAAGGAAAAATCAGCTACAAGCATCGGCCGGAGGATTCAAAAAGCAATGGAAACCAAGACATTAAAGACAGACAGGGCACATCCACAGGACATGTGTCCTGTAATTGAAAAGTATTGTGGTGATTACTCCAATCGCAAAATATTCCGAATTAATCCCCCTTTCCGATTTCTGGAAGGGGGTTGCTAAGTTGGTGACCATGAGAAAAGGACTGAATAATAAACGAAAATGTAACATTTAACGTGTCCTAGCGTCGAGTATCCTAAGTTTGAACGTTGTTGCCAAGTCAGCAAATCCGGAAATAGAAATACCGAGACCACGTCTATATTTAGTGGGAATCGGTAAAAAGGGAATGGAATGATTTCTGGTCAGAGGAACACAAAGCAATACCAAGGACAATAGAGGACGGGAGTATGATTCCTAATGAATACGACAGCGTTGGAACTGAATTTTCTTCTGTACTGAGTTTGCTTGTGCAGGTCAGCTTTACTCGTGGTGAGCAAGGCAAGCGTGATTAATAGTTCTGCCGCAGGTTTTCGACAGCCGTCCTCGGATACTTTGCACATGAGGAGGTTGAAATTAGGTTAGGACGTGTGCGTAAACTGAGGGCTACAAAACGCGTTGCCTGCCGGAGCTCAGTCATTAGTCATTTAAAACCAATTGTGGGAAGAGCACCTCGCGTTCCCGCAGTATCTGAGGGCAGCAGATTTCAACATTGCTCTGTGTTACGCGAACTGCATTTCAGCACTTGTGACATCACCCACCGTGTTTGCTTGTTGCCTTTAATCGCGCAGTGGCAACACTATGGCATCAAGTGACAGACGTCAACTACACTACTGGCCATTGAAATTGCTGCACCAAGAAGAAATGCAGATGATAGATGGGAATTCATTGGACAAATATATTATAGTAGAACTGACATGTGATTACATTTTCACGCAATTTGGTTGCATAGATCTTGAGAAATCAGTACCCAGAACAACCACCTCTGGCCATAATAACGGCCTCGATACGCGTGGGCATTGAGTCAAACAGAGCTCGGATGGTGTGTACAGGTACATCTGCCCATGCAGCTTCAACAGGATACCATAGTTCATCAAGAGTAGTGACTTCCGCATTGTGACGAGCCAGTTGCTCGGCCACCATTGATCAGACGTTTCCAATTGGTGAGAGATCTGGATAATGTGCTGGCCAGGGCAGCAGTAGAGCCACAGGTCGTAAGACATCTGAAATGTAACGTCCACTGTCCAAAGTGCCGTCAATGCGACCAAGAGGTGACCGAGACGTGTTACCAATGGCAGCCCATACCATCACACCGGATGATACGTCAGTATGGCGATGACGAATGCACGCTTCCAATGTGCGTTCACTGCGATGTCGGCAAACACGGATGCGACCATCATGATGCTGTAAACTGAACCTGGATTCATCCGAAAAAATGACGTTTTCCCATTCCTGCACCCAGGTTCGTCGTTGAGTTCACCATCGCAGGCGCTCCTGTCTGTGATGCAGCGTCAAGGGTAACCGGAGCCATGGTCTCCGAGCTGATAGTCCATGCTGCTGCAAACGTCGTCGAACTGTTCGTGCAGATGGTTGTTCTCTTGCAAACGTCCCTGTCTGTTGACTCAGGGATCGAGACGTGGCAGCACGATCCGTTACAGCCATGCGGATAAGATGCCTGTCATCTCGACTGCTAGTGATACGAGGCCGTTGGGATCCAGCGCGGCGTTCCGTATTACTCTCCTGAAACCACCGATTCCATATTCTGCTAACAGTCATTGGATGTCGACCAACGCGAGCAGCAATGTCGCGATATGATAAACCGCAATCGCGATAGGGTACAATCCGACCTTTATCAAAGTCGGAAACGTGATTGTACGGATTTCTCCTCCTTACACGAGGATCACAACGACGTTTCACCAGGCAACGCTGGTCAAATGCTGTTCGTGTATGATAAATCGGTTGGAAACTTTCCTCATGTCAGCACGTTGTAGGTGTCGCCAACTTTGTGTGAATGCTATGAAAAGCTAATCATTTGCATATCACAGCATCTTCTTCCTGTCGGTTAAATTTCGCGTCTGTAGCACGTCATCTTCGTGGTATAGCAATTTTAATGGCCAGCAGTGTATATTTTAAAACTGAATATAGTGAGGCCGTCGCTATAGCAGCATCTGCCGGACACGTTACAGGTAGTTGGTGGAGAGCGGGAGAGGAGTGCCGCGGAGTGTTGCGTGTTGCCTGCTCTCGGGGCTCGCCTCGCACCTGCGCCACCATTTCGCAGCGCGGGTCGGCATAACGCCGACAGGTACGAGGGGCCACCTCCAGACCACTCAGCTAATTGGTGGCCGACCGCACACTCCTGGCAGACCCTGGACCTCATACCTCCCTCACTCTCTCATTCTCTCCGCCTCCATCGACCTCCTGTGCCGCTGCGGCTGCTCGCATCCACTCGGCAGCCAATGGAGACCAGTCCGTGACGGAAAAGTGGGAAAACTCGCCTGTAATAAAGGGGATGATAGACTGCGAGAGAAGTGCTCGGATTAAAGAGGGATGAAGTCCTTCTGGCCTACTATCCAACGTGTATCTTAAAGAGGTAATAATGGAGACAGGACAAAGTTCCAGCGATGGAATCAAACATTCAAGGTGAAAGATTCCCTGATAACACTGTAACACACCCGGTTGTACAAAAGGGTGGGGTACCTTAAAGTGGTTGTCGTTCCTTGACCGTGCACCCTATCCACACCACATACCTGATAACCCCGCGGCGGTCGTATTGTTCTTCTCCACACTGCTGCTGTCTTGCATGAAATAATGTATCGAAATATGCAAGCGGGTTTAGGGGAGCCACTTAACGTCAAAACACAACACAGTCTTACGTTTAGTATGAACAAGTATATTCCGAGACGATAAAAGAAAAAGACAGGTTGCCCTGTTTACATTATAAGTCGTAAATGTTTATCCGAATTAACAATCTTGATGATTATCTGTCAGACGAGCGTACGCGTAACCGACAGGACGCGGGTGGTTGTTGATGATGCGGAAGCCGAATGATCGAACGAAAGTTCTTACGCTCGTCACACATACAGATATCTGGTAATAGTCCTCATTGACACTAGTAATGATATAACACTGTTCGTAAAGTTAATTTTTCAGTTCTCAGTTCTCACTTGTTCCAGCGTGCGCGTAACCGTCGCGGCGCGGCTGATTGTTGATAATGCGGAAACGCGATGATCGAACGCACGTCCTGACGCTCGCTACAAGACACTGGCACTTGACTGCACTCTTCTACTGATTCACATCAGTTCATTCTGGGAGGCCGAACACGGCACGGATGATTGATACAGCACGGTACGACACGCAACGAGAGGATACACAAATCCGTTATCAGCAGCACTGCTCATTTTTAAATTACTTCTTGACGCACTTTCCTCTGAATCATTTACTTATCTTATCACTTTACTGTAATAGCACTTGTATCAACACTGCAGCTTCCATACTAACAATGTCTCTCACATGCAGAGCTACACACTACACAACCTAACAGTTCCTTGTCCCGCGCTCGACTCTGCAGACGTGGCTGCCCTCAAAGATACACCACAACCAAGCTAGCGATATAACAGTAGGCTTACAACACTACCATCGTCAGTGAAAGAAAGACCAACAGGACTTGTTGAATGAAAGGAAGACATACCACATGTATGCGGATCTAATGCGCCATCGAATGTAATGTGCACCCCAATTCTAAAAATTAAAATCACGAGAAAAGAGTTTTTTGGCACATCACTGGTAGGCAAAATTTATTTTACACAGTAGTGGACATATACTATCAAAGCAACATCAGTTTTTAAGTCACCCATTGTTAAGTGACAGTCATTATTAAAAATAGAATGCCTGACTTCATTACTTACATGACATGCAAACAAACATACCGTAGATTACAGGCGTTATTCATCATTACTCACTAATTTCATCACTACTAACATCGTCGGAGGACCCTACATCAGAAAAACATTGATTTAGTCTTTCCCCATCATTCTCGGTGTCGTTCCAGAGCACAACATCTTCACCGTTGCTGAGTACTGTGCTTTCTTTCTTTCTTTCTTTCACTGGTGCCATGTCCCGTGCTGACGCAGGATCGGCATTGTTAGGAACGTACTTGGGAACGTTAGTGGAAAGGGGGTGGCCGGATGCCCCCCCCCCCACCGCCATCCCGTACCCCCCGGGTCGGAATTAGTGTACCTGTGCTGTCTGTGTTGAGTGTAATTAATCAAATTGTGCGAGCGTGTACAGATGTCTGCGAGTCGTGTAACTGATCCGGAACGTGGGGACCAGCCCGGTATTCACCTTGCGGGATGTGGAAAACCGCCTAAAAACCACACCCAGGCTGGCCGGCACACCGACCGACGACGGTAATCCGCCGGGCGTATTCGATCCTGGGCCAGCGCGCCCACCCGAGTCCACGAAGCAGCGCATTACCGCTCTCGACTGACCTGGCGGGTTGCTGAGTGCTGTGGTATCAGGATTGAAAGGGTGGAGTGATTGGTTGTGCTTTGGCCACGTATTTTACATAAAATATTTACTGAAACGTTTATTAAATGTAACATCAACCCACTTTAGCATGCCAGAGCCAATTTACATGGACTCTCACTCAAAGCAATATGAATTTAAGAAAAAACTAAAGTTACTGAAAAAATTAGGGCTTCACGTACATGAACCTTTTAACAAAGCAGCCCAGCAAATAATCTCTCATTAAGACAGCCTTAGGCAAAATGTTTTTCAATTAATTTACAATTTTTGATAGCAACTCTCAAATCAGAAAACAATGTTAGAAAGACTGGCACACAACACAGCAGTCAAAAATTCTTTTTTGAAGAATGAAATAATGCTTTAGTTATTAACTAACTGACAAATAATAAGTGTGGAGTGAGCCGTGTGCGGCTCGCGGTCATGCCGTTTATTGCTCGTCATCTTGTTTTTATGGTTCTGTCGCCTCTTTCTTATTCAATTTTTCTGGCGTCACTAAGTTGCTGGTTTGCTTGCCCGTGAGTGGCAGCAGCAGCGGTTATCGGTAAGTGCACTGTCGTACTATCTCTGGAGCGACCGTTAGTATTTCCGTGTCGTCGTCTGTCGGGAGTGCAGTGGGGCGGAGCGCCCGTGAGCTCCGCACAGCCAGTACTCGCCGACCGAAAGCGGCACACATGAACTGTCCAACGGAAGGAGACTGGAGCGGGAACGACCGTCGGTTGGTCGTCTCATTGGGTGACGTGTATTTGGTAATTCGACCGTTTCTGAGCCTCGTCAGTTGGTCATCTTGCCGGACGTGGGTCGATTCCTTCCTCGTGCAGAGATGTCGTCGCCGATGGGCAAGTTTTACCTCTGCATGGGTGGGTCCGAGCCAGTGTGCCCGGATCGCCGTGTCTCCGAGTTCCGAATGGACATCGAGCTGAGTCGGGTTGGAGCTGCATTGAGCTCCGTACAGCCAAGACTCGCCCGACCGTTGCCGACACTCGTAAGTCGAGCGGGGACGACCGTGGTTGGTCGTTCGGTCGGTCGTCTCATCGGACGACGTGTATTTGGCCGCCGACCGCTTATGGAAGCTCTGTGTGTGTGTGTGTGTGTGTGTGTGTGTGTGTTTGTGTGTGTGTGTGTGTGACTTGTCATTTCTCCTTGTTGTTCCATGGTGATTGGTTTTAGGATTGTCCGAGTTCTTGGTGCAAGTGTTTACGTGGAACTGTGTGTAACTTCTGTGATTCACACTGAGAGATGAATGCTTCTTTAGATGTCAATTATCAAGACCTAGTGCTGCTGCGATCTTCGTCCTCGCTGATATTTTCGGTTTCGTGCCGTTGGTTGGGTGGAAGGGAATTGGTTAGGTTGTTGGTTGCTTTTTCCGCCGTCCCTAGGTCGTGCTGCCACATGATTATTTAGTGTTACGCTTGGCTGCCTGTCTCACCTAACCTGTTGTTAGAGCATCTTCCCCAGGCCGACCCTAGGAACACTTCTGAGCACCACTGTTCTGTTCTTGTTATCGTGATTTTCTTTTGTCACAAGCACTGTTCCAGGCCTTTAGCCGTGTATTAGTTCGTCTGTTCTACGACTCGTATGTTCAGTATATGGCCTTCAGGCGAACCTTGTATGAAGAATTTTAAAATTAGGCCTTTAGCTGTGTTTTATTTAAAATTCGTGTTTCCTCTGTATTTTGGCCTTCAGCCGCGGTTGTTATAAAATTTGTGGCTTTCAGCCGTAATGCGTAAATTCCTGTCTGTAAGGTTTCTCTTTAATTATCTTGAATCCTTAAAATAGCCTTCAGCCTCACTGTGTAAATGCTTATCTGAAGGTTTGTCTTTGATTATTTTAAATAATTGTTTGGGACTTCAGACGTCAAGATATTTCAAGTTTTCTTAAGATGGTTTTCTGCTGTACTGTGTAAATGCTTGTCTTTAAAAAATGGTTCAAATGGCTCTGAGCACTATGCGGCTTAACTTCTGAGGTCATCAGTCGCCTAGAACTTATAACTAATTAAACCTAACTAACCTAAGGACATCACACACATCCATGCCCGGGGCAGGATTCGAACCTGCGACCGTAGCAGTCCCCCGGATCCAGACTGTAGCGCCCAGAATCGCACGGCCACTCCGGCCGGCTGTCTTTAAAGGTTGCCTTTTATTATGTTGAAATATTATTGGGTTTTCAGCCGAGGAATTAATTTAAATTTCCTTAATATGAGTTTTAGATGAGATTTGTAAATGTTTGCCTTTTAAAGAATTTCCTTTGCTGATGTGAAATATTATTTGGGCCTTTAGCCGAGAAGATATTTTAATTTTACTTAAGTAAGGCCTTCAGCCGTTTGTCTAAATCCTTGTGTTTTAAAGGGAATTATTTAAACTTTATTATTGAGAAGTTACTTGGGCCAGCAATAAAGTTGTGTGTTCTTGTGTAACTAACAGTAACTTATCTTGGCCCCTTTCCAGACCCTCATCAGCTCTGTACTGCCAAAAACAGATTTCATGGAGTGTAAACTACGAAGTCCTTGAAAAAAAAAACTTCAATTAAGACAGGCTGATAAGTGCAGCTTATTTGTAAAAGATTAAATTGGAACACAGGTAACAGACACATACAACCATAACTACCAAAGAAAACTCTCAATCATATGATTCCCTTCGGTAAGTTATTACGCAAACGCAAGGAATGAAGATATTCTGAGACTGTTACAGCAATCACAAGGAAAACTCTCTCTCAACACGTTCAGCTAACATTAGAAAATGGTTTCATAAGAGGAATAGTAAATTCATGATAATATAAGGCATAAGGAAGGTTAGCTTCACACTCCTTCCCACATGTGGCAGGCAGTTAGAGTATCGATCCTTTCAAATAATAAATGAAAAGGAAATCGAAGCTGCAACTGACTATAATTAATAGCCAGTAATCACTGCTCTCGGCAACGGCCTTGCCGCAGTGGATACACCGGTTCCCGTCAGATCACCAAAGTTAAATACTGTCGGGTGTGGCTGGCACTTGGATGGGTGACCATGCACTGTCGCCGTTTTTCGGGGTGCACTCAGCTTCGTGATGCCAACTGAGGACCTACTCGACCGAATAGTAGCGGCTCCGGTCAACGAAAACCATGATAACGCATCCTCAACTGAGGATGACACGGCGATCGGATGGTCTTAATGGGCCACTTGTGGCCTGAAGACGGAGTGCTGATCACTGTTCTTAAGATCACGAGTGTTCAGCACTCCTTCCTTTCATTGCAACTGCTGAATAGTGTAAATATCAGTACAATACCAGTAGCTAATAGTTAATCACGTGATTGGAACACAGATTCAGAAAATTGCTAGCAGAAATGTCAGCGCCCCAAGAAACGTTCTGTGTGCTTTGATAGAGAAACATAGTCTGTCGGTGGAATCAATACAGCTCACTACCATCTAAGACGGAACTCAGAAACGTGACACTACCTTTTAGCATGAAGAACAAGCACAACCCAGGCTCGCTACATACACAGCAAATGCTCAGTCTTCCACCATACAGGCCCAGCAGGCTACAGTCGTTCGTAATACAGTCTGTCAGCGCATATACTTAAGGGCTGACGCTACATGAGCTGCGGACATCTGTTTACGAGGAAAGCAGTCACAGCTGTCCGCTTCCTCCTGTCGCTCTGTAGTGTTACCGCCCACTCCCTCCTTTTTGACGCACAGATAAACACGCTTTCCTGCAGCGACTTCGTAAATCGCAGACGGTCAGAGTATTGCCAGCTTAGGTCATACGTTGGAAGAGTGCAAGCAATGGCAGCCTGCCGTCCAGAGTAATGTGTATGAAGTACAGGATTTCTTGAATAATTTTACGATCACTGGTGCTTCGGAGTATTTCCAAGAAGCCGAAACCTGGTGTGCTATAATGTGGAGTGCCTTACGATTAATTTTTTCTGTCGGTGTCAGTTCATGGTTTCCCTACTGTTTCTGAACGTAAACTTCTGAAATGTTTATTTAAACTAAAGTCAAGGCGCTTTAATACACAGGTAATTCCGCCAGGAATAACAACAAGATGACTGGCCAGGCTGTGGAACTTCCTTTTAATGTCGTCAGTGAGAAGACCACGAAATGCATAAAGACAAATAATTGATAGATGTTTGGGAAGTCAACCACGACGGAGCTCCCATTATTTTTCGGAGACAGTCAAAGGTTTAAGGTTTCAGACATCGATCTCTTCACTTGATTAAAATAATTACGTCATCAGGGAACAGCTTTGCATATGCAGGGTCTTCGTGCTTGTTTACTGCTTGAAGATTAAAGAAGGAGGAAGTCTGCAGCCATCTTCTACGATTGCCAGCATAACACTTGTGCGCTGTTTTTCACCCCCTGATGTTTTGGTGGTAACTTCTTTTGCCGTCTCATCAATCGTGTTATTGTGTGGCGAATCAGACAAAACTGGGGTTTCATTACCGTTGCCTATTTGGCCCAGAGAAAAATTCTTCTCATTGCGAAGTACTAAGACAAAACGCCGAAACTCGTGTCCTCAAAACCCAGTGTAAGGTTTGCATACTGTTGTACGGCGCCGTAGTGATTATCCCGCCCATTTCATGAAGCGATCAGCCCATCATGGCCAGCCTTAAACTCTTACCTCGGTGCATTAAGAACTACAGCAAACTCTTTCGCTTTGTTGTAATGGTGTCACTTGTCAAAGGTTCCCCATTCGTCGTTCTTTCACAACCATTTCCAAAACTATTACTTCAACATCTGGATGTCTACCATCGCGAGGGCCACTGAATTTCTTTCTAGTAGCGGTAGTTGCAAATAATGCCAATTACTGTTTCTTGCATAGGCGAACCGTACTCTGAGCTAGACTGAACTTTAGTCCAGCCCTACTGTTAGCACATTTTTCAGCACAAAGAATTTACACATGAAAGTAGCATCATACGATGTTCTTTGCTACTTGCCTTCCACTTCGTGACTACCAAATGCAAACACACAACGCAATAATAGGCCAACAACAAAGTAGCTCCGCTGAGAATTACAACAATGCATTGTGCCGTAAGCAACAATGCCTCAGTTTGAATGAAGTTGTCAGTGAACAAAGCATTGATGATTTGCACTCGAATATAATGCGCTATCGAATCTTGTTTCCACCCCAAATTTGATTAATGCATATGGCAAAAAGTGCGCATTACATTCACATAAATACGGTAATAAGGATAGAGAGGAAATGAAAACAAGAGGAAAGTAATGGGTGAGTAGCAGAATTTAGATTAAAGATAAATTTGTCAACAAAATTGGGAAGAATAACGTAGATGGAGTGCAACAGTTTCGTTACCTTGGGAGCAAAGTAGAGCATGACCATGAAGCAAGTACGACGTAGGTTGCGAAATTCAACAGAAGGACAAACATGTCATAACAATTTAAATAATGTCAAACACAGGCACCAATTTGAGAAAGAAATTTCTTAGATTGTACGTCCCGCGCATGGCATTGTATGACAGTGAACCATGGACTGTGAGCACTCGGGGAAAGCGAAGAACCGAGGCTTGGTGTTACGGGAGGATCCCGAAAACTGAGTGGGCTAATAAGAAATTTTGTATCCTGCCTGGAAGGCGGCGCGTGGGTCTGATCCTGAAATCTGACAAAGGAAGCGAGTAGGAGCAGGTGACGTAAAGCACATCGGTACTGCAAATAAAGAAAAAGAGATTTTTACTGGTGTATGAACATATACAAATGAAAAATCTTTGGTACAGGTGAGCATGTAGGTGCGAAGCCAAGTCCAGATAAGAAAGTCTCAATAGCAAGTTAAGCTAAAGCGATGGTTCTCGGCCGTCTGCTCTTCTTGAACTGGCGAAAGTGGAGCGGTGCTCATAGAGCTGTCGTCGGTGTAGATCGTCCGCTCTCGTAGAGCCAACCTATGCTGTAGCATCGGAACTATCGATACCACAAGAAATGAGGATCTTGGGATAATCGTCGAGGTTTGAATTATGTAGGAAGGAGGGATAGCACGGTAGGCTACGTGTTAATGCATCAAAGAGTTGCTGTAGTTGGACAAAAGTACGAAAACAGAACGAGAAATGCTTAACTGAACGTATGTGCAGATTCTAGCCAAGTCTGCTGGTTTCGCTGCGGTACTTAAGCATTATAGCCTCCTGTGAAATGTCCTGAATACGTTGCAAGTGGTAGTAGTGGTCAATACAGTGTTTTGTGTAGTTATGAGTGCATTATGTAGGAGCTACGTGGATTCGATCGTCCGAAAATTGTTGGTGCTCACATGGCGGGTGCGTCATTAACTAATCGGCACCGTGTAAAAGACTTATATCGTGTACTGGAAAAGTGGTAAAACATCATCCGCTAAGTTACAATGTAGACGAAAATGTGATTTAGACACACGGACATTAAGCAAGACTTCGAAGAAAAATAAGAGGCCTACAGCTGTAGAACTGTGTGTAGCCCTCGCGAACCCTGTGAGAATCACAAATACACGAAGATAATTTCATAAGCATCGAGTAGCAAGGTTAGCTTAGTTTGTAAAAAACCGCATCAATGATGCAAATGGTCGTAACAGGGAAACGCAGTGCCGAAGGATAGAACCTATACTGTTGGGTAATGGAAAAAAAGTGAACTGGTTGAGCAAGTCTTGTTTCACACTGTTTCCGTGTTTGATTAACTGGCCGAGCTTACGCTCCAACAGTGAAAAAAAAATTCAGGGCTTCGGTGCTGATCTTGGTAGCCATATAATGGTGGTCCATGGGCCCCATGGGTTCTCTGCAAGGTCGATTTACTGTCAAGCATAATGTTACCATTTTGGCTGATCAGGTCCATCCCAGGGTACAATAGATCTGTTTGTGGAGGAGATCCGCCTTTAGCAAAACACAGTGTTACCTTTTCTTCTACTCCCCTGACATGTTTCGTTTATGTTTCAACATCATCACTAGGCCTTTATTTCCTGTTCAGCAAGGAAAATACACTTCATTGCTTGTAAATATATATATATTTCCTTTTCCATGACAGTATTTACCAATCTGAAAACCAGATAAAATTTTGTATATATGCCTTCTTAGCACATGCTGTGGTTTTCCTGCGTTTTTATGTCTTTAGAGCACTTGTTGTGTTTGTAATCTCGAACCAGAATCTAATGTCAGAAAGCTATTTAAATCGAAATTTTTCGAGTGGGGATGTTATGCTTAGAGCTAACATTAACTGATTCTTTGTGGAAGTGTGTGTGTGTGTGTGTGTGTGTGTGTGTGTGTGTGTGTGTGTGTGTGTGTGTGTGTTTGCAATATGTTTCGCTTTATCTTCATTGTGAAGACCTGCCCTACGTTAAATTCCACTGTCAATGGTTACAAACTATGAAAACAAGACGATAGACAGTTAAACAGTTGAATGTGTTCTGGGCCAAGTTTTGAATCGTCGTGAGGTGTATCTGCCATTTCACGGTGTATGTTCGTGTGAGAGTGTTAGTGTACGTGTAGTATCCGAAGCTCTGTGAGTTCCGTTTAACTATTCTGTGTGTGTTTGTGGGAGGGTGGGGTTTTTTAGGGGGTTAGTGTTGTCTGGTAATTTTTCGAGACTAGAGAACAGAGGTTCCTTGCATAAGGCTGTGCGTTCATTTACTATTTGTTTTCCGTCAAGTGTGGCTTTTTATATTTGATAGTTTTCTTCAATTATTAGTTGTTATCGGAGGCTGTTGCTGCTTTTGAGACTTTTCAAGTCAGTGTTGATGTCCGATGGGCTGTATTTCATGCCCATAAGGTGTTCAGCAAATGAAGAATGACAGCTATTACTTTTTAATTCTCTTATGTGTATATGGTATTAAAGTTTCTGCTTGTCAATCTTATGTAAACTGATTTGCAGTCATGACATTTCAGTTGGTAAAAATCAGATGCGGTGTGTTCGTCTGGTTTCATATTGGCCTCCCCTAGTTTCCAGTTTCCTCTGCACTGAGTTATCTCTTCTGTAGGCCATTTTTAGCCCTTGTTTTTTGATTATTTTTCTTAGTCTGTGGGCTGCTTTGTTGTTGTAAGTGAAAGTGTAGCATTTGATTGTCTCTTGTTCACGTGTACTTGTGTGTATTTTTTGTGTTTCTATTCTGCGTGTTTGTGTTCTGTGTGTTAGTGTTCCGTGTGTTTATGTCCTGTGCGTTTATGTTCTGCGTGTTTATGTTCAGTGTTTCTGTGTTTGTAAGATGGTGACAAGCTGTTCGTTTTGTGTGCTAGGTATCCCTTTATTTTCGTTTTAATTTTACGATTCAGTTTCTCTACAATGTTTGTATAAATCCTTTCTCTACTGCTATTTGTTTGATTTGATGTAATCCATTCTTTTAGCTGTCTTCACAGAGTGGAGTTTTGTTCAGTCTGTGCAGAATGTATTGCAAACTGGCTAGTTTTTGTGTAGTCGGATAAGCAGAGCATTTGTGTATGGCTTTGGGGTAGTGACTTTCCTGAATGTCGAAAATTTTTGTTGGTTGTTGTACCTCTGTGTTTGAGGTCAAGAAAATAAACATAACTTCTAGTCATTTTCCTTTTCTAAGGTGAAATTTTATTTTTTGTTTACTGTAATTGTGTCACATTGAAACTGTTGGCTAAGATTGGTTATTTCATGTACAAAGCATGTGATGTCATCTACATAGCGATACCAATACTCGACCCTATATTCTTTAGGCCTTACTACTCTTCCAAATATTTTGTTTTCATTGTGAAACCCATCTTGTTCTGAGTAGAACTGGTTGTCAAATGATAAATAGTTTTGTTCTGTGATTTGTTTTAGAATGCTAGCTATTTCTTATGCATGGGATTTGCAACATCCTTCTGTTACTCCCATTGTTGTTTGATGATTTTTACAGTTTCAGTAGTGGTTGTATTTGTGTACATGGATGTGATGTCGAATGATGGCTGCTGTGGGCGTGTTAATGTCTTTAATTTTTTATGTGTCAACTTTCCATTGTCGTGTGTGCTTTGTTGTTTGTATATACATAATGGTTGTGTAAGTGTGTATTCCGCTTGTTAGGTGAAATGTGGGTACCCTTTTAAAATATCCTATTGAGTAAATTGGAATATCCGTCTTCTGGAGCTTTAGCAAGCTATTCGGTGTGGGTTCCATGATACTGTGGTTGTTCCCCAACTGCGATGCTTTATTCCAATACCACATGACCAACGTTCACCCAGGTAGCATTGTACAGCTCGAGGATTAATTTTCGCATCTCTCCTGGCCAGAGCAGTGACGAAGTCTCACTATTACTTTGGAGAGAAGGATGAGTAATCACTATCTCCCTCCATAATCGTTACCTGAAGTTCCTTCTATACACATCAAAAAAAGTTTTGCATCATCTCGGTTCCGAGAGTTCCGGAACCTATACAGAAAATTGGAAGAGAGATATACATAAACATCATTTCCGCCCTTTTTGTTGCTCATGAAAGCCACACATTGCATGTTGTACCATCATACAGAGAGACCTTCGTAAGTGGTGGTCCAGATTGCTGTACACACCGGTACCTCTAACACCCAGTAGCACGCCCTCTTGCTTTGATGCGTGCCTGTATTGGTCGTGGCATATTATCCACAAGTTCAACAAGGTACTGTTGGTCCAGATTGTGCCACTACTCAACGGCGATTCGATTCGGCGTAGGTCCCTCAGAGTGGTTGGTGGGTCACGTCGTCCATAAACAGCCCTTTTCAATGTATCCCAGGCATGTTCGATAGGGTTCATGGAGAACATGCTGGCCACTCTAGTCGAGCGATGACGTTATCCTGAAGGAAGTCATTCACAAGATGTGCACGACAGGGGCGTGAATTGTTGTCCATGAAGACAAATGCCTCGCCAATATGCTGCCGATATGGTTGCACTATCGCTCGGAGGATGGCAATCACGTATGGTACAGCCGTTTCGGCACCTTCTATGCCGACCAGCGGCGTACGTCGGCCCCACATAATGACAGCAGGGAACCTCTACCGTGCTGCACTCACTGGACAATGTGTCTGTGTTCCAGCCTCACCGGGTTGCCACCAAGCACGTTGCCGACGATTGTCTGCTTGGCGGCTTATGCAACACTCATCGGTGAAGAGAACGTGATGCCAATCCTGAGCGGTCCATTCGGTATGTTGTCGGGCCCATCTGTACCGCGTTGCATGGTCTCGTGGTTGCATCGATGGACTTTGCCATGGACGGTCGGGAGTACTGCGCACAGTTTGACTCGTAACTAGACTTGCTGTGGCTGCAAGAAAAGCATTATTCAACATGGGGGCGATACTGTCAGGGTTGCTCTGAGGCATAATCCGGACATCCACTGCAGTAGAAGCCCTTGGGCGGCCTGAGAGAGGATTGTCATTGACAGTCCCTGTCTCTCTATATCTCCTCCATGTCCGAACAACATCGCTTTGGTTCACACCGAGAGGCCTGGACACTTTCCTCGTTGAGAGCCTTTCCTGGCACAAAGTAAGAATGCGGACGCGGTCGAACCGCGGTATTGACCGTCTAGGCATGGTTGAACTACGGACAACATGAGCCGTATACCTCCTTCCTGGTGGAATGACTGGTACTGATCGGCTGTCGGAGCCCCTCCGTCTAATATGTGCTGCTAACGCATGGTTGTTTACATCTTTGAGCGGGTTTAGTGACGCCTCTGGTCAAAGGGACTGTGTCTGTGATACAATATCCACAGTTAACGTCTATCTTCAGGAGTTCTGGGAGCCGGATTGATGCAAAACGTTTTCTTGTGGGTGTAGATGTGTGGTGAGCTATTAGTGCATCCTAGTTTCTGAACAGATCTTTTCCGCCTAACAATAACCTTCGAGTGGTGTGTCAACAAAATACTGCACGATAAGGCAGGAGCAGAAATCAGGCTTGCTTATGTCACGCTATTACGCAGAAATGTTCGGATCTAAATGTAAATACACTCCTGGAAATGGAAAAAAGAACACATTGACACCGGTGTGTCAGACCCACCATACTTGCTCCGGACACTGCGAGAGGGCTGTACAAGCAATGATCACACGCACGGCACAGCGGACACACCAGGAACCGCGGTGTTGGCCGTCGAATGGCGCTAGCTGCGCAGCATTTGTGCACCGCCGCCGTCAGTGTCAGCCAGTTTTCCGTGGCATACGGAGCTCCATCGCAGTCTTTAACACTGGTAGCATGCCGCGACACCGTGATCGTGAACCGTATGTGCAGTTGACGAACTTTGAGCGAGGGCGTATAGTGGGCATGCGGGAGGCCGGGTGGACGTACCGCCGAATTGCTCAACACGTGGGGCGTGAGGTCTCCACAGTACATCGATGTTGTCGCCAGTGGTCGGCGGAAGGTGCACGTGCCCGTCGACCTGGGACCGGACCGCAGCGACGCACGGATGCACGCCAAGACCGTAGGATCCTACGCAGTGCCGTAGGGGACCGCACCGCCAGTTCCCAGCAAATTAGGGACACTGTTGCTCCTGGGGTATCGGCGAGGACCATTCGTAACCGTCTCCATGAAGCTGGGCTACCGTCCCGCACACCGTTAGGCCGTCTTCCGCTCACGCCCCAACATCGTGCAGCCCGCCTCCAGTGGTGTCGCGACAGGCGTGAATGGAGGGACGAATGGAGACGTGTCGTCTTCAGCGATGAGATTCGCTTCTGCCTTGGTGCCAATGATGGTCGTATGCGTGTTTGGCGCCGTGCAGGTGAGCGCCACAATCAGGACTGCATACGACCGAGGCACACAGGGCCAACACCCGGCATCATGGTGTGGGGAGCGATCTCCTACACTGGCCGTACACCACTGGTGATCGTCGAGGGGACACTGAATAGTGCACGGTACATCCAAACCGTCATCGAACCCATCGTTCTACCATTCCTAGACCGGCAAGGGAACTTGCTGTTCCAACAGGACAATGCACGTCCGCATGTATCCCGTGCCACCCAACGTGCTCTAGAAGGTGTAAGTCAACTACCCTGGCCAGCAAGATCTCCGGATCTATCCCCCATTGAGCATGTTTGGGACTGGATGAAGCGTCGTCTCACGCGGTCTGCACGTCCAGCACGAACGCTGGTCCAACTGAGGCGCCAGGTGGAAATGGCATGGCAAGCCGTTCCACAGGACTACATCCAGCATCTCTACGATCGTCTCCATGGGAGAATAGCAGCCTGCATTGCTGCGAAAGGTGGATATACACTGTACTAGTGCCGACATTGTGAATGCTCTGTTGCCTGTGTCTATGTGCCTGTGGTTCTGTCAGTGTGATCATGTGATGTATCTGACCCCAGGAATGTGTCAATAAAGTTTCCCCTTCCTGGGACAATGAATTCACGGTGTTCTTATTTCAATTTCCAAATGGTTCAAATGGCTCTGAGCACTATGGGACTCAACTGCTGAGGTCATTAGTCCCCTAGAACTTAGAACTAGTTAAACCTAACTAACCTAAGGACATCACAAACATCCATGCCCGAGGCAGGATTCGAACCTGTGACCGTAGCGGTCTTGCGGTTCCAGACTGCAGCGCCTTTAACCGCACGGCCACTTCGGCCGGCTCAATTTCCAGGAGTGTAGTTTTTATGTTTGGGAGACACTGAGTGATAAGACGTACGCAAGCAATCTCCATAAACTGCAATATTATTAGACTTGTGATTGTGATTGTGACGGATATCTGACAATGTGTTCAAATAGTGGCAGGCTACTGTTCCTTGAGAGTGCCGTCGTTATAAACACCAGCTGTAAATAACGTTAAGGGGCTCCGGAAAGGCTCAAAATCATGAAAAGTTCAATTTTTACTTTTTGCGTCTTCTGAATCTGCAGACTATTACCTTTTAATAGATATATAATTTATTCAATTCCGAAGACTACAACAATTTTTAAATTTTTTTTGAAATGTGTTCTACATGGGCGTGACCCACTGTGGCGCTGTTAAACTGCTGTCAAATGGTGTTATTATTAACGTCCGTGTTCATCAGGTACATTTTAGTGATGTGAGATAAAGTATGTGTTGTGGCTAACCTGTGATGGTTCAATATATATCGCTGGTGTGATTGTCGATTGTTTCATGTTTATTTACTCTGTCGTTATCTCGAAAATATTCGTAATTAATTCTGTTTCTTGAGTCTCTGTTTTGTTGTAGTATAATAATGAGTAAAAGTAAAGTTATTAGAAATCCTCTGAAGGCTTTTAAGAAAAGGAGAAATGTTGGAAAGCCAAAGGTATGTGTTATTACTGTAAACAATAAAGACGATAACCAAGTGAGTGAACCTAACCTCTCAAGTACACCTGCCCATAGCAGTCAAAGTGGGAAAGAAAATTCTTCACAGAAGAAGCTTGGTTCAATGAGTAGAAACTATGAATGTTTTATGGGCGAATCGGATGTGAATGAAATATTTGATATGTCGGTTCTCAAAGGAATTTTTTCAAACTGTGTAAGATGTATTCATTGTAGTGAAGTTGGTCTGGAACTCTCCATAATAAAGCACGTAGGAGTTGCTAGTGAAATACAACTGAAATGTGATAAGTGTCCATACATGACCACCTTTTGGAACAGTGTTGCAGTAACTGCAACTGAAGAAAATGGTAGCAAAATCTACGAACACAACAACGAGCGATGCTTGCTTTAGACAAGGAACGCCTTCGGGCTGCAGACAGGGCTGTAAAGAGTCTAGAAATACAAGCAAGAGTAAACAGGAGGAGGAACAAGAGGAAGCTGGAGGAGGAGTTTGCAGAGGATGAAGATAATCCATCCTATGGACCTGGAATGCACTAAAAAGTTAATCCAATCTTTGTCGCTCGATTTCCAAAACTTTTATTTTCTCATACTAATTACATGTTTTCTAAGGATCTTCCAAACATATTTGTTTCAAACTTTCAGTAAATGTTACACAGTACCTTCTGCATAATTTAACACAGCCTTTTTCCAAAAAACTGTATATTTTTGAATATATAAATAAAAAGTTGCAAAAAAATGTTGTGAATTTTCATTACAGTTGAAAAAAATCATCTTTAATAACTGAACTAAAATTTTGTAAAATCCCTGTGTTAAGATGTAGCCCATATTCCAATAAATAATCTGTAAAAAGTTCAGCTTCCTACCTCAAATACTTTATGAGGAAAGATGTAATTTATAAGCGTTATTTTAACACTGCAAGTATAGGGCGTTCCGGAGCCCCTTAAGTTTTATATCATCGCCGATTTCAAAGTCCGGCAAATGATTAAATACTGATGTAACAAGTTGGAGAATAGTAAAAGATATTAACAGCTTCGTGGTGGCTATATACAAAAATGTCGTGTATAAAAGCTGTGGAGCATAATTCACACTAGATTTTTTCGGATAAATCATAGTTTATGGTCAAATCAGAGTGAACGTAGCAACCCAACAAGCTTTGCCGATAACAGAACTGACTGCATCGATAAAAAAGTAAAAAAATGTACCTGAGCAGATAATTGGTTTCTGTTTCAACCTATCACCAGATCGCGAAAGAAGCAGCGACATACATGATTCGTAATAGCATATACAATGAACTGTAATCGATTAAGGCTGTCATTTCTTCAGTTAGTGTAACATTTATTTCTCTTAACGCAAGGCTAATGAACTGGATACTTAAGGTCGAAGAATTATGCAGTTCTTCGACCCGGAATCTTGGAAGACTCAGAATGACAATTAAATGGACTAACTTCAAATCCAAGAACAGAATCTTCGTTGACGGGAAGTAAAGCTGAGATGAAAGTGATGGACAGTACTCAAAATTTTTGGTAACATTTTCGGGAAAACAGCTATCGTGTAATGAATGTAAAATCAGTGAAAAACAGTCTTGATCACGATGGTTATTTTATTAAAATGACCGATTTCGACCTCAGCTTAAACCATCTTCAGACAGCTGAAGTTGACGACGAGTGAACAGTCAGCTGGCCTCTGTCGTTGAAACTGATGCAGTTTCACCGACTGAGGTCACGCACAGTTAGCTTCAGTTGATGGTGCTGTCTGAAGATAGCCTAACCTTATGCCGAAACCGGTAATTTTAACAAAATAACCATCGTGATCAAGACTGTTTTTTCACTGATTTTATATTGATGAACTCTAGTTGAAAAAAAAACAGCTGCTGGCATAATAAAAAATTGTGACAATCTCGATGGTAGAAGTGGAACAATTCTGTTCTCCAATTAGAACAACTGCAGAGGAAGGTTGAGAAAAAAATATCAGATTCTGGTACGTAATTCACTGAATGAATAAGTTCCTGTGAATGTGCCTCTGGCGCGTAGCATCAAGTACAATGTAGGGTGTATCAAGCAAAAATAGGGGAAGAAAAATGAACGAGCGTTTGAAAAGTGTGGCTAACAAGGTTATTAAAATTTTTTATGGCATTTTAAGTGAAAAATTAAGAGGATCTAGAAAAAACGAATGAATAGCAACGTCTTTGTGGAAACGAGACACAGGTACAGGGTATCTTCCATAACATATACGAGTAGCTACCGCAAGAAGAAGTAGCAAAGGGAGAAATTATACCATAAGACTCTGATTATGACGCAGTACAGATTACTAAAGAAATTGCGTCAGTTATGAATGCGGACGTTCATACAAGGTTGGTGGAGATGAAAGATGACACTGATTCATATAATTTAATTTATGTGAGCTTTGTTCAAAGTCGTAAGCTGCCGGATAATGACTAGTAGTTGATACTTGAGACGTTGGATTCGAAGAGTGCTGAAATTTAAGAGTTCCAGAAAGCTGTGAAACAAAGTCGATATATCCGAAATACCTAACAGAACCAAATCTTTAGTTTAAAGTTGTCTTTATGAGTACACAGAATCTAGCACAGTATAGAGCCGATGACAATTTAACAAAGTCCAACAATAGGAGAAAATCAAGTGATTTTCTTTTGAAATCGATTATTCGTAACACACGTTCTTCAAAATTTAGCCCCCATATTCCCTCAAATTGCCTATTCTTTTCCTTTCCCTCTTCCTTATTTTTCTCTTCTTTATCTCTACTATTTTGCCTTTATCTACTCTTAGTAACACTTCTCTTCTGTGTCAATTCCTTTTCCTTCCTAACATTGTGGTTTTATAATCTTTTAGTGTTTTACAGTCAGCACTAATGTCCATCCCCTTTGATAATTCATTTTCTACTAACCTCTTCCTATCACAGCTTGCGATAGAACCTACATTTATATATAGCTTTCAGTGTGCACCGCAAGTGAATGGCATTTGCCTTACAACTGTTTTCGCTGACATTAACAATAATGCACTGAAATATTCTTTGGATACTAGTTAGATCAATCAACAAAGCGAGTGTGACTTTCCGAGCAGTAGAATTTTTTTTCATGTGTTCACCAGAAATTGTACTGAGAGTAGATTCAGTTCGTATTCTGTGAAGATTATATTACGTCGATACACTACTGTGGCTTATTTACGTACAGCAATAATATTGTCCTCATTATTAGGATGATCAAAAATATACGAGTTGTTGTACAAACCAGCTTTAGTTGTTGACACCGAGCGGAATATTCTTGTGACGGGAAACTATCACAGAATTACTAGAACTGAGAGATGAGAATAAGGCTCTCGAACCTGGTAAAATCATAATTACATTTATCACAAGATATTAAAAGACAAAAGAGTTACACTAGTATCAAGTAACTCATAAAAATAGTGCATATGAGAAAGTAAACAAGCGAATTGAGAATTACACGGCAGATTTTTCATGCTATGAGGTTGAAACGTAGACAAAGGATAACAGATCAACAAAGGAACTATGTATGTAGCTTCTGGAGAAAGAAGGTTGTTTGGGTGAAACAGATATAAAATTAAATTATAATGAAGAAGAATAAGATGGTTCCTTAATCAGGTAATAAGCATTTGTCACTGAGGCGGCAGTCCTTGACGAGGAGGTGGTTTACCGTAGCCTTCGTCCGCCATATTTTGAAGTGCTAGACGTGTATCTGTAACGTGTGATTTACTTATGAGAGCTTGTATAGTGTTGTGTTGTGTTTGTGTTGATAGGGATGAAGGGAGAGGCGAAAGAAGAACTTAATGTTGGTAAACGGTTAACTCCTGTCGAGGAACACCAGGATGGCCGCAGACTTCGACGTGTACTTCCGTCTACTTGCCACACGCCGTTACTTCATGCGGACTGTGTACCGTGTTGAGTGGAGAGGCTTGAGTTAGATGCTGTATGTTACGATGTCCTACCACCATATACAGGCAAATATTTGCAATGAAAATACCTTCTGCGACAGGACTTAACCCAGATACCAACGGGTCAGTACTCACTACATGAATTCGCGAGTGCTGTCTAGACTACGAAAGACATGGAAATGCGATTAACGTTCTTCGGAACAAAATAGTGAAGTGATAGCAAGACAATTTATGAAATGTAGGAGGCCATGAGCAATAAAAATGGTAGGAAGAAAACTACACGACGAAAAAGAATAAAACAGTAAAGGATATATACAGACTTTACGAGTAGATAGCAACAAAGCTTTCTTTTGACACAACAACGAGACAATTTCTCACACGTACGTAATTGTTTCATTATGAGAAACCACTTAGATTAGACTATCTGATCTAAAGTATCCGGACACCTATTAGTTGACATTAATACGAGATGTGTCCACCCTCCGCCTTTATGACGACATAAAATCGGTTGGCGACACTTTCAGTGAGGTATCTGAATTTCTGTGGAGGAATGGCAGCCCAGACTTCCTCAAAAACCGAAAGCAAATAAAGTAGTGATGTTGGACGCTGGTGTCTGGAGCTAAGTCGATGTTCTAACTCATCCCAAAAATATTCCGCTGGGTTCAGGTTGGGACCCAGGGCAGGGCAGTCCAATACAGGAATTTTACTGTCCACAAACGATTCTCACGGATACTGCCTCACGACAGGACGAATTCTCATGCTGATACAAACAGATATGGTCCCGAACAGTTCCTCTACTGTACTCAGTACTCTGCGCTGTCAAATGTGCTCATATCCTTTCGCATTTAGCGTTTTCTTATTCGCAATCAGGGAACCGCACACCGAAAAAAGCACCACAATATCTTAACAGCGCCCGCTCCGTTTTCCACAGTTGGCACTGCACATGACGGCAGGTAACGTTGCTCTGGCATTCACCAAATCCAAACTCTTCCAGTTGATTTCTGCAATGCATGCCCTGATTCATCACTCTAATGTAAGAAAATCCAATATGTAGTGATAACCCTCAATATTTAATTTACTCCGCATTCATTCCATCGATTTTTTGTGCTTTACAGTGCTGCTGTGAGCTATTTTGTTGTATGTTAGCTAGTCATCACTCTTTACACAACCTGCATCACCGCTTAGCACTGGTGAAAGAAATGTATGGCTTAAAAGGAGCTGTTGGACATTTCTAGGCCATACTTTTTAATTCTGTACGCACAGTTACTGTGCTAGATTGACTTTCGGCAGAACTATGAAACTCGTGAATGATTTGAGATATTTTTCCGCAGCTCGCCATTGTGTCGTCGGTCCCAGTCGTTCAGTACTTGAGGCCGACCGGTCGTAGTTTAGCTTTGTTTGTTGCTTCGCGTTTCCACTTCGCAGTCACATCACCGGCAGACGACTTCTGCAGCTTCAGAAGGTCCTACATGTCCCTGATTTACTCATGTAATATCCAGTAACTATCCAGGTTCAAAGTCACTGAGATCTCCTAATTGAATCATTTTCTACTGACAATGCAATACTACCTGCCTCCTTTTGTACAGGTAAGTAAGGACTATACAAAGGAAACGAACTTGAAGACAATACTGTAGAAAAAGAAGAGCAAACAGTTTGAGATGAGTTGTGAGACGTGACACATCGAGAATAATTTAACAGAGCACCAAACCACCTAGATCGAAGCAAAGAATCTTGAATAGATGATATTCTGTCAAAAAATAGTATTCAGAGTTTGATAATAAGACGGACGTCCGGTCTCTAATAATAAGCGTAGGCGTGAGTCTTAATTTCGAACATTGGAACCACTGCCGACATTTTGCAGAAATTTACTGCTAGTCTCAAAAAACGGGTACTATTAGGTGATGGATGCGAATATAAAGCCTCTCTCAACCAAATGTCATCCTCGCCTACTGGTAGTATACTCTGCAAACCTAGCGAGGCTCTGATCACCGCGTATCAGCTGTGTAACGGTAAAATCGAGTGCAGTGGAAATGCTGCACCAATACTTATTGAACGAGGAGACCTTACGCTGGTAGGCTCAAGGATGGCAGCCCACTCATCAGATATAACCTTCCTGGGTTGGTAACACATTCAGGGAAATACCAAAATACTCCCATTTCCGAGAGTTTTGTATGACGAATCCAGCTAGAGAAATAAGAGGAAGTCGATACTGGTAAGTAGGAATAGCTACATGGAATGCAATAGGAACTACTTCCAAAGAAAAAGAAATAACAAAGATATTCGCAAAGCAACACACATATTTGGTAGCTGTCTTAGAAACTAAGAAGAAGCTGCAACGTAGTGAATGTATTGGAAAATATGTATTGCTTGGTAGCGGAGTACAACAAATAAAGGAATAAGTGAATGTGTTGCGAAATATATAAACATAAAATTAAATAAATGTATAAGATATTATGAATATGTAAAAGAAACAATGATAATAGCAACGATAAAGGCACAAAGAGGAAACCAACTCTGATAGCAGTTTACGCACTGAAGGAGGTAAGAGTGAGGACTCATGTACGTTTTATGATAACCTACAAAAAATAATGGAGGTGTATAAACAAAAATGTAAAGTTGTTCGCCGAGCTAAATGCAGCTGTAGTAACAGCTGGAATGTACGGATATACAACTTTTAATCCAAACTGGCAACTTCTCACATACTTTTCAGTTTTAATAACCTGAAAATAACTAATACGTTTAAAAAAATATATATTCATAAATATGCTTGGACTGTTAGAGGACAGAGACCAGTTACAGGTTATGTTATAAATTATACAACCATGAGTGAAATGCAAGATCAAGTAAAAGATGCAACAATATACAGCTGCTTTGATGTTGGAACAGATCACTGTCTTGCAATATTTGAAACTGACAGTTCTGTTAAATAGCAACAGACGAAGCCTTTTACTATTTAGAAGCTAGAAGAGGTCTATGAACTACATCCACTCCACGATGAGAGCATTGAGTGCCTATATGAAAATAGATTAAGAAAATAATTACAACTAGCAGCTTGGGACACCTTTTACCGAGAAATAATAAATAGAAATGTAATGAAAAAGGCTGCAAATGCGCCATTAGGGAAAAAAAGAAATACCGCCGAAGACATGGATTAAAAATTAGGTCAACAGAAATTGCGGGAGCAATACAAAAAAATACGAAAACAAGCAGATCTACAACAAATAAGGAATTACATCAAAGGAAAGGTGATGGAAGCGCACCAAGCTACATTAGAAAAATGGAACATAATAATCACGGCCTTCAGCAGATAGCATATACAGATTTGCAAACATTAAATAAAACAGAAAAGGATACAATTCGTCTGGATAACGTAACGAAAGAATAGTGGATTAATTACAATAAAAAGGTATGATACAGTTCCAACACACGAGCGGAGAAAGAGAAAGGTTGAGATGTAGAAGTAGAAACGCCTACCTAACATAACAACAAAATTGCTCACAGCAGCACTGAAAAGCACAAAAAATCGATGGAATGAATGCGGAGTAAATTAAATATTGAGGGTTATCACTACATATTGGATTTTCCTACATTTGTTTAAAAATGTGCTGCAACAAAAAAAAAAATGTACCACGAAAATGGAAGAAAGTAAAAGTAATATCGATATATAGAACTGGAGAGAACATTTTACTTGAAAACTATAGAGCCATAAGTCTACGTGACACAGCATATAACCGTTTATCCAATAATTTGAAACAGAAGACTAAAAGCAACAGCACTAGCAGAAGAACAGGTGGGATTTAGAAACAGACGATCAACGACAGATGCAATTTTTCTTTTACGACAGTTTATTCGAATGAGAAATAAGTTACTTTTACAGAATTTGAGATAGCTTTTGATAAGGTAGTTAGAGAAAAATTTTTGACAATAACGGAGCACCATTTACAGCTTATATCCCCAATAAAAAGTTTGTATAAAAATACCACAAACGTAGATATGGAATGGGTATGTACAGATCCGAGGCAAACAAATAAAGGGGTGGATAAGGCTGTAGGTTATCGTCTACGCTGTTCGCAGTTCGTATGTGGAATTCTAGAATAAACAGTGGGGTGCAACTAAACAATTTGGTATATCTACAATCAGTTCTCTATGCTCATGACTTGTACTATGTACAGAATATAATACGAAAGTATTTTTTAGGAAATGTATGTCATTGGCACATAGTAAAAAATATTCATAACGAAGAAAGTAGCAAGCGAAATGTAGATCAGTAGGTAATATGTTTTAACTATCTTGGATGTAAAATATAGGATGAATAAATATTTGTGGGGAAGTTAACAGAAATTTAAAGCATATAACGCGGAAAGAAACGTGACTGATGTTTCATAAAAGAGTCAATAGCTAACACTAACTATTGATTAGAAAACAAGAACAAGAAATACAAGGAGTAACATGGGATTTCTTACAGAAGTGAAAAGATTTAAAAGAACAGATAAAATACGAAATGGGGGTATTCGAAAGGATTCGAAAATTTGGATGAGATCTTGATGAAAACAAAATTGTACGGAATGAACATTAACAAATAATGGATCCAGAGAGACTACTGCATCAGATACAGAACTTTAAACCAAATGGGGAAAGACGTCCTGGCAGACTGAGAAAAATATGGGATCGATAACAGACTACAGCAGACCTCAAATGGATACTGCAGAAGGCGAAAAAATCTATAAGGCAGCTTTCTTAACGTGAGGTGTTGAGCGTACGTCTTGTTATTCTGCACATGTGTGCGTACACGTGAACTCTTACCACGTTTTCGTGCATTAATTCCAGCTAATAAAAGAAGAGTGTTAATTTTCGCGAATGGTTGCTTAAAATTATTGTAGACTATGAACTTGAATTGCTACTTTATTATATAAGTGATGAAGCTTGGTTTCACCTGGGTGACCATGTAGATAGCCAGGTTAGTCCCAGTCCCAGATGATCCGCCGAAAATTGACACATTGTACATCAAATTTCTCTTTATGATGAAAAGAAGAGTTTTGTGCTACGCTTCTAGTCGTAGAATTATGAGACCTATCTTCTTCGAAACAACTGTTACTAGAGACTTTTGTCTTCAAATTTCCGAGAAATTCTACTCTCAGGAAAGGACACATGAAAAGCCGTAATATTTTTTCCAGAAAAATGGAACTATGTGCCCTAAGTTTTGTCCACCTTGTGTTCATCAATGTTTCAAAGAAGAACGCACAATAAGCAATGCTTTGTGGCTGACTCGTTCGCTGTTGACTGAATGTGATCTGATGTGGCTATTTAAATGGAAAAATGTAACAAAACAACCCTAATATTTAGACCAACTGAAGGAATATGTACGCCAAGCACTGAGACAATAGTTATTACGGATCTGACCAAAGCGACTGTTAATATCATTTTACGAACACACAAATGCATAGAGTGGCACGGCGACCGCATTCTACGTAGTTCTCCTGCGAAACAATGTCGCCCACCTTTACTTCAGCAGAAACCAGTATACAGAAAAATATCACATTGCCCACTTGTTATGTTTAAAAAAAAAACATTTGAAACGTTCCTCTCCTAACAGACAAAGCGGGCTCTTTGGCATATGTACCCACTATTCAGTTGGGAGCTCTGCTATCTCAGTGAACGGGAAGTAGGACAGGACTTTTCAATGGGACTTACTTGCATGGCGAGTTTTCCTCGAAACCACGAAAAATCTTAGGAAATATTACAGGGAAGGTAACTGTGGTGAAACCTTGGGTAAAAGATTAAATACTGTCAGTAGGCTGTTTATGTTTTCTTATTGGTAACGCCACGTAGCGCTTTGTATGAAAATCACTGGCTGTGCTGTGTGCAGTCTGTGGCCAGTTTGCATTGTTGTCTGCCGTTGTAGTGTTGGGCAGCTGGATGTGAACAGCGCGTAGCGTTGCGCAGTTGGAGGTGAGCCGCCAGCAGTGGTGGATGTGGGGAGAGAAATGGTGGAGTTTTGAAATTTGTAAGGCTGGATGTCATGAACTGCTATGTATATTACGATTTTTCAACACTATTAAGGTGAATACATTGTTTGTTCTCTATTAAAATCTTTCATTTGCTAACTATGCCTATTAGTAGTTAGTGCCTTCAGTAGTTTGAATCTTTTATTAAGCTGGCAGTAGTGGCGCTCGCTGAATTGCAGTAGTTCGAGTAACGAAGATTTTTGGTGAGGTAAGTGATCTGTGAAAGGTATAGGTTAATGTTAGTCAGGGCCATTCTTTTGTAGGGATTATTGAAAGTCAGATTGCGTTGCGCTAAAAATATTGTGTGTCAGTTTAAGCACAGTAATGTATAATTGTTCTAAGTAAGGGGACGTTTCATATGTCTACCCTTAGCCGAGGATACTTCACTGGAATCTTTTGATTTTTTCTTGTAGTTTGTGTAATTAGTGTAGCTTTTGTTTATTGCTAGCGCGTAATTATAGAGAGAATTTCCTTTGTAGTTGTAGTTTTTCATTGTCGTACACAGTTGTGGCATGCATGTAGATTTGCACCAAGTATTTCGCAGCTGCGCTTGCAATTAACTAGATATTATTTTCAATGCTATGTTAATGTTTTGTTATTTTGCTCTTCAAATTGTTCTTTTCTGTGTTGTCATGTGAAATATTGTGACAATAATGGCGTGTGAAAAACGTAATACTAGGCTTCAAAGTAAACTGAGAAATGACAGTGAAGACGAAAGCAGTGTGTTAGCGCCGCAGAGTAACAAATTAACTAACGTTCAAAGTAGTAATTTGGTAATTGTGCATAGGGAAATGGAGCGGGCTGCAAACAATGGTGTAGGCAGTAAACAATTAGTGAACAACGAAGCATTATCGATCGATCGGTCGGCAACAGCTCGCCTCAGGAATCCGAAATGACAGAACACAATATTGCAAATACTGTAGACTCAGGTTTTGGGTCCTCACCGTTTTCTCAAATGAGTCAAGGCACAGTTTCTGCTTGTGAAAATGTGAATGTTGACGGTGAAAATGCACTGCCAAAAAGCATAGAGAAACACATTCCAGACACTAATACATTAATATTGCAATTAATGCAACAAATGGAACAAAATCAGAGATAAACACAGCAAAAGCTTCAAAAGTTAGACACAACGGAACAACACCAGAGACAAACACAGCAACAGTTAGACACAATGGAACAAAATCTTCAAAAGTTAGACACAATGGAACAAAATCTTCGGAAGTTAGACACCACACTTGAACAAACACGTGAAGATTTAACTACTGAGTTACATAACATTGAATCGAAATGCCTAAAAGTCTGTAATGACGTAAAAATACAAATTTGTGAGCATTTACAACCTATTTTTTCGCGTCATGAAAATGCATTACAGAATCACGAAGCAGCCATAAAAGAACTGCAAATTATTGTTCATGAAAATCATGAGACCTTGCAAGCCAAAATTGACTCAGTTGCATCTACCGATTCGGTTACGCAACTTGCAAAAACTCAGGAAAACTTAAAGGACACAGTAGATATGATTTCAACACAAATGGACACTCTGAAACTTGGTTCAGAAAAACACACAGAGGAAATAATTTCACTATCGGATAAAGTAGCCGAACTTTCAGATCAGTTCACTAACTTATCTACAAAGGTAGATGATGATCTGAATGACACAAGACCTGTAGCCTTCACGGACACTGAAGAGTATGAACAAATTAGAAAATTCAAACAAAATCAAAATCAAATCAATACACAGTACAAAAGAGAAATCTGGGAAGTACAAGATCAGTTGGCACAAGTAATACAAAAATTACATATTTCAGAGGACACTCGCGCTCCAGTATGGGAAGAGGGACATAGAAATACGGAACAACCACAAAATAATAACACAGGACACTTCGGAAATTATGAAAGAAATTGGCAAGGTACACCGAATTTTGAGATGGAACCGCCGAAACGAAGTAACATTGACCGAAATGCGACTTGCCGACATGATGATTTTGACTATAAGCTGTTCATTACTACACGTAAATTCAGAACATTTAGGAATTCCGGCAACGACATTTATCCACAAGCGTGGCTTCATCAGTTCACTCATTGTTTTCCTCCCAACTTGTCATTAGAGCACAGGTTAGAATTTATGTGTGGCTATTTAGAGAATGAACCAGCTGTAAGAATGCGATCGGTCATTCACGATCGTCACAGTGAAGGAGAATTCTATCATGCCTTCCTCTCAACATACTGGTCTCAAGCTACACAAGACCGAGTAAAACATAGCATCATAATGATGAAACATTTCGAACAATCTGAATTTTCCAGTCTTGTGAAACATTTCGAAGACATGTTGCACAAGAATCAGTACCTGCCAAACCCATACAGCTCCTCAGAACTCATCCGCATTTGATTAATCAAATTACCAGAACATTTACGACATATTATTTTGGCAGGACGTTGCGAAGACGTTATTGAAGCTTTTCAGGGACTGTTACAAGAATTAGAAATCGACATTGACAATCGCGGGACGCGAAAACAGGAGCACAACAATTACAGGCCACATCCGTCACAATTCCGCGATGAAAGAAATAATAACTGGACACGACAAGGCTATTCTCACAACACATATCGTGACCAAAACAGACACCACCCGTATGAAAACCGTTGGCAGAGTAGTAATAATTACAGGGAAAGATCACCTCTCCACGGTAGTGACTATCACAGAGACATTCAGAGAAACAGACAATTTGGGAACCAAAATAATTATTATCAAGGGAGACAGAATAACTTTAGACGCAACGGTCCAGCGCGCAGTTACGATTCCGGGAGAAATTCTCCCCCACGTGACCTAGAAAGAAACTATGGAATCTACCGACATGATGACAGACGATATGATCGTAACGACAGACCTGGATTGCATCAGAACTGGCGGGATTCAAACAGAGCAGGGCCCTCTCGACAAGGTGAACTTTTAGAAGTTAGGTTTCCAAATCCCAATAACGACGCCCGCCAACAAAGAGACAATAGGCAATGACTCATACCGCTGGCAGCCACGAAACGTACGTATGAAACCGACGATGCAGCTGCCGTAGCTAGTAATTACGTAAAAATGGAAGATATTAGGGACATCTTACTCCAGGAACACGACGTAAAACAGAACAACATTGCATATCCTGTGATTCACATTACAGTAAATGACGTAAAATTTACGGCAGTACTTGACTCTGGCAGTCCCATTTCAGTAATTAGTGAAACAGCCTTTGCAAATGTAACAAATCGAACGATTGCCCCACACTTCCGTTACGTAAGATTAAATTACAAGGTGCAATCTTTGGAAAAAGTGTAGACGTACGCCAACAAACCAACTTAGAATTCTTTTGTCAAAGCCACAGCTTTTCTATGAACTTTCTTATTGTTCCATTATTGTCGACGGAAATTATACTGGGAGTAGACTTTTTGAATGAATACAAAGCAATCTTAAACTTTCGCGATTCTGAAATAAGTTTAGAGAAAGAAGGTAAGTCAATAGCTTTGAAATTAGAAGATTGGCTCTCAAACCATGACGAGGAAATTAATCGGCTTTACCTTCTGTTAGACAACAGTTCGGAATTTTCTACGGAACTAGACACTAATAATCACTCTGCAAGTACTGACAGGGATTATATGTACGGCATATTTGAAACTAATGAGTTAATTCAGAATAAAATTCAAACAATTGACAATTGTAATGATTGTGATAGGCAGGACCTTTTTGAGATTTTACAAGCACATTCCACAGTTTTTACTCACAAAACAGGAACAATCAAGGGATTTCAATACCAATTTCGTGTTCGTGAGCATACTAAATTTTGTGTTAGACCATACGTAATTCCAGCACATTATAGGGACCGTGTTAGAACAGATATACAATCTATGCTTGACAAGGGCATTATTGAGCCTGCAGTAAGCTCATACAACAATCCATTACATGTTGTTGCGAAGAAAAATGGATCGATCAGGCTTGTCTTAGATTCGAGACAAATCAATACTATCATTATTCCTGAAACATACAGGCCGCAAACGTTGGAAGAACTTCTTCAAAATTTTAATGGCGTAAAAGTGTTGTCTTCCATTGATCTCAGATCCAGCTTTTATCAGATCGAACTTCTTCCAGAATGTAGATAATATACAGCTTTCCTTTGTTTCGGCGTTTGTTATCAGTTTCGGAAAGTTCCTTTTGGTCTGAACATTTCTTCGGCAGCATTCCTTCGCGGGCTAAATTTCATATTACCTGAGTTCTTAAAACGTCACATCACCTTACATGTGGACGATATTCTAATAGCAGAAGCTTCATGGGAACAACATAATCCAATCCTCAACAGTTTGTTACGTATTTTTGCAGAATCTGGAATTACAGTTAACTTGGAAAAGTCTGAATTCGGTAGGTCAAAAGTGAGGTTTTTGGGACATATTATTTCTTCTGAAGGCATTCAGCCGGATCCTGAAAAGTTAGAAGCAATCAGAGCCATTCCAGTTCCATCCACAAAAAAGAAGTCCACTGTTTTCTAGGTCTCGTAAATTTTTACCGCCGTTTTCTGAATATGCGAATTCTAGTTACATCAAAACTTTGTTCTCTCACTGGAAAAAATACTATTTGGAACTGCGACGAACAAGCACAGTTGGAATTCAATTCTTTGAAAGAATCGCTACTTAACGCGCCAATACTAGCTCATCCAGATGTGTCACAAGATTTCTGCCTTAGCACGGATTCTTCTAAAGTCGGACTTGGTGCCCATTTATTTCAAGAAGCCATAGAAAATGACACTACTGTTCAGAAAACCATTGCTTTTGCTAGCCGAGTGATAACAAAATCTGAAAAAAATTATTCCGTTACTGAATTAGAAGCTTTAGCTATCGTTTGGGCATTTAACAAATTCCGTTTCTTTCTTTCTGGTAAGCACGTAAAAGTACACAGTGATCATCATGCATTACAATTTATCATGTCTTCAAAATTAATTCATGACAGGTTAAAACGTTGGGCATTGTTTCTGCAAGAATTCCACTTCACAATAGTCTACATTCCCGGCAAGGAGAACATTGTTGCGGACGCACTGTCACGCGCACCGGCTGGGCTTGAGAAAAGTAACACAGAAGGCAACCTCGAGAAAAATTTCAGTATTCTTTACATTCAGAAAGTCGCCTTTGAAAACTTCATCACCACATCTTTAAAGGACATTGCTCATGAACAAGATAAAGATCCGATTTGGAAAGACATCAAAAGTAAATGGCATGAAAAGACACACACTCACATTCGGCATTATTACCTGGATAGAAACGACATACTCTTCGAACGACTTGTTATTTTAACAATATGGAAAAGAGAATTCGAAGAGTCTTGTCTATTTGTAACCTTTGTCAAAAGGCGAAACCATCTACTATCTCACATCATGCTCCGTTGTTTCCTATTATTCCTTCTAAATTTAAAGAATTTGCTGCTGTTGATCTCTTGGGACCGCTTGTCGGAACATCTAATGGATTTTCGTACGCTCTAGTCACTGTTGAACTTACTTCAAAATTTGTTTCTTTCACACCGTTACGAAAAGCCACTGGATGGTCTGTATCCAACGCCTTTGTTAAAAATTTCTTACGTGAAGTTGGACACGTTAGTAAAGTCATTTCAGACAACGGACCGCAATTCAGATCTGCTGTTTGGTCACGCAAGCTTCGGAATCATAAAATCAAACCTGTTTTTATTTCATTGTACTTACCACATTGTAACCCGTCTCAACGGATTATGAAAGAAATCAATAAGCTTTGCAGACTTTACTGTCACAGTAAGGATCAGCATTGGGACAGATATTTACACTTGTTTCAAAATGTGCTGAATGAAATGCCTCATGACTCCACTGCTTTACCACCTACTCTTGTACTGAAGAATGAAGAACCACCGAACAGAATCAGAGAGCTTGTACCTTTCCCGAATACACGTAAACTTCGACACAAAGACATAATTGATTTGGCTCTTAAAAATATAAAATCTGCAGCAGACAAAAGGAGAAAACTACACGGTAAAGCAAATGCAAAGAAATTATATATTGGTCAGAAAGTTCTCATTAAAGCTCATTCATTGTCACATAAAAAGAAACACTTGAGTCACAAATTCTTTCTAGTTTACAATGGACCTTACAGTATCCAACGTATACCACATGAGAATTGCGTTGAAGTTGAAACTCTGCGTACTAGGAAGAGTAAAGGTTTACACCACATTTCACACGTAAAACCGTTTATTGAAAGATAATCTGCTTTTTAACTTTGTCTTTGCCATATAACTTTTCACTTCACATTTCTAGTATGCATTGTCAGACTTTGAAACTTTTACCATGCAACAATGTTTGAAGTTAAATATCCAGTCAAGAACCTGGGCAACTTATTTAGACAGTAATTACGAATGCATTGTTATAGTGAACAGACGGCACAGTGTTATACATTCTTGCAACAAGTTGCACGATTACGTAACGACTATCAGGCTTACATACTTAGAACTTATACTGCTAATGAGATATTAATGCAACATTTTGGTTTACTTGAAAAGATACTCTTTATTTGAAGTACATTTTGTGAGATTAAAGATGACTTAGCATTTGGTTTTTTTGATAGCTACACGATTATATCACGATGCTATTAATATTGACGCAATTTACATTGTTGCTTTTGCGGTGTTTCTGTTTTATATCTGCACAGTTTTTCTGCATTATTCTGGGAAGTAAAACATGTTTTAGTAGTAACTTTTGTGGTATAGCTACAATGAGACAGCCTTTTCCGTAGCACAACAATACGTTACAGCACAATAGTTTCTTCATCACGGCAATAAGCGTAAAAACTAAGATATCTATACGCAAAGCTTTCACTTTTGTTTATCATGAGGTAAGTGCATTGACTTCTGCAGAACTTAGCTTTCAGAGGACGATAACTACGACACTTCCACAGAGATTACCTTACAACAAAACGCACAGTTTAGCGCTACAGTACACGGATTTGAGTGATTAATTTTGTACTTAAAACATTTATTTTATAAGATATTTGAAGTACAATGATACAAAGGTTTTCCGTGATACATTTCATTCCATTGCTGTTATCTGTAACACCTGAGGGTATAATTACATTAATCCTCAGGGGATACATGCTTACTTTGTGTATCATGTGTTTGGCAAGCACATGGAGCCCTAGTTAATATGGTATTTGCTTATACAACTTTACACATCGGTACCATATTTCTCTAACACACAAATTACACAGCTATCTGAGAGATAAACATTTTTGTACTACATCAGTGACACATGTTTACGCAATTACACAGTTGGGTAACTTCACACTTATGAACTTGTATTTTGTCTGTACTTTGTGAACTATTCATATTTTTTCGGAACCATTGTGAAACTATGAGAGCTTGGAATGATGTCTTTGGGAAGGGAGTATGATTTTAAAGTACGTTTGAGGTAGATGACACTATTGAAATGAGCAGAGCATTTTTTTTTAGGTTTTGGCATTATTGCAGAAAGCTACGACGTTTTTGAGATTTGACTGAGGTGTTTCGATGTTATTTTTATGACCACGATGTGTATTATGCTGTTGAGGTATGTTTATGATCAATAAGCTGATGTTACATGAAGAATTTGATTATGCTATGTATTTTTTAAGATCAAATATTGAAGAAGTGTCGACGAATATGTATATGTGTAATAAGGTAAGGAGTACTGAATAGTGGTTAGGGATTCTGACTTGTGAAAAAGGATGTTGGAAACGAAGAATCGTACTTTTAGAGTTATGAAATGTGTGTAAATGCGTGAATGTATCACAATGCCGGGGAAAACTTTTTGGACACTGTTATATTCATAAGATTTTGTTTCTACACATTTGCAATGCAAATTCTCGATCCATGAAATTTTGTATATGAGATTGCCACTGTAGTGCAAACTGGTGTTGTAAATATTTCGGTAAGAGAGTTAAGTGACCTTCACGTAATGCGTCGTGGGCATGACGCATTACGGGGGCAGCTGCGCGACAGTTGCCTGGAAAAAAGTCATTAGTGTGTGCCTTTCAGAGGCACAGGTGGAGAAAAAAGGAGGCCATTATCCTCGCTATTGACATTCTATTGTAGAAAGCATCGCAAATACGACACGCTCATTATTTGGAAACATATTGTACTTTGTGCTACTTACTGAAATGCTTATGAATTGATGGGAAATATTCTTACATCTGCAAACCTGGTTATGACAAGTGTCTTTCTACGAGAGTTGCGAGCTACTGACTTATGAAATGCCACATAGCTATTAAATGATGTTTTTATGCTTTAGTTTGTGTAGTTGCTTATTTCATTTCATATCTGGTTTCCAGCTGTCTTGCAGCATTGGTGTCATAAAATAAAATTAAATGCATTTGCTAATGTGAACACTTTCTGTCAACAGATCTATTAAATAATTATTTTCTGATCCACATTCTTCGAAAAAAGGAGCTCATGGAATGTAAGAACAATAAGAAGGGACTAATAACAGTAACTGCACATATAATTTTCTTTTCAAGTACTTGGTAATTTTTTGTAGAATTAGTTTTTGTGGTGCACCACTTTAATTACATAGACATTACGATGTGAATGTACATTTCCCTTGTCTGCGTTGTTGTCTTTAGTGTAATATTTTTTTTACTTGAGCTATGTCATGTTTAGATATAAGTTATTGCATTTGCTGCTGCTGTGTGCCAGGCATAGTGCTACTGAATTTCACGTTGTATTACTCTGTTAAGCTAGTTTTACTACTGATTTATTTTTCTTGTTGCTGCAAATTGGCCCATATTAGTTGTAATGTTGCAATGCTTGGTAATTTTTTTCATTGCTGTTTGTATTAATTGTTTTGTGCTGCTGCATTGCCTCGTTCCTTAGTTTAGCATCTGAGCTCAGTAGATTTAAGTTAGCTTAAGATGGGGTAACCTATATGAGAGAACGAGTTGTAATGAATTAGAAGAAATGCATTGAGAAGCTATAAGAAAATGGTTTAGCCAAAAAAGTATTTTGAAAGAGGATATGAGCAAAAAAGTAGGGTTTAGGGTTAACAGGTTTATGTAGGATTTTCTTGGAAATAAATGATGAGGTAAGGTAATGGAAAATAAATAATGAGGTAAGAAATATGTGAACATATAAATACAGAAAGCATGCTTGAATAGGATTTTTTTTTTTGAAACAAATGTTGAAATAAGACGAAAGATCTATGGAATGAAGTTTTAGGTTGGATTGCAGTACCAAATGTTACACTGAAAACAAACCCTGCCCTTTCCTCTTGTGTTATCCCCCTATGTGTTTGTGTACTCTTGTATATTTGTGTTTTTCCTGTCTTTATGTGTTTAGCTAATAAGAGTTATGTTGTAGAATTTTTCTGATAATATGTTATTTTCTTTGTAAAGATATTTAGACATTATTTATTCCATTCTGTTTTAATGCTCATGTGTGAACTTGATGTTTCGAAAGTTATTCTGATCTTTTATGTATGAACTTATGTCATAATTCCTGCAACACTGATGTATATGTATATTTCCATTCTTTTGTAAAGCATCTATTACTACAAATGTTATCTGTATTGTTATGTTTTTAATGATGTATTTTGTACCTTTGTTATTGTATTCTTATGTTATAAAATTGTAATTGACACCAGTTCATCAAATTAAGTAACTTGTAAGTTACATTTCACTGCACACGTTTCTGTTGGTCATAGTATATGGACAATATGTGAGAAGTAGGGACTGATAGTGTTTGCACATGTGTTAATAATTCAGCAGGGACTGGATAACAGCATTGATGGTTCTAAGGACATTTCAAACAAATTTTTTGTGAGTGGACAAGTGGTGGTTTATGGACTTGCTATATTCTCCACAAGACTCTTCGATGGTTATTGTGCACCAGCACAGTCGCAACAGATGGCTGCTGGCCGTCTCTACAAGGACTACAGTGGGTCTGCATCTTTGATGACCCACCAATACCATTATTTCTACAAGGACTGCAGTGGGTCTGCACCTTTGGTGGCCCACCAATACCATACTCTCTACCAAGACTATAGTGGGTCTGCTCTGTGATGACTTACCTACCAATACTCTTCAAAACGTCGAATGACTCTGCTGTGGGTTTCCTCTGTTGTGGTCTATTACCTGTCTGCATGTCGACAGTCAGCACTGTCTTTCCGTTGGAAGGACAACACTACTTCTTCAAGACTACATGGAAATCCTCTACTTCTGTGTGCATTTTCATTTACTGCTCAGACTTTGAGAAAAACACTGCAATTTTACTGTGATGAATGATCAGGACTGTCTTTATGGATTGTGAGAAGATTTTAGCTTTTGACCAACATTGTATCAATAAGTGTGTGCATTTGATATCTTTGTTATTGTAATTATGAAAAATTTTGGCCACTGCCCAAAACAATTTGTAAAACTTTTTGTGGGGAGCATGGGGGCTATGTAAGTAGGCTGTTTATGTTCTCTTATTGGTAACGCCAGGTAGCGCTCTGTATGAAAATCACTGGCTGTGCTGTGTGCAGTAGTGACTAGTTTGCATTGTTGTCTGCCATTGTAGTGTTGGGCAGCTGGATGTGAACAGCGCATAGCCTTGCGCAGTTGGAGGTGAGCCGCCAGCAGTGGTGGATGTGGGGAGAGAAATGGTGGAGTTTTGAAATTTGTAAGACTGGATGTCATGAACTGCTATGTATATTATGATTTTTCAACACTATTAAGGTGAATACATTGTTTGTTCTCTATTAAAATCTTTCATTTGCTAACTATGCCTATTAGTAGTTAGTGCCTTCAGTAGTTTTAATCTTTTATTAAGCTGGCAGTAGTGGCGCTCGCTGAATTGCAGTAGTTCGAGTAACGAAGATTTTTGGTGAGGTAAGTGATCTGTGAAAGGTATAGGTTAATGTTAGTCAGGGCCATTCTTTTGTAGGGATTATTGAAAGTCAGATTGCGTTGCGCTAAAAATATTGTGTGTCACTTTAAGCACAGTCATGTATAATTGTTCTAAGTAAGGGGACGTTTCAATAACTCAATATACAGACGAAAGAACCAAATACAAGAATGTTCACATATTAATGAAACCGAAAGAAAGTGCAGATAATCTAAAGCAAAACTGTTGCAGGAAAAATGTGAAGAGTAAAGAATATATGGAATTATTTCACTGAGGAACTCTAAGACAGCCACAGACGTTACAGCTGAAGCAACCGGGTTTTCTGTTGTTTTCCAGTCTCCAGTTTAACATGACTGGTGAAACCGCTCAAAGCCACAGGTCCCTGAAATAAGAGCTTTTTAGGTTTTTTAATTGCTACTATTTCCAGTAATAACTTGTACCTCCAACAAATATACAAAACCTGCTACGAATGTGAAGGAGTAGGAGGATATCGAACGCTACGTGGTTCAGACCGTGACAGAAATACACTGAAGAGCCAAAGAAATTGATGTACCTGCCTAATATCGTGTAGGGCCCCCGCGAGTACACAGAAGTGCCGTAACATGACGTGGCATTGACTGGAGTGAGTCGACACCACGAATCGTGCAGGACTGTCCATAAATCTGTCAGAGAACGAGAGGGTGGAGATCTCTTCTTGCACGTTGCAAGAAAACCGAGACAAGCTAAATAATGTTCTTGTCTGGGGATTTGGGTTCAAAATGGTTCAAATGGCTCTGAGCACTATGGGACTTAAATTCTGAGGTCATAATTTCCCCTAGAACTAAGAACTACTTAATCCTAACTAACCTAAGGACATCACACACAGGTAGGATTCTAACCTGTGACCGTAGCCGTCGCGCGGTTCCAGACTGTAGCGCCTAGAACCGCTAGGCCACTTCGGCCGGCCGGGATTTTGGTGGCTAGTGGAAGTGTTTAAACTCAGCAGAGTGTTACTGGAGCCACTCTCTAGCAATTCTGGACGCGTAGGGTGTCGTATTGTCCTGCTGGAATTGTCCAAGTCCGTCGGAACGCACAATGGGCATGAAAGGATGCAGATGATCAAACGGGATGCTTACGTACGTGTCACCTGTCAGAGTCGTATCTACCTAGACGTATCAGGAGTCCCATAAAACTCCTACTGCACACGCCCCACACGATTACAGAGCCTCCACAGCTGCTGAAATGCAGGGTCTATGGATTCACGAGGTTGTCTCTATAACCGCACATCCCATCCGCTCGATAAAACTTAAAACGAAACTCGTCTGTCAAGGCAACATGTTTCCAGTCTTCAACAGTCTAATGTGGGTGTTGAATGGCCCAGGCGAAGCGTATAGCTTTGCGTCCTGCAGTCGTCAAGGGTCACAAGTGGGTCTTCGGGTCCGAAAGCCCATATCGACGAATTTTCTTTGAATGGTTCGCACGCTGATACTTGTTGATGACCCAGCATTGAATCAGTAGAAGTTCGCGGAAGGATTGCATTTCTGTCACGTTGAAAGATTCTCTTCAGTCACCGTTGGTCCCGTTATTGCAGGATCTCTTTCCGGCCTCAGTGATGTCGCAGATTTGATGTTTTAGCGGATTCCTGATATTCACAGTACACTTGTGAAATGGTTGTACGGGATAATCTCCACTTTATAGCTTCCTCGGAGTATCCCGTCGCTCGTGCGCCGACTTACCACCATGTTCAAACTCACTTAAATATTGATAACCTGCCATTGTAGCAGCAGTAACAAATCTAACAACTGCACCAGACACTTGCTGTCTTATATATGCGTTGCCGACCGCAGCGCCGTAATCTGCCTGTTTACTTATCTCAGTATAATACGCAAGCCTATAGCAGTTTCTTTGGCGCTTCAGCGTGGTTCTCTGTATCTCCAGTAAAGGCGACGGAGATGAAGGAGACGGGTACGACATCGGCAAGAGCGAAAGGGCACTTTTAATCACTGCGTCTTCACTTTTGTATGGTATCAATTTTTCACCTTGAAGCAACCACAAAATTAAGAGTTCCGTCACTACCCCATGTTTATTTTATAAGATGAAATAAAATTCAATAAAACGGAAGTTTTACGTTATCTTCAGAGGGACAATGTACGTGTTTTCTCCTTATATGATATGGCAGGTTTCTGCTGCGTCCTCCCATTTGGAGCAATTACTTCTTTGTTATCGCAATTTTAAAATGCTCCCGATCTAGGGATTGTGCAAAACTGCTATACAACCGATGTTGGAGGATGACAGCGAGGGACTACTTTATAGCCAAGATGGGGACAAGCAAGTCTTGTGCACTCCACATACATCACATGCACGCCACACAATTCGGTAACAGATACGTTATTGTTTAGCGATGCTGAAGCGATTCTTAGGTCATGTGTCTGTTGCTTGTTTCTAGCTGTTGGTTTTGTTATTAAAGTAGCTCTGGTCCTTTTCTCATTTTCTATAATATCCTACTATTTCAGAGCAATCTAAATTCTGCAAATAAAATTAAGTCTTTTGTAAAATAAGAAAATTTAGAAACCAAAAACTTTAGTGCAGGGAAATTGATATGACTTTTTTTACCCATGTATTATTAAATAATGAAAAACATCCTTTATAACCGAGACCAAATAAATACTAGTTTTTGAAATCAGCAATACTGGTAACGATTTTAACCAACCATCTTTTCCCGTCCTTACTCTATGTGGTTATGTGGTAGACGAACTGTCTGCTGAAGTTATAGGGCAAGAAATGAATGTCAGTTTCAAATATAGGGTGACAATCACTGAACTATATGAAATAAAATCGTCATAACTTCTGAGCGGTTTGCGTTAGGACGTTCAAAGTGCACAGTTGGAGCGGGGCATGATGGGAACTAGTAAAGAAAATTGGCTGATTTGGGGGACTGAGAATACGCATTTCGCGACCGAAAAGTCTCTTGACTGTGTGGTGTACAATGTCCAGTCTCGGAATAATCGGTGCGGTATTCCGTGATGGCAAGGTGACTACCGAACGGTACGTGAAGATTATGGAAGATGATTTCATCCCCACTATCGAAAGTGACCGTGATTTCGTCAAAGTATGGTTTATGCAAGACGAAGCTCGACCCCATCGAGGCAGAAGAGTGTTTTATATCCTGGAGGGGCAGTTTGGGGACCTCATACTCGCTCGGGGGTACCCAGAGGCCACTAGCGTGGGCGTCGATTACTCGCCATATTCTCCGGATCTAATCACATGTGACTCCTTTTTATTGGGCTATATTAAAGACCAGGTGTACAGCAATAGCCCAAAACCATTGCTGCGCTGAAAACAACCTTTCAGGAGGTCATTGACAGCATAGATGTTCCGACACTTAAGTGGGTCATGCAGAATTTCGCTATTCGTCTGCACCACATCATCGCCAATGTTGGCAGACATATCGAAAATGTCATAACGTAGATCGAAATGTCTATAGCGACGTTACATGTTGAATAAAGTGTGCGGAAGCCGTAGTTTGTAACTAATTTACGTTTTTTCATGCAGTTAAATAATTGACACCCTGTACAAAGGTGATTTAGTATTAGAGTGAAAGTTTGACAGAGCTTCTAAAGACTTACTATGGAACTATGGAGAAGGGATGGATAACATTATTTCGGAATTTCGTTACTCATTGGAGGGAGTAGCAACCAAACGATCATTTAAGTTAGTGTATCCTCAAAATCCCGGAAATAGCAAAGGAGCACTAAGGCCTCAACAGCTCATGCAACCAAATTGCTGATAATAAAAACGTAAAGAACAATGGAAATGAAATTTCATCATCTGTTAAGTGACGATTATTTTGCTTTAGGATAGTTGGAGGCCCCAGAGATGCAATTATGACAATGCGATTCTTAATTGAAGCCAGGTTTAATGAAAATCACGAACATCTCATAGGGTTTTTTGACTTAAAATTGAGGTTCATGACCGTAAAAAATTCTCAGAAAAATCATTAAGCAAGAGGAAATGTCGGTAATAAATACAGAAACAAAGAAGGAGTCAGAAGAACTGAAGACCGCAAGAAAAACGCTCGGATTAAAAAGGACGTAAATCAGGGATGTGGTATTTTTCGCCTACAGATCCACCTGCAAATCGACGCAATGACGGTAATAATAAAAATGTTCAGGATTGAGGACATACGAGGGGCGTTGAATGAGTAATGTTACAAACTATTTTTATCGGTCAGTTTCGGGTGGAAAATGTGGTATATGTTGTGGGACATCTCGGAATATCCTGATTGATCCAGTATAGTTTCCTGAAGCTCCTATAGGTGACAACGTCATACATAACCTTCACAATGGCGTCTGTAACGGAGGTGCCTTCCTAGCAGAGTTGTCAATGAGTTCCTTTTGGCAAAAAACGAGAGCATCACAGATTTTATTACATTTACAGAATGTCTACGGACACCTGGCAGTGAACAAAAGCACGTTGAGTCGTTGGGCAAGACGTCGTTGACATAGTAACAACGTCGTGGAAACCTGTCCAGTCTCCAGCGTGCCGACCGACCACACACGACAGTGACTCCTGCAACGTTGGAACGTATGACACTTTCGTTCGACGTGATCGACGGGTCACAATTAAACACCTTACTGTTCAACTGGGCACCTTTGTTGGTAGTGCTGACACATTCGTCCACCAGTTGGGGTACTGAAAGGTGTTTACACAGCGGGTTTCTTGCTGCCTAACAGAAAACAATAAAGAGCACCGAAGGACCATCTATGCGAAATTGCTTGCGTGTTACAAGGCTGATGGTGACAACTTTTTGTCGAAAATCGTCACAGGCGATGAAAGATGGATTCAGCACTTCGAGCCAGAAACAAACCAGCAATCCATGGAGTGGCGCAACACCATTTCTCCTCCTAAGAAATAGTTTAAAGCCGCACCCTGAGCCTGTAATATCATGGCGACGGTCTTCTGGGACTCTGAAGGGGTTACTCTGATGTCTACCCCCATGGTGCAACGATCAACACTGAAGTGTATTATGTTAAACTCAGAAAATTGTAGAAACAACTTCATCCTGTTCGTCGACACAAAAGTGCAAACGCAAGTCTCCTTCTCCATGACAACGCAGGGCCTCACACAAGTCTGCGCACCCGATAGAAACTCACATGACTTCATTGGATAGTTCTTCCTCATCCATCCTACAGACCGGATCTCGCAGCTTTTGACTTGAATCTGTATGGCGCAATGAAGGATGCACTCTGCTGGAAACATTGCGTCAATTTTGCTGATGCAGTAAGACCTAGTATAACACCCTCATTGGAATTGTAGCGAGAAGGAAGTACTTCTCTGGGCGGTATCACTAACCTGGTTTCTTGCTGCTTCGGTAAGTCCCTCGTCGCACAGTTGTATCGCTCAGTCAGAGTATTTCAAATGGCTCTGAGCACTATGAGACTTAACATCTGAGGTCATCAGTCCCCTAGAACTCAGAACTACTTAAACCTAACTAACCTAAGGACATCACACACATCCATGCCCGAGGCAGCATTCGAACCTACGGCCGTAGCGGTCGCGCGGTTCCAGACTGAAGCACCTAGAACCGCTCGGCCACTCCGGCCGGCAGTATCGCTCAGTCGCCAGGTTCCATGTAGGTGGTGATCCTGCTGGAGTGTTTATGGATGCCAGTTCTTAATCGTCAACAACGATTGTAGTACACTTGTTTTAATACAGAAATTGCTTTGTCACACACGTCGCAGAATCAGCATTTGCAAAATGGCGGCTCTGGACTACGCTGTTATATTAGACCTTTTACATACTAACACAGTTTTCTGAGTAATTAAAACTTCCGGGCTAAGAGGCCGTGGTCCAATAGTAGAAATACTTCTCCCTGACGTTTCGTTGCCAGCTGCAGGCAACATCATCTGAAGTGTGTTCATTACACACGAATTGCAGCTACACCTTTACATCATAGAACTGCAGTCTTACACATTGTTGTTGTGAGGAAAGAACGCTCTGTGTTTGGGGAGAGGAACGCTCTTTGCTACGTGACACTTCATCGAATAAATGACCATCAACTTGTGGAGAAGGTAATACCCACAGGGGTTTCAAGTGGCTCTGCACTGCCACCGCACAGCCAACACTGTCAAATCTATTTACGCCTTCGCGCATCTCCCTGGTTCCGCAGCCTCCCAGACATTTCGTTGCAAAGCCGACCCTCTCGGGCGTCACCAGGATAACTTCTCCTGCGTCGCTGCCTCCGCTTTGCATCTTAAACGTGCGCACTCTGCGGGTCGACCACCCAGCCTAACTGAGCTCAAAGCCGCGCATCCAAGTGGTGGGGCGGGGAAGCAATGGACTGTTTCTCGGCTGAAAGGAATGCTCTCGACGATACGCTTCTAGGCAGCTCGCCAGGCGTGCGGAAGGAAGTCAGCGGGAGGTATGTACACTACTGGTCATTAAAACTGCTACACCACGAAGATGACGTGCTACAGACGCGAAAATTAACCGACAGGAAGAAGATGCTGTGATATGCAAATGATTAGCTTTTCAGAGCATTCACACAAGGTTGGCGCCGGTGGCGACACCTACAACGAGCTGACATCAGGAAAGTATACAAGCGATTTCTCATACACAAACAGCAGCTGACCTGCGTTGCCTGGTGAAACGTTGTTGTGATGCCTCGTGTAAGGCGGAGATATGCGTACCATCACGTTTCCGACTTTGATAAAGGTCGGATTCTAGCTGCTCGCGTTGGTGAGATCCAATGACTGTTAGCAGAATATGGAACCGGTGGGTTCAGGAGGGTAATACGGAACGCCGTGCTGGATCCCAACGGCCTCGTATCACTAACAGTCGAGATGACAGGCATCTCATCCGCATGGCTGTAACGGATCGTGCAGCCACGTCTCGATACCTGAGTCAACAGATGGGGACGTTTGCAAGACAACAACCATCTGCACGAACAGTTCGACGACACTTGCAGCAGCATGGACTATCAGCTCGGAGACCATGGCTGCGGTTACCCTTGACGCTGCATCACAGGCAGGAGCGCCTGCGGCGGTGTACTCAACGACGAACCTGGGTGCACGAATGGCAAAACGTCATTTTTCGGATGAATCCAGGTTCTGTTTACATCATCATGATGGTCGCATCCGTGTTTCGCGACATCGCGGTGAACGCACATTCGACGCGTGTATTCGTCACCGTCACCCGGCGTGATGGTATGGGGTGCCATTGGTTACACGTCTCGGTCACCTCTTGTTCGCATTGTCGGCACTTTGAACAGTGGACGTTACATTTCAGACGTGTTACGACCCGTGGCTATACCCTTCATTCAGGATAGTGCACGACCGCATGTTGCAGGTCCAGTACGGGCCTTTCTGGATACAGTAGCCGGCCGCGGTGATCTCGCGGTTCTAGGCGCGCAGTCCGGAACCGTGCGACTGCTACGGCCGCAGGTTCGAATCCTGCCTCGGGCATGGATGTGTGTGATATCCTTAGGTTAGTTAGGTTTAAGTAGTTCTAAGTTCTAGGGGACTGATGACCACAGCAGTTGAGTCCCATAGTGCTCAGAGCCATTTGAACCATTTGGATACAGTAATGGTCGACTGCTGCCTTGGCCAGCACATTCTCCCGATCTCTCACCAATTGAAAACATCTGGTCAATGGTGGCCGAGCAACTGGCTCGTTACAATGCGCCAGTCATTAATCTTGATGAACTCTGGTATCGTGTTGAAGTTGCTTGGGCAGCTGTACCTGTACACGCCATCCAAGCTCTGACACAATCCCCATTCGTATCGAGGCCATTACTACGGCCAGAGGTGGTTGTTCTGGGTACTGATTTCTCAGGATCTATGCTTCCAAATATTGTGAGAATGTAATCACATGTCAGTTCTAGTATAATATATTTGTCCAATGAATACCCGTTTATCATCTGCATTTCTTCTTGGTGTAGCAATTTTAATGGTCAGTAGTGTAGTTAGAGCAACGTGCAACCCAGTTTCCTATGCTGTACACACTTCTCAATGCTTTGCAGTCATATTTCTTCTGGTTTCGTTGTCCTTTCTCACGGCTTTGGTGTAAAAAGCGTGGCTCGTGCTGTTTTGCCTTCAGAACTACATGTTGAAGCTTAGATGGCGCCAACCTGCGTAGCATGCGCCAGTGGGGAATAAACGTATGACATCTATACCAGAATATGATCGCGTCCACCAGGCGGTAAGAAATTAGGGGAAGGTTGTAATGTTATGTGTGCCTCACTGCTGTTTTTTTAACTAATGTGTGCCTGATATTATTCTGAGAAGCTCAGTAATGTATGTAAATACCGTAAATGTGTATGTGATTCAAAATGTACTCGAAGTGAAGTGAAGCGCAGCTGGACAGAAAGAAACTCTTTAGCACGAAATCCCCGCAACGATAGTAGTTGTAAATCTTTGAGTATGAACTCTAAAAAAAAGAGACAATTGATTTATTAAAAAAAAAGAGGACTGTTAATCTGTGTCTTGTGGAAAGAGGACGTGTTGCTTGGCCGTCGCTCAGAACTTATTCTTACACTTAATGAAAATTGATATTTTAGTGATAAAACCGAGTAAAGTATATGTAAGAGTTGCCAAACATCTATGTATACAGATTTTTTGGAGGTGACGAATAGAAATATCTTGTTTTTGGAAAAGGAGGTGAACTTCATTGTCGTCGCCGTCTATCAATCGACAAAATTGTAAGTGTACTAAGTTCACTAAAACACAGGAAAAGAAATGCATTCTCTATTGTTTCCATACAATGAGTAACAACCTTTCATAATTTCTTTATTACAGTAATTGGATTATGTTCTTGTACAATAGTATGGTGCTGAACTCCACTGACCAATTTTGATGTAGCAGGACGTTTAGTTTGAAGGAAGTTTGTGTGCCAAGCAATCTCCTTTTCACACGAAAATGAGATTGCTGTTTGATCTTATTTACTTACAACAGTGGTCCCTTGGGTATGAAAAGCTACGAAAACTTGGGCTCAAAGCTATCCGCAATACGGCCAATTAACTAGCAGAGTCGTATTTTAAACTTTAAAGAACAATAACTTTCTCCAAATTGCAATACGTCACCGACTGATGCAGAAGCTGGTCATTCAAGGAGGCAGCAACCATAATTCATGTACCAGCTACGACTTAAAGTAAAAATCACAATCAAAAATCAATCTCTCTCTCTCTCTCCAAACACATACATAAATATTGATATTTTTGAGATAAAAGTCATTTTATAAGGTCACATCAACAATCTGTATATTGAGCAAGCAGTAAAGGAAACAACAGAAAAATTCGGAGTAGGTATTAAAATCCATGGAGAAGAAATAAAAACTTTGAGGTTCGCCGATGACATTGTAATTCTGTCAGTGATAGCAAAGGACTTGGAAGGGCAGTTGAACGGAATGGATAGTGTCTTGAAAGAAGGATATAAAATGAACATCAACAAAAACCAAACGAGAATATTGGAATGTAGTCGAATTAAGTCTGGTGATGCTAAGGGAATTAGATTAGGAAATGAAACACTTAAAGTACTAAAGGAGTTTTGCTATTTGGGGAGCAAAATAACTGATGATGGTCGAAGTAGAGAGGATATAAAATGTAGAGTGGCAATGGCAAGGGTTTCTGAAAAAGAGGAATTTGTTAACATCGAGTATAGATTTAAGTGTCAGGAAGTAGTTTCTGAAAGTATTTGTATGGAGTGTAGCCATTTATGGAAGTGAAACGTGAACGATAAATCGTTTGGACAAGAAGAGAATAGAAGCTTTCGAAATGTGATGCTACAGAAGAATGCTCAAGATTAGATGGGTAGATCACATAACTAACGAGGAAGTATTGAATAGGATGGGGAGAAGAGGAGTTTGTGGCACAACGTGACTAGAAGAAGGGATCGGTTGGTAGGACATGTTCTGAGGCATCAAGAGATCACCAATTTCGTATTGGACGGCAGTGTGGAGGGTGGCAATCGTAGAGGGAGACCAAGAGATGAACACACTAAGCAGATGTAGGAGGATGTAGGTTGCAGTTGGTACTGGGAGATGAAGAAGCTTGCACAGGATAGAGTAGCATGGAGAGCTGCATCAAACCAGTCTCGGGACTGAAGACCAGAACAACAATATCAACAACTTATTTTTATTAGAAAATTAGAAGTAAAAGGTAGTTCTCTAATATAATTTAACAAGGGAGATCTGTAATTTATTTAGTTATCGTTCGACCATAGCAGGAAACGATAGATAACTACTAACAAAAAATAAATGCATTTCCACATAGATACACACAATCTCAACTTTAAAATGGTTCATAGCCCCAATTCCAGCTCTGAAAACCACTCACAAGGGACCTCCCCATCGCACCCCCATTAGATTTAGTTATAAGTTGGCACAGTGGATAGACCTTGAAAAACTGAACACAGATCAATCGAGAAAATTGGAGGAATTTGTGTGGAACTATGAAAAAAATAAGCAAAATATACGAACTGAGTAGTCCATGCGCGAGATAGGCAACATCAAGGATGGGGTGAACTCAGGAGCGCCGTGGTCCCGTGGTTAGCGTGAGCGGCTGTGGAGTGAGAGGTACTTGGCTCAAGTCTTCCCTCGCGTGAAAAGTTTACTTTTTTAATTTTCGCAAAGTTATAATTTGTCCGTTCGTTCATCGCGTCTCTGCTCACTGTAATAAGTTTAGTGTCTGTGTTTTGCGACCGCACCGCAAAACCGTGCGATTAGTAGACAAAAGGACGTGCCTCTCCAACGGGAACCGGAAAGATTTGATCGTGAGGTCATAGGTCAACCGATTCCTCCACAGGAAAGCACGTCAGATAGTAATTGTCTGAAAATAAAAAAAATTAACTTTTTACTTGAGGGAAGACTTGAACCAAGGACCTCTCGTTCCACAGCTGCTCACGCAAGCCACAGGACAACACCGCTCCTGAGCTCACGCTATCCTTGATGTTGCCTATCTTGCGCATGGACTACCCAGTTTGTATATTTTGCTTATTTTTTTCATAGTTCTACACAACTTCTTCCTGTTTTCTAGACTGATCTGTGTTCAGTTTCTCAAGGCCTATCCATTGTGCCAACTTATAACTAAATCTGAGGGGGGTGCGATGGGTAGGTTCCCTTGTCAGAAATATCTGCGGAGAAACTGTGAAGGTTTTTCATTGTTCCTTTGGATGTTCTGAGTTATATTCAAGTGTTATACGATGCTCTGTAGCTTGTCTTCGCCCGAAATGAGGAGAAGGTTTCCATCCTCAGTGGTGCAGCAATGTCCCACAGGTGCTCCAGTCACTTTCTGATCTGCTTCAGTATGTTCCAGTGTTGTTAGTGTTGATCAGTCAGTATCAATTTATTCTGTTGTTGCCGGCCGCGGTGGTCGTGCGGTTCTAGGCGCTCCAGTCCGGAGCCGCGCTGCTGCTACGGTCGCAGGTTCGAATCCTGCCTCGGGCATGAATGTGTGTGATGTCCTTAGGTTAGTCAGGTTTAATTAGTTCTAAGTTCTCGGGGACTGATGACCACAGCAGTTGAGTCCCATTGTGCTCAGAGCCATTTGAACCATTTTTTTAATTCTGAGGTTGTTTTTAATTCTTCTGCACACTTTCACCAATGACTTTGATCTTCATATGGATGGTGATATAATACTGCTAGGAACCAGTACCCAGTGCACATGAGGCATTTTACTTGATTCAGCTCTATCAGATGGATCAGCAGTATTCTGCGACTGAGTAAGAAAGAGTTCAAGCTCATTTGAGGACTCATGGAATGCAACTGGAGTATATTTTTTTCCGAGTTTTTATTTTGGCTTCTACATTCGAAAGATGGATTTTGATTGCCAATTATCTGTCTCGGGTTACACCTCAGTATTTTAGAATGTTGCTGTTCCGGCGTAAAGTAAGGCGCAGGCACGCCAGACGGGAACTTTAGAGCAGAGAGGGCTGTGAGACGACGTCAGCCAAATGCACGCTGTTGACCACTTTCCAGGACGACAACGCGACGGCAGCACCCTCTAACGAAGTGGACATAATTGCCGCGCCGCCTAGCCGTGGCCCAGTTCTATGAGTTCTATGAGAAGCATCAAGACCAGTGACCTGGACAGAAGCATCCACCGTATTACTTTACTTGTATTGGGACTTGTATACAGGGTATTACAAAAAGGTACGGCCAAAGTTTCAGGAAATATTCCTCACACACAAAGAAAGAAAATATGTTATGTGGACATGTGTCCGGAAACGCTTTGTTTCCATGTTATATCTCATTTTATTACTTCTCTCCAAATCACATTAAGCATGGAATGGAAACACACAGCAACAGAACGTACCAGCGTGACTTCAAACACTTTGTTACAGTAAACGTTCAAAATGTCCTCCGTTAGCGCGGACACATGCATCCACCCTCCGTCGCATGGAATCCCTGATGCGCTGATGCAGCCCTGGAGAATGGCGTATTGTATCACAGCCGTCCACAATACGAGCACGAAGAGTCTCTACATTTGGTACCGGGGTTGCGTAGACAAGAGCTTTCAAATGCCCCCATAAATGAAAATCAAGAGGGCTGAGGTCAGGAGAGCGTGGAGGCCATGGAATCGGTCCGCCTCTACCAATCCATCGGTCACCGAATCTGTTGTTAAGAAGCGTACGAACACTTCGACTGAAATGTGCGGGAGCTCCATCGTGCATGAGCCACATGTTGTGTCGTACTTGTAAAGGCACATGTTCTAGCAGCACAGGTAGAGTATCCCGTATGAAATCATGATAACGTGCTCCATTGAGCGTAGGTGGAAGAACATGGGGCCCAATCAAGACATCACCAACAATGCCTGCCCAAACATTCACAGAAATTCTGTGTTGATGACGTGATTGCACATTTGCGTGCGGATTCTCGTCAGCCCACACATGTTGATTGTGAATATTTACAATTTGATCAAGTTGGAATGAAGCCTCATCCGTAAAGAGAACATTTGCACTGAAATGAGGATTGACACATTGTTGGATGAACCGCAGAAGTGTACCCGTGGAGGCCAATCAGCTGCTGATACTGCCTGCACACGCTGTACATGGTACGGAAACAACTGGTTCTCCCGTAGCACTCTCCATACAGTGACGTGGTCAATGTTACCTTGAACAGCAGCAATTTCTCTGACGCTGACATTAGGGTTATCGTCAACTGCACGAAGAGTTGCCTCGTAAATTTCAGGTGTCCTCGTCGTTCTAGGTCTTCCCCAGTCGCGAGTCATAGGCTGGAATGTTCTGTGCTGCCTAAGACGCCGATCAATTGCTTCGAACGTCTTCCTGTCGGGACACCTTCGTTCTGGAAATCTGTCTCGATACAAACGTACCGCGCCACGGCTATTGCCCCGTGCTAATCCATACATCGAATGGGCATCTGCCAACTCCGCATTTGTAAACATTGCACTGACTGCAAAACCACGTTCGTGATGAACACTAACCTGTTGATGCTACGTACTGATGTGCTTGATGTTAGTACTGTAGAGCAATGAGTCGCATGTCAACACAAGCACCGAAGTCAACATTACCTTCCTTCAATTTTGCTAACTGGCGGTGAATCGAGGAAGTACAGTACATACTGACGAAACTAAAATGAGCTCTAACATGGAAATTAAGCGTTTCCGGACACATGTCCACATAAAATCTTTTCCTCATTGTGTGTGAGGAATGTTTCCTGAAAGTTTGGCCGTACCTTTTTTAACAACCTGTATACGGAAGAGATTTCTTATTTTCTCTGTCGCCCTTTTCACAAAATTAAGTATTGTAATCATTTCCTTTTTTAATAAACTTCATTAATACGATTTGCTTGAACTGTTATCTAGAGATCCGGGAAGCAGGTTTCCTAGGCATCCCATATTTGACGAGTAGGCGGGATACAACAGTTGCAGCATTGTAGAGTCTCATCTCTAAATAGCGTGCTACGTTTGTAGTTTGCTTGTTTATTCCGTAAGTGAAAATTTGACACAACAGTCTTCTCAGCATTTGGTCAGAGAGAATTATGTTTGAAGTGTTGATCCACCATCTTCAGGTCTGAAGTTAGAGCTGCTTTAGCTTCCCTAAAACCTTGATTCTCAGTGGTCAAATCAATATCATCAGCGTGAATAAATTTCGTGGGTTTTGTTTCTGGAAGGTCGTATGTATAAGCTTTAAAATGTAGCAGGACCCACCATAATTTCACTGACATCTCTACTTTTAGAGTACTCTGAGACACCTGAAGGTGTCTATTGTCTGAAAGTTGTTAATTGGACTGGTTAGTTTCAGAAAGAGGTGAGACTGATGAATCTGAGCAGGAGTGCGTCATTTCAGATGGTACCATAGCCTATAGTGAGGTCTAAGAAGACCCCAACGTTTATCTCCTGCCGTTTTCGATATGAGTTGCTGTTGTAATTACCTGCTCCTCACATCCTCCTCTGGCTTAAAACCAGCTTCCTCATTAGGGATAATTGTTGATCGCACTTACGAGAGCTCCTCTCGAAGATTGGACGTGACACTAAGGAGAGCAATGAGACAGAAGTTTTTCCACGTTTGAAGGATCTTTGTTTATATTTAGTATAGCAGAGAGGAAACAGACGACCTAATACGATTGAAAAGTCGGTGTTTAGTAATTTTGATGTAGCAGAACCATATTGAAACAGAAAGTCATGGTAAATACCATCAACGCCTGCTGCCTTTCATGTTCTTCATAGCTTTTACGACCTCATCCAATTGAAATCCGACGGAAAACTCAGACGTTTGTGGGACCGACCATTTCCTTATTTTTAAGAGATGTCTGACTTCTATTTTGATAAATTTATCTCCTGTTGACTTTGAGGAGGAGAAATTATTTACTTTGCTAATCTCAACGGCAAGTGAACTCTAGGCTGCCGGCCAGTGTGGCCGAGCGGTTCTAGGCGCGTCAGTTTCGTACCGCGAGACCGCTACGGTCGCAGGTTCGAATTCTGCCTCGGGCATGGATGTGTGTGATGTCCTTAGGTTAGTTAGGTTTAAGTAGTTCTAAGTTCTAGGGGACTGATAACCTAAGATGTTAAGTCCCATAGTGCTCAGAGCCATTTGAACCATTTTTTTGAACTCTAGGCTGCGAATTAGATCAGGGGTAGTCTTCGTGCGTGCTTTGCAAGGAATTTTCATGTGTTCAAGTGAAATTAACCTGTGGTGCTAAGATCGAATGAGGCTAATATAAGCTATAATTATTGCACAGTTTCTGTTAGTAGTTAATTATGCGAAATACAGTTTGGCACCACAGTTCTGGTTGCTAGACATTGTAGTCTTCATCGAAAGTTCGTTTAGTGCTTAACTTCATCTACACATAGTTCTAATTTTCTACCGATACTCTGTCTATCGTCTATCCCCCCCCCCCCCCGTCCCCCTCTCCACTAAACTAGTGCCGGAAACCTTGTAAAACCGTTAGCTGATGACAGTGAGTTCTGTGACACAGAATCAGATTTAGATATCAGCAGCCTTTACGTATTTAAGTGCCGTTGTAGCATTCAAATGCGGAAATATTTACTCTGACGGTCATTGTGCATCACATACTAAGAGCAGGCCTAAATAATTTACATTCTTTCACTGCTCAGACTATCTGTTTATTTGTGTGTTTGACTAGGATTGTAGCTAACACTGTTTTCTGCCTGGTCAAATTAGTAACCGTCTTTCAGTCCAGAATTGCGTATTTAACGTGTTATTTATAACTACAGAGGCAAGGAAATAGCATTAAGGTAGTTCACAAATACTTATTGCCACACGTTTGAAGGATGCGTACATATGTGGCACATAACTCTGTAGTACTTGCTATAATATGGCATATATGTGCAGATCTTTTCAAAGTTGAGTTAACAATGTGACACTTGGCTACGTACATTCACAAATGTGAAAAATAATTGATTAGAGACCCTGTTGTGCCTTACATCGATCATGGAATATAGATCGCTATATCAATGTGTAATCTGTTGGTGGCGAGAATTAACAGGAGTATGAAGTAACATTTGAATTTACTTTGCATGTTAATTTTTGGAAAATAGCAGCTACAGTCAATCTCATCTTCAGCAGCTATGTATTTGTAATTCATTAATTAAACTGTATAAGCAAATGTTGGTTTTAACTACACTCCTGGAAATTGAAATAAGAACACCGTGAATTCATTGTCCCAGGAAGGGGAAACTTTATTGACACATTCCTGGGGTCAGATACATCACATGATCACACTGACAGAACCACAGGCACATAGACACAGGCAACAGAGCATGCACAATGTCGGCACTAGTACAGTGTATATCTACCTTTCGCAGCAATGCAGGCTTCTATTCTCCCATGGAGACGATCGTAGAGATGCTGGATGTAGTCCTGTGGAACGGCTTGCCATGCCATTTCCACCTGGCGCCTCAGTTGGACCAGCATTCGTGCTGGACGTGCAGACCGCGTGAGTCGACGCTTCATCCAGTCCCAAACATGCTCAATGGGGGACAGATCCGGAGATCTTGCTGGCCAGGGTAGTTGACTTACACCTTCTAGAGCATGTTGGGTGGCACGGGATACATGCGGACGTGCATTGTCCTGTTGGAACAGCAAGTTCCCTTGCCGGTCTAGGAATGGTAGAACGATGGGTTCGATGACGGTTTGGATGTACCGTGCACTATTCAGTGTCCCCTCGACGATCACCAGTGGTGTACGGCCAGCGTAGGAGATCGCTCCCCACACCATGATGCCGGGTGTTGGCCCTGTGTGCCTCGGTCGTATGCAGTCCTGATTGTGGCGCTCACCTGCACGGCGCCAAACACGCATACGACCATCATTGGCACCAAGGCAGAAGCGACTCTCATCGCTGAAGACAACATCGATGTACTGAGGAGACCTCACGCCCCACGTGTTGAGCAATTCGGCTGTACGTCCACCCGGCCTCCCGCATGCCCACTATACGCCCTCGCTCAAAGTCCGTCAACTGCACATACGGTTCACGTCCACGCTGTCGCGGCATGCTACCAGTGTTAAAGACTGCGATGGAGCTCCGTATGCCACGGCAAACTGGCTGACACTGACGGCGGCGGTGCACAAATGCTGCGCAGCTAGCGCCATTCGACGGCCAACACCGCGGTTCCTGGTGTGTCCGCTGTGCCGTGCGTGTGATCATTGCTTGTACAGCCCTCTCGCAGTGTCCGGAGCAAGTATGGTGGGTCTGACACACCGGTGTCAATGTGTTCTTTTTTCCATTTCCAGGAGTGTATTTATGGAGATTATACCTTACACTCATTCTCATTTTCCAAAGTGAAAGCTATACAGTTTCCAACGAAATTTGCGGATGTGATTGGCAAGAACTTCCATTAAGATCTTTTGATAGCGTATGGTGTCTGCGAATAAAAAAGAAGTTAAAGTGAATAATCAAAAGCCTTTATATGCAGTAGTGAATGTTACATTTCCACTTGAAATTGCTCTCATCAAAGCATAATGGATAATTTTAAGGCTAAAATGAGTTATTATTTGCCATTGATTACCTTTACCTTTACCGAACCTGTGGATACCTCTAGATGTTACTTATCAGCAGGATGTACACATATTCGAGAATTCAGTCGTGAGTCTGTAACACTGGTTGCTGTGAGCTGGTAATATATATTATCACAAAACATCTTATCAGGTTGATGAGCCAGCTGCTGCCCTCAAGTTACTGAAGCAAACGTAACATGTTTTTTTTTTTTTTTTTTTTTTTTTTTTTTTTTTTTTTTTGAGACTAGTTTATTAAAGTGAGAGAAGTTCTTTTCTCTCGCAACAAATCCTATGCGAGGAGAAGTGGTTCTTATTGAATTATTAAAACTTACCAGATCTTTCCTTTAATTGCCTCTGCCTGAGGTGTTGGTGCAATACCTCATCGTGGCTCAGTAACACCATCACATAAATATATCATTTAATTAAACTTACGAGGGTATGAAAGGCAAATAAAGATAAAAGATTCTCGTTAACCATTCGGTTCTTATTGGATCTCAAGAACAGAAATGTTCCATCCGGAACATTAAGATCAATGTTGCATGACTCGCGTGGTGCTTTTGGCGCAGTAATACGAGCACGTGCTCTATAAGGTGGATTCGAAAATCATTTACGATATAGAAATATTCTGGTGAATAAAATGCCAAGCTGCTTAATCCTATCACGAAACAAATACGAACATAGCACGTAAACACATTGGAATCTGTCCCACATTAATCATAACTGCAAATACTTCTCCGCTCTTCATTCGACACCACTGCCTAAGAAATCTTACTTTTCCAAAACGGTTCGTCGAGCATGTAGTTGTAGGAAAATATTACCTTGCGTTTCAGAGTAGAAGCTTGGAGTAGACCAACATTAACTGTGGCCATAACCTGATAAATACAAACCCGTAGCAGCGTTCATACATAGGTCTCTCTCCGTCTCAGTATAATTCAGTGAAGATGCATGAACCGTGATTTATTTTCAAAAAATATTCTTAAGAATTTATTTTATTTACTAGCGATTCATCAAGAACATTAACACATTTAATCACACTATGTAAGCATGGAAGTAGTTGCCAGGGAGTAACTGATGAAATCATAACCAAATTCCTTTTAACAAATGGGAATTTTATTCACTTTAATCGTGCCTAAAAGCATTTTTTAAAGAAACAGATTTAAAATTATAATCAGAAAGCACCTTCTAAATATGAAAATTACTTTTGACTGTATGAGCTTTCGGGCAGAGAACCTCGCCACTCCCTTTTGACACGGCCGTAGTTACGACCTCTCAGGACAGCCTCTGAACGACTACACTGGTGCAAATCTGCAACACACCAGATAACTTTAAATTAAGAGTTTTAACAATTTACACAAGCACACAAACTATGCACCCCCCTCATCCCCATAGGAGGGATGGAAATGGTACAAAACACTAACAATTAAAATATTAACCTTGCCACCGAAAGTGCAACTTGATTTTAACTTCTAGGAAAAGTCTTACGGTGAAAAGGTGGCAGCTTTATATACTAAAATGATCATTTAAATAAAAGCCCATGAAATGCAATTTTATATAAAATTCTACAATAGTTAAGATGCTCTACAGTACACAGATACCGCCTCTAAAGATCATTGGAAATAAAATCAAAGTTTCCAAAGATCAAAACATATTTCAGGTATTAGGCCGTTACACTCCAAGCAATAAATTCGTTAACATGCCAAATCCGACAAACATGACAGAGGCAGCTACTAACGTACGGTAGATTGATAGGGATATTACCGAACAACCCAAACCGCAGGTTGCTCTAACCCGCCCGTGCTCCACAAGGGAAAAACGGACCACACAATTTATAAACAACCTCCTTCCCGTGGATGGGCAAACGGAGAAGAATGGTGGAACGATCCTAAAGCAAAACGGCTGGTGACCTCACCAAGAAAACAAGTAGAATTTAACAAGAGTCAATCAAACAACATATCAACAATCACTTCTAATAAACTGCGATTTCCCGAGAAGACCTGGCGCAGCACCCCCAAATCGCTCTCTCGAACCGTCCGCTGCCAGCCGCTTCAACGGACGCAGGAAGGTGCGCCGATCTCCCGCCTCTCAGCGTCGCAGCTCGCACTGGCCAGACTGATGTCGTGGGTTGACTCCTGTTGCTCTCATGTCGACCGCGAAGCCTCTATCCCTCGCTATACGCCACGGCCCACTGAACTAACGTGGTGACCTCACATGCGCCTACGCTCAAGACGGACAAGTCATCTTGTATCTCAGTGCGCGACCGACCAGCCCATCGATCCAACCGCCAATGACCATTGCCTGAGCAAACTCGAGCAGACTGGCGGCCTAACGCGCAGACTCAGACGCAGGAACTAAGCCCCGACCGGGCGACCACTCGCTGAGTTCTCTTACTGGCGGAGTGGAAAGACTCTTCATTTTGCCGTCTTTAAAGGTTGATCCGAACGACGGACATACTAGCACTCCAAACGACAGACAGACACTAACTGCCTAACAAATGCGGACGACAGACCGACTAGCAAGCTGAGGACGAGAGACTGACCCAGACTGACTGACTGGCGAGCTCATAGCACCCCTTAAATGCACGTGAACAGGCAACCTTTCCCCTTTCCCACCAGAAGGAGACACCAAAGCTGCTATTGCCACAGCGGTGCCACCGCCAGAAACGGAGGGCGACTGCTTCACACTGCTGCGGCTCAATGCAATCATTATATTCGGATGTTGTGGACTTCAATGATGAAATTTATGAAGGTAAGTGATTTATAGGGAATTAGTTTATGCACAAGGTATTGAGTTGCTTCAGTTGAATTGAAGCCAAGAGTGTATCTAGAAGCCAATTGAAACATGTAACTCTTTGTGTACAGTACTGAATGAGAAAGTGCTAGTAATGTGACACAGGAACATGGAATATCAGTCAATAAAACATTAATGTTGGTGATTTGTGTTAGTAATGTGACACAGGAACATGAGATAGCAGTTAAGGAAACATTAACTTTGCTAATTACATCCACTGAAACTTTGGAAACTTACATTATTGGCATGACAAAGTATTTGCAATGAAAGACTGTCTTAGAAAAAAAAAAAAAAAAAAAATTGCGGAGCATCTGACTCTGAATGACATTAACGATTATTATCAACAGTGCTATTACATGGAATATTAAATAAACTCTGTGACAGGGATCAGGATTTATTGGTTAGGACAACACAGGCATGTAGTCTCGGATGGAGAGCTATCAACAGAACACAACTAACTTCAGGTACATTGCAGGGAAGAGCGTCGGGACCATCGTTGTCGATGTGCTTTATTAATGACTTGGCAGTTTGTACTAATAGTTACCTCAAACTCTTTCAGATGATGCAGTTATCTGTAGAGAAGTAGTATCTGAAAAGCCTTGCAGGATTACCAGTGAGACCTTGATAAGCGTTCAAAGCTTTGCAAAGGCTGATAACTAGTTCTCAATGCACGTAATTTATACACTTCACAAAACGAAGACAACCAAGATATCAATGAGTCCCAGTAGGATCCACTCGAATAGTAAATATTTATAGGTGCCGTGGGATTATGAATATGGGTATTCTCAATCTTAGGTGTGGCAGGTGGTAGAAATCAGTTCATTGGTAGGAGAATGCAAAAATGCAGTAGTCTAAAAAGAAAATTACTTGCAAGGAAGCTATGTTTCCCGAATGAAATATTGCGGAAGTGTGTGGGACCTGCACCAAATAAAACCAACAGCAGATATTGAATGTGTACAAACAATGGCATCTAGTATGTTTGCAGGTTTGTTTGACTCAAGGGGATGTTGAAAAATCTGGATTGGCAGATGGCTGACGATAGACGCAAATTATTTCGCGACAGCCTACACGTAGAGTCTGAAGAAGCAGCGTTAAGTGATGAATCTGGAGATTCTTCTTCCCCCTACATATCACTCCAGCAGGGACTGTGAAGAAAAGATTGACTAATCAGAGCTTGCACAGAGATATTTAAGCCTGTGTGTTCCAGACGTGACCACAGCTGGAATGAACCCCAAAATATGGAAACATAAACTGAACTGTAACTGTAAATGTAAATCTTATCACATAAAACTGCAACCAGTCACTCTGATTCCGTAAACCAGTTTTCAAACCTTTTCAGGCTCATCTTCAGATGGTTTTCCAGAAGTTATATTTCAGTCATAATTCCATGCGTGTGTGTGTGTGTATTGTGTATTAAAGCATGGACCTAGAAACAACGGAGGGGCTTCGTCCCCCCCTAACCCTCAGTGGTTCACAAGCCCACGACAGGCCACAGCAGCCCACCCACCCCACCGCAGCCCCTCACCGAACCCAGGGTAATTGTGTGGTTCGGCACCCGAATGGACCCCCCACCCCCGGGAACGTCTCATACCAGACAAGTGTAACACAAAGCGTTTGAATAGTGGAGTAATTATGATGTATGCGTACGTGGAGACAGTGTTTGTGCAGCAATCGCCGACATTGTGTAGCAGAGGCGGAATAAGGGGAGACAGCAAGCATTCGCCGAGGTAGAAGGAAAACGGCCTTAATAAAACATCCACAAGCTGGCTGGCATACCGAACCTCGACTCTAATCTGCCGGGCAGATTTGTGGTGGGTACCGGCACGCCTTCGCTCTCGGGAAGCAGCGTGTTAGACCGCGCGGCTAGCAGGATTGGTCATAATGCCAGGTGCTGGCTCTGTGACAAGATCAGGGAACACGATTTAATGCATGGCCATAAGTATTGTTTATCTGTCGATTTAGATCTAAAATTTGGTTTTGTACTTGCTGCGCCAGTATTATTTGTTTTTGTTTGCATATACTGAAGTAAACATATGTGCAATACAGGTGTTAACATGAAAGCTCAAAATAAAATGATTAAATAAATTACTACAAGAAGAAATTTCAAGTGATATGGTGTCTTATTTCTATTCATATATTAACATATAATACAGTCAATTTATGGGCAAATACTTTAATCAAGATTGGCATTAACATGAATGCCCAGGAATAAAATAATACAACGAACTGCAGCTGTTTGCATGGCCATGAACTTTAAATTTAAAACAAAACTTACAAAGAATTGCTGTGTTATTTCTGTTCCTACATTAACATGATGTTGAATATTAGTAAAGACAGATTCCATTTATTTCAGCTAAAGGTAATATGTATAAAAGTACTGATTTGTGTTAACAGTAGCGGGCTTTGACAATCACATGTAGTACAGGGTTTATTCTGTGGTAGGATATTTACGTTGACACCAGTGTAGTTAGGATGTAAATAGAGGGATAGAGGGGGATGGAGGTTAGGGGAGCAGGGTTGGCAAGGAGGTAGGGTCGGTTTGGACTAGCAAGTCATCGAAATTCTGAAGGAAAAAATAATTTCTCAGTTCAGATCAGTCATTGTGTAAGTAGTCAGATGGTGTTTTTGTGTTGATAAACATTTATATTTCCTCAAGGTGCCATCGTTGGAAAAATGTAGTATTTGGAGGTTTTATTCGATGTTGTTTGCAGAATGATTGTGTTGGCAAGATGTGAGGCAAAGCGGGATTTGTTCAGGTTGTTAAAACGGAGTACATTCATATGCTCCTTGAATCTTGTGTAGTTTCTGTTTGTCCAATGTAGAACCTTGGACATGAACAAATGAATTTGTGTACACCTGACTTTTAAAACTGTTGTATAGTGATTTTGGCACTGGGTACGATTTTATTTTGTGTTTCATTGTTGGTGAAGAAGCTTATTCTTATGTTGTATGTCTTGAAGAGTTTGGCAGTTTGGTGAGAAATCTTTCCTAGGAAAGGCCAGATTACAAATGTGGTCTTCTTGTTCTGGGTGGTTGTTCAGCATTTGGTTGATTTAATTTTGTTGTATGGATTAATTTATCTGTAATATCAGGATTGCATCCATTTCTGGAGGCAGCTGATTTAATAATTTTTGTTTCTTTTATCTTTCAACTGATCCCATTCGGATTTTAAGCATACAATTAACCATTGTTCTGCGGAATGACTTTATTATATTGGTCTGGGTGGCAAGATGAGTTGTCTTTGGTAATAATGGTGGTTGTTGGCTTCCTGAAAATTTTAAAGTTAGGCTTTTGATTTTTGTTTGATACTGTTACGATATTTAATGCGTTCTGGTTTCCTTGTTCTACAGAGAGCTCGATTTTGTGGTATAATTTATTCTTCGGCTAGATTTTCTTTTTAATTTCTTGTTACACTTGATACATATATAGAGCATCACCAACATAGCATTTGTAATAATGCATCTTGTACTGATACCACAGAAAGATATTTCATGAACCTGAGAATAACAGTATATCAGCAAGTCAAGCACGAAATTAGTAGTACTCAGAACTTGCTGACGCACATCGTTCTCTGATGTGATACGATATAAGATGGATTTGGAAAAGATTCAGTGAAATGTAGTGCAGAAGATATCATAACTGGTGACCAAAATTAAAGTAACAAACCGCTGTTTCCCCTGCTGTGTCTAATTCACGATATAATCATACAGACTGTCAAAATATATCTGGCGACGGACAACCACGCCAATGATGATTCTGCCAGACCTGTCAAATGGGTAGTGTCTGCCGAGTAGTCTCACATCCTCAATTAATGTGTACACAATTACAGACATTGCAGTTCGACACAGAGAAGACGCCCACTAAACTCTCTTCTGTGGAGAGTCGTAAGAAGACTGGAAGCAAGACAGTCGCAAACTGATGTGACCCGATGGCTTATTGTGAATCGTTCTGTTGTTTCTCGAATGTGGCGTCAGTTTATAGGGACTGAATCTGGGCTCCGAAGATCCGTACAGGGCCGACTACCTGTGACATCGGAAAGAGTGAACCGTTACTTGTATGTAAGGACACACCATTACCGCCTAGTATTGCAGACAGCTACCATCTGACCTCGGAGCATCCACTGGACGTGATATATTGAGGCAAACGGTGTGCAGAAGGCTTCAGCGGAGTGGCCTTACTGTCGGAGACCTGCTGTATGTGTGTATCTTAAGCGTCTTCACAAAAGGGAACGTCTAGAGGGGAGTCGTCAACATGCCACCTGGAGGGTCGAGCAGATGGCCATTGTTCTTTTCACAGATGAGTCCCCGTTTCATCTGGAGAGTGATTCACGACGGATTAGCATCTAGAGAGAAGGTGGAATACAATTTCGTGATCCAAAAATTGTTGAAAGGGACCGATATCGAGGAAGATCCCTAATGGTGTGGGCAGGAATTATATTAACCACTCGAGCACCTGTTTATGAAATTGCACGGGTGAATCGACAAGGTTTAACCGCTGTCAGGTATCGTGACGAGATTTTGGGACTTGATTTGCGATTTACTGCGCGATGCAGTGGACTCAAGACTTCGTACTGATGGACGATAAGCACCACCTCATAGAATACAGGTGGTTGATATTGCACGCATGGCGTAACCAGCTCGGTCTCCCGATTTGAATCCCACAGAGCATGTGTGGGATGCACAAGGGAGACGGTTGCATCACTTCAGCATCCACCAACCACTCTCCAAGACATGCTAGCAGTTCTTCATGGATAATGGACGTTATTGCCTTGGCATGATCTGGATGACATCAGTCACAGCATGTAGCTGCTGAGAATTTTCCCGTGTTGTATGGCCGTGGTTCATGGAACTCTTCAGTCCTTGACGTTTCGTCCAAGCCTACGTTGGACATCTTCGGAGGTACTCCTGGTTGTGCTGAGTCTTTCCGGCTAACGAGTCGGACGTTGAAGTGCGGCCTAAATACCGTGGAAAGTGGGCGTGGTCTGGATTTCACGCGATAGCAGATTCCCCAACGTACCAAATAGCAAGACACCTGGCAACTTGTTTACAACCACGTATTGGCAAAACTGATTCTTATGTAAAGGACTCACGTCATTTAATTGAGAAGCTTGAGGGATTAACTTTGGCTCCTGACGATATTCTTGTCAGTTTTTATATAGTGTCTTTATTTACTATGATTCCACTTAACGAAGTTATGGTTTATATAGCGGATGTTTTCCCAGCGGATTTGACTGCTCTTTTCAGACACTGCCATACCTCTTGTCAGTTCCAGTGGGAAGATGAGTTTTATAAGCAGGTTGATGGAGTGGCCATGGTAAAGTATAAATAAAAAAATCCAGTTTACCATGGAAATGGAGAAAGACAGTATAATATCCTTCTTGGATGTCTTCGTCATGAGACAGACTGGATGATAGCTTGAAACATAAAGTCTTTCGGAAGGCTACACATACCGACAGATACTTCCATAAGGATTCCAATCATCATCCATAGCAGAAAAGAGGTGTAATTAAAAGTCTAGTGGACAGAGCGGAAAGGATTTGTTCGCCGGAACACGTGGACGCCGCGTTAAAACATCTGAAGCAGGCTTTTGAGAAGGATGGGCACTCTAGTAAGGAATTAAATGGAGTATTGCGACCGAGTAACAGGAGGCCTAAGGACAACGATAGGACACAGCGATGGAAGAACACGGTTTCTCTACCCTTCATCAAAAAAGTGACCGATCAGGACTGCAAGATTCTAAGGAAACATGACGTTCGACCGATTTACAGACCAACTAAGAAAATACGCCAAGCACTTCGTTCCGTTAAGGATAAACGTCCCCCTCTGTCTGTAAGTGGTGTATATAAGATTCCGTGTACGTGTGGCAAGGTCTACATTGGAACTACAAAGAGAAGTGTGAATACACGGTTGAAGGAACGTAAAAGTCTTTGCCGACTAGGGAAAACAGACAAATCAGCCGTGGCGGAACATCAGGTGATCACGTAGTGAAATTTTCGGAAACTGAAGTTTTATGTAGTATGACGAACTATTATCCACGACTATATAGAGAAGCCATCGAAATATATAAACATGGGGATAACTTTAACAGAGAAGAAGAAGCCATGAAACTCAGTGAAATATGGACTGTGGCGTTACGGAATCGATGAGAAGCTTTTATCTTTGGCGTACTATAATCGATAGTTAAAAAAAAATTATATTTGACAATGTTTATCTCTGCTGTCACGTGAAATCCAGACCACGCCCACTTTCCGCGGTATTTAGGCCGCTCTTCGACGTCCGACTCTTCAGTCGGCAAGGCTCAGCATAACCAGGAGCACCTCCGAAGATGTCCAACGTAGCCTTGGACAAAACGTCAGGGATTGAAGAGTTCCATGGACCACGGCCATACAACCCGGAAAAATTCCCAGCAGCTGAAACAACCAGTCGTGAAAGCCTTCATTGTATGACTAGTCACAGCATGCCCAGTCGTTGTCAGGCCTGTATTTCTCCCAGAGGTGCTCACATCCCATACTGAGCACATTAACCAGTTGTCAGATCGTGTGTGCAGATCCGTTAAGTTGGAAAAAAACGAAGAACATTTTTGTCTACCGTCATGCATGTTGCAGTTGTTTGCCTTCTATTTTCTTTACATTGTCTCTGTGTTAGTATCACCTGTTTACACTGTTTTGTAGGGAAATAAAGTCAACCTTGCAAAATTTCCGATTTTTGCTTCATTTTGGACACTAGTGTACTTTGCTGAAACGAGGCTGCATAGCTGCAAATTTGGCTCTTTGAAGTTTTACTTCAGTTTTTGTCTTAATCTAGATCGCCCCCTAGCTTGACGATTTCAGACATACAGGGTGGTCCACTGCTCGTGACCGGGCCAAATATCTCACGAAATAAGCGCCAATTGAAAAAACTACAAAGAACGAAACTTGTCTAGCTTGAATGGGGAAACCAGATGTCGCTATGGTTAGCCCGCTAGATAGCGCAGCCGTAGGTCAAAAGGATATCAACTGCGTTTTTTAAAATTGGAACACCAATTTTTATTACGTATTCGTATAGTACGTAAAGAAATTTGAATGTTTTAGTGGAACCACATTTTTCGCTTTGTGATAGGTGGCGCTGTAATAGTCACAAACATATGGCTCACAATTTTAGACCAACAGTTGGTAACAGGTAGGTTTTTGTAAATTAAAATACAGATCGTAGTACGTTCGAACATTTTATTTCGGTTGTTCCAGTGTGATACATGAACCTTTGTGAACTTACCATTCCTGAGAACGCATACTGGTACAGCGTGACTACCTGTAAATACCACATTAATGCAATAAATGCTCAAAATAATGTCCGTCAACCTCAATGCATTTGGCAATATATGTAACGACATTCCTCTCAACAGCAAGTAGATCGCCTTCCGAAATGTTCGCATATGCATTGACAATGCGCTGACGCATGTTGTCAGGCGTTGTCGGTGGATCACGATAACAAATATCCTTCAACTTTCCCCACAGAAAGAAATCCGGGGGCTTCAGGTCCGGTGAACATGCTTCGACGACCAATCCACCTGTTATGAAATATGCTATTCATTACCGCTTCAACCACACGCGAGCTATTTGCCGGACATCGATCATGTTGGAAGTACATCGCCATTCTGACATGAAGTGAAACATCATGTAGTAACATCGGTAAAACATTACGTAGGAAATCAGCATACATTGCACCATATAGATTGCCATCGATAAAATGGGGGCCAATTATCGTTCCTCCCATAATGCTGCAACATACATTAACCCGCCAAGTTAGCTGATGTTCCACTTGTCGCAGCCATCGTGGATTTTCCGTTGCCCTATAGTGCATATTATGCCGATTTACGTTACCGCTGTTGGTGAATGACGCTTCGTCGCTAAATAGAACGCGTGCAAAAAATCGGTCATCGTCTCGTAATTTCTCTTGTGCCCAGTGGCAGAACTGTACACGACGTTCAAAGTCGTCGCCATGCAATTCCTGGTGCATAGAAATATGGTACGGGTGCAATAGATGTTGATGTAGCATTCTCAACACCGAAGTTTTTGCGATTCCCGATTCTCGAGCAATTTATCTGCTATTGATGTGCGGATTAGCCGCGACACAGCTATAACACCTACGTGGGCATCATTTGTTGTAGGTCGTGGTTGACGTTTCACATGTGGCTGAACACTTCCTGTTTCCTTAAATAACGTAACTATCGGGTGAACGGTCCGGGCACTCGGATGTCGTCCAGGACACCGAGCAGCATACATAGCACACGCTCGTTAGGCATTTTGATCACAATAGTCATACATCGACACGATATCGACTTTTTCCGCAACTGGCTAACGGTCCATTTTAACACGGGTAACGTACCACGAAGCAAATACCGTCCGCACTGGCGGAATGTTACGTGGTACCACGTACTTATACGTTTGTGACTGTTACAGCGCCATCTATCACAAAACGAAAAGAGTGGTCCAACTAAAACATTCATATTTCTTTACGTACTACACGAATATGTAACAAAAAATTTGGGTTCCTATTTAAGAAAACGCAGCTGATATCCGTTTGACCTATGGCAACGCGATCTAGCGGGCCAACCATAGCGCCATCTGGTTTCCCCCTTCAAGCTACACAAATTTCGTTCTTTGTATTTTTTTCGTTTTTATGCTTATTTCGTGAGATATTTGGGCCGGTCACGATCAGTGGACCTCCTTGTATATGATACAATTAATGAAAGCTTGGAATATTATCTTTTTAGTAAATTACATGAGTAAATTTGATTTGTTGACATTTTAGCATATCCTGCAAACCATTATTGCTTACTGCACAAGAGTTTTAATATGTGTAGTTAGTTAAGCTTGGATATATTCGTAAACAGTGTTATTTTTTGTCAACTAAAGTTCAAATAAATGAAATTTATTTTCAAAACAATATAGTGGCGACACGTCAAAGCTGTCCCTCCCGGCGGTGGAGCTCATGATATCAAGAGAGGACAGTGAGGCGGATGGTAGTGGACTATCTCTTGTGATTCGGCGATCCTGTCGCCGTGGCAGACCAGTCGACTCGGACTTTCAGCGCTCTGGAAGACATACGTTCGATACTGTGCTTCCTCATTTGGCCGGCGCCCTCCCGGATCTGGAGACCTAAGAGTTGGAGCCGGTGGGCGTCAATGGGATCTGCCCCCAGCCGCCACGTCCGCCTCCGGCCTCCGCCTCAGGCAGTCCCGAGGATTGGGTAATCCACAGGGAATCCCGGCTGGCTTAGATGGGGGCTGCCGTAGGCGCTGCAGTTTAATTGCTCCCCCACTACTGGCCCGAGCCTCAGCAAACTGACCCCAATCCTTTTCCACATCTGTACTTTGTGTGGCGGAGGGTACTTTTCATACGACTATCTTTCCTCCATTACGCTGTTCCATTAGTGAATACCGCTGGGAAGAACGACTGCCGCTAAACTTCCGTGAGAATCAACTATCTCTGTCATCGTGATCATTACATATGTTGGGAGGAAGAAATACGTTTACTGACTTTTCCTGAAAGGCAAATTCTTCGCATTCAACTCTAAATCTCACCGTGAAGCATAACGCTTCTGTGTCTTACTGTGTACCACAGTTGTTTTTTTAGAATCTCCAGAAAGCTTTACAATGGTCCTATTGTGATGTTCCGACGTCTCTTTTCTTACAAACACACTGAATAATACTCAGCATCTAAATTCCTCTTTTTTGAATGAGTGGATCTCAGATTCTAGAAATATATTAATAACTTCATGGGAAACTTTTCCATCCTTTCCGCACAGTCAAGACTTTTTGTTGGACGCAGATATTTAAATGATGTACAATTCTTTCCATCTGTTAACAAGTTTATTGGCACAGGGACTTACACGCTTTCAAATTCGAATCTGGACAGAGTTGACGTGGCTAACGGCGCTGGTACTTATACAATATGCGACGGTTACAAATGTTTATATTGTTAGAGTTGTAAGCAATCTCTACCACTATATAAAGAGAGGTCGTCGATAAAAGTTGTTACCAAACATCTCGAAATGTGCATTTACTACGTGTTTTTGCACGATACTCTATTAAACATACGGAAGGACATAGGTTATATATATATATATATATATATATATATATATATATATATATATATATATATATATATATGGTATATAAATGTGCATTTACTATATAACCAGCAAATGCAGTTAACGAAAATCTCTGTAAGTTATTGACAGATTTACTACAGATTTTTACACTATAACGAACCTTCGGAAGGGCATAGGCTACGATTATTTAAATATATGAGGTAGACAAACATATATTTAAAATCTATTCTAGTACAGAAAGACAAGTCGATGTTCAACGTTGTTGCCAAAATTCTCGAAGAGTTCTTGGACGATTTTGAACGCTTCTGTAATAAACTTTCAGACAGTCGTAGCCTACTTATTTTTACATATGTATGTTATGTAAATATGTATATAATAGTATATAAAGAGGAAATATTGTTAGAAGATCTCTCAAAAAGTTCTTAACCGACTTCCCTCAATTTTTACGCGATATTCAAATAATCATTTGGACGGACATCTGCTATATGATTTAATACACATATTAAGTAAATATAAATGTAATATGAAATATATGTAATAGGGAAAAGTCGTTAAAGTCGTTACCAAAGATATCGAAAACTTCTTGATACAACTTTAAATTTTTTTATACGACACTCTAATACTCATATAGTCATAGGGTACATATTCTTAATATGGTTGTGTATATATAATTTCACAAACACACACACACACACACACACACACACATATATATATATATATATATATATATATATATATATATATATATATATATATATATATATATATATATATATATATATATATATATATATAGTTCGTGATGCACATCTCTAGAGGTTGTAGACAGGAATTAGTAGATCAAGTTTTACATAACAACTCATATCTGGATGCAGAATGATAAAAGTATCAATGGGAAGTTGTGATCCCTGTCCGGTGTCGAACGAGTTGAAAGCTTTAAGTAAAAACCGTTCTCATACCTCTGACTGTGGAGTAATTGTACTACTGCCGTTGTTGCTAAGACTGAAGGGTATGCAACTTTCAGAGGAGGTAGTGTGCGCTAAAACAAGGGGATTTATCTAATAAACATGGTCCCTAAAACGGGTACAAAAATGTGTGTGAGATCTTATGGGACTGCTAAGGTCATCAGTCCCTAAGCGTACACACTACTTAACGTAAATTATCCTAAGGACAAACACACACACCCATGCCCGAGGGAGGACTCGAACCTCCATCGTGCCAGCCGCACAGTCCGTCACTGCAGCGCCCGAGAATGCTTGTTAATCCCGCACGGCCTAAAACGGGTACCTTAAAGTGTTTGGAGCACTTGATCAATAGAAGAGATGTGTTTCACAGTAACGAACATGAACAATTGCTCGTAGATCCTCAGGTAGGTATTTTAAACTTATGATTAGTTAACATGTTTTCCTTGTTTTGGTCCATTCTGCCACCTCTGAGTGTTGCCTACTATACAATCCTGGCAACAATAGCACCAGTACAAGAATTCTACTGTATCAGAACAGTTTACGCTTGTAACTCTCGACTCGTTCGTTTCCAGTACAAGGAACCTGATCTCAAATTGATACATTTATCCTGCTCCATCGTCGTAGAAAGTTTGCAAGATCACGGAATCCCCCTTTACATGCATACTTTCACACGCACCGGCACCTGTTAGTTTGTCGCTCTGTAGCGTCGTTGGATGACATTCCCGGATATAGGTTGCTATGAAAAACTTGATCTAGTAATGCCCCTCTACAATCTCTAGAATAGTATAACATGAACTTTGCAAACCGTGACAGAATGTATGCCCCACGGAGTGGCCGCGTGGTTTGAGGCGCCATGCACGGATTGCGAGTCCACTTCTGCCGGAGTTTCAAGGCCTCCCTCCGGCATGGGTGTTGTGTTGTTCTTAGCATAATTTAGTTTAAGTAGTGTGTAAGTCTAGAGACCGATGACCGCAGCACTTTGGTCCCTTAGGAATTCACACACACACGTACTATGTATATGTTATCTTGAAGTTGTTATCTTTTCACAAAACTATTTCATAAAAATAAATTTTTTCTTGAGCATCAGAGACAACAACTCTCCGCATATTTTCTAGATCAAAAACAACTGCTTAATTTCATTTCAGTTTAGTAATCCCACAAATAATTATTGAGAATTATTGTCTGAAATCGTCTTGAACTGCTACAAGAAACTCTCGGGTGGTACAATATATCAATCTGCGACATCACTTTTTGTCCACACATTTCCCACTATTACCTGTTTTACCATTTTCATTATCTCAAGAGATCTACTTCATAAACCCATCAGATGTAGTCAGTATACTTTGTCATATTCCAACCAGACTCACAGTAAGACATTACAGTCCTTCATCTTATTGCCGGATACAAGCACGTACTTTACGACACAACTGAACATAGCAGACCACTGTACAGAATAAATTTCGCTAACACACACCAACGTCATCATAATCATCATCGCCAAAAAACTACAGTGAATCCTAAACTTCATCAATAACACATGAAAATGCGAAGACAGTTCCTACATTTCATCATTACAGCATATATACCCCAACTTCAACACCTAGTAACACTCATAGTCAACTCGTGTAATTCAATGTAATTGCTTAACCTACTGTATTCGCATTAAAAAATATTCTCATCAAAGTTCATCGATTTTCAAATCATAAGCATGCAGTACACGATCGATAAATTCAACCTCTTCCTGCAACATTTCTAACATTAATCTATTTTACTTATATAATTGCTCATACGTGACGAAGTTCTAACCTATAACAATGTACAAACAATCCTGCTGGAGAACATCCGCAACTGAGCATTATACCAGAGGTTGAAAATATCGCTTCATTCGTAAATTTCTTTTATTATCACACGACCGGTTTCGAGCTCTTATAAGCCCATCCTCAGGTATCGCTCGGGAGATAGCAAGAGCCGGAATATAATTTTCACACGTCGCAACACACATAAAAACCAAAAATCTCATAAGAAAGTTTTAAAAAACCTTTAAAAACATTTCGAAGCCGCTGGTGGAGCTAGGTGATGTGAAACCTATGGCAGTGCGAAAGTGACACCAGACAGTACTACGGACGACAGTCTGGGTACGGAAATATACAAATGATACCAGGACACTTACGCTTTGTGCTGTGGCCCCCGAGCACCACGGTGGACGTGTACTGGGCGCGGTGTGATACCTATGAGCGCAGAACAGGGAGTAGCGGATGCGAACGAGGAAGCAAATTAGTAAACCAGAGTGGCAAAAGTGCTGCCATCTATGGACGGAGAGAAGAACGCGGGGCCACTGGCTCGGACGTTCACAATTTGAAATAGTAGTTTACGTTTAAAATGAAGAAAAACAAAAGAATTAAATGTTTTTTTATTGCAGTCTTTGACAGTAATATCAATTCTTTTGACGATGACCGGTTTCAGTCAGTAATGACCATCCTCAGATCTTTTCTACACCATGTCCTAAGGTGGTGTAGAAAAGATCTGAGGATGGTCATTACTGACTGAAACCGGTCATCGCCAAAAGAATCGATGTTGTGATCAAAGACTGGAATAAAACACATTTGACAGTACCTGGATCACTGTTCATATACGCGACTATGTCGCAGCTGGTGACAAAAAAATTACACAAAAATACACGAAATAAGTTAAAAGTGCATTATGCGTAGTATAGGAACATATTGAACAGGTCGGTACAGACCTGTGGTAAAACTGAGTGGAAGCTGCGATGTAAAATTATTACATAAACTGTAAAGCACAACGAAACTTTCCTTTTACATGGGTGGAATGCAAGTTTTAAATTTAGTGATCAGTTTGGCATTTTGAGCAATCTGAGCTTAAGCACGCAGTCCTGCTGAAAAAATGTTCTTTTTTGAAACAGCGTCGAGCCTCATTTCCTCCTCTTTCTGGTCTCTGATTACTTTACACCATCAATGTATACTTCTTAATTGAGTGAGTGATTTTTTTCTATTATTTCTGTGGCCTTCAAGAGGCTTAACGAACGTACGGCATATGCCTGTTTCCTAAGGTGAGGTCCGCGAGGTCCACCCAGTTCATTTTACATAGCTGTAAAATTGTCCTCTCTTAATAAAACTGTGCGTGCTTTTCATTTTATCCTATGACTACGGCGCATGATAGTACTGTGGCATTATCTGTGCCATCACTAATTAAAAATTTACATAATAATAATGTAATAATAATAAATGCGATTATGATTGTTTTTGAATAATTGATTAATCATACTAATCGCTTCATCTCCACAACCATGTTGTCCAAAAATTTATATGTTTATCATGATGGAAAATGAGTCTCGGGTCTTATCTCATGTAAGTCTCGATTAGTTATCGATTGTTGGTTAGCAGGTTTTAAACTGACCCCACTTTTAAAGAGTCCTTTTAGCGCTATTGCTGCTAGCTATTAACTGGGATATTACTTTCTGGCAGTATTGACTGTAAGGTTTTGCTGCTTTCCCTGTTGCATCAGTAACGAGAGCTAGTAAATCGGAGCGGCAAATGTGTATGTTTTTTTAAGTGATGAACGTGGCGCGTTGTTTCACGTTGCCACTTATCTATATCCACTAAATTTAAAACTTGTTTGCCACTCATGTAAAAGGAAAGTTACATTGCGCTTTATGGTTTATATAATAATTTAATATCCCAGCTTCCACTCAGTTTTACCTCAGATCTGTACCGACCTGTTCAATATGTTCCTTTACTACGTATAATGCACTTTAACTTATTTCTTGTAGTTTTTTGTCACCGGTTGCGACGTAGTCACGTATATGAACAGTGATCCAATACTGTCAAATGTTTTTTGTTCCAGTCTTTGATCACAATATCGATTCTTTTGTCGACGACCGGTTTCATCCAGTAATGACCATCCTCAGATCCTTTCTACACCACTTTAGGACATGGTGTAGAAAAGATCTGAGGATGGTCATTAGTGACTGAAACCGGTCATCGTCAAAAGAACTGATATTGTGATCAAGGACTGGGATGAAAAACATTAATTTTTTTTGTTTTTCTCATTTTAAATGTAAACCACTAACTCAAATTATGAACGTCCGGGCTAGAGGCCCCGAGTTCTCCTCTCCGTCACTAGATGGCAGCACTTTTGCCACTATGGTTTACTAATTTACTTCCTCGTTCGCATCCGCTACTCCCTGTTCTGCGTAGCACACCGCGTCCATTACACGTCCACCGCGGCGCTCGGGGACCACAGCACAGTGCTGCACGGCTGGTGCTATTTGTATATTTCCCTCCCCAGAGTGTCGCCCATAGTACTGTCTGGTGTCACTTTCGCACTGACATAGGTTTCACATCACCTAGCTCGACCGGCGGTTTCGAAATGGTTTTAAATGTTTTTTAAACTTTTTTATGAAATTTTTGGTTTTTATGTGCACTGCGGAGTGAGAAAATTATCTCCCGTCTCTTGCTGTTTCCAGTGCGACAGCTGAGGATGGGCTTATATGAGCCCGAAACTGGTCGTGTGATAACAAAAGAAATTTACAACCGAAGCGGTATTTCCAACCTCTGTTATTTTTACAATGTATAAAAATTGCATATGGTCTCATAAATAATCTCCTCATTCTAAGTTCTTCTGCTGTAAAATGTACTACAGATAATAGTGAAAAGTTATTAAAGTCTGAAACTTCGCCTTAATATCCCTTCTAATCGTAAAATCCTTACCAACGCTTCCATTATGGTAGTTATGTTGAAATGCTCACTACGACTCTTGAAAATAGCAGTAGTTTTCAAACAAGTCTGACTTCCTCATTCTGTTATTACAAATAAAGCACAACAGTCCCAAAAACAGACCTAAAATTTCTGTTTAAGCAACTTTCATAACAAAATTCTGATACATTCGTTCGATTGCGTACCGTCGTTCGGTTATCAGAGGGAGTGCTACGCCGAATAGGAGCTACAGGGAGGGCGCGCCGCGCGAGGAAAAAGGAATTTAGGCGGAGCGAGTCGGCAGGCAGTTGGAGAGAGGACGTGGGCGAGAGAGCTGCATCCCGTGGACAGTGCTGCATTCGGAATCACGTGCTGTGTACCCTTCTGTCCAGAGCTACACAACTGGACATTAAAATTGATACACCAAGAAGAAATGCAGATGATAAAGGGGTATTCATTAGACAAATATATTATACTAGAACTGACATGCAGTTTGGGTGCATAGATCCTGAGAAATCAGTAACCAGAACAACAACCTCTGGCCGTAATAACGACATTGATACGCCTGGGCATTGAGTCACACACAGCTTGGATGGCGTGTACAGGTAAAGATGCCCGTGCAGCTTCAACACGATACCACAGTTCACCAAGAGTACTGACTGGCGTATTGTAATGAGCCAGTTGCTCGGCCACCATTGACCAGACATTTTCAATTGGTGAGAGATCTGAAGAATGAGCTGGCCAGGGCAGCAGTCAAACAATTTCTGTACCTGAAAGGCCCGTACAGGACCTGCAACATGCGGTCGAGCATTATACTGCTGAAATGTAGGGTTTCGCAGGGATCGAATGAAGGGTTGAGCCACGGGTCGTAACACATCTGAAATGTAACGTCCACTGTACAAAGTGCCGTCAATGCGAACAATAGGTGACCGAGACGTGTAACCAATGGCACTCCATACCATCACGCTGGGTTATACGCCAATATGGCGATGACGAATACACGCATAAAATGTGCGTTCACCGCGATGTCGCCAAACACGGATGCGACCATCACGATGCTGTAAACAGAACCTGGATTCATCCGCAAAAACGACGTTTTGCCATTCGTGCACCAAGGTTCGCCGTTGAGTACACCATCGCAGGCGCTCCTGTCTGTGATGCAGCGTCAAGGGTACGCGCAGCCATGGTCTCCGAGCTGATAGTCCATGCTCCTGCAATAGTCGTCGAACTGTTCGTGCAGATGGTGGTTGTCTTGCAAACGTCCCCATCTGTTTACTCAGGGGTCGAGACGTGGCTGTACGATCCGTTACAGCATGCGGATAAGATGCCTGTCATCTCGACTGCTAGTGATACGAGGCCGTTGGGATCCAGCACGGCGTTCCGTATTACCCTCCTGAACACACCGAGTCCATATTCTGCTAATAGGCATTGGATCTCGACCAATGCGAGCAGCAATTTCGCGATACGATAAACCGAAATCGCGATAGACTACAATCCGACCTTTATGAAAGTCGGAAACGTCATGGTACGCACTTCTCCTCCTTACACGAGGCACCACAGCAACGTTTCTCCAGGGAACGCCGGTCAACTGCTGTTTGTGTATGAGAAATCGGTTGGAAACGTTCCTCATGTCAGCACATTGTAGGTGTCGCCACCGGCGCCAACCTTGTGTGAATGCTCTGAAAAGCTAATCTTTTGCATATCACAGCATCTGCTTCCTGTCGGTTAAATTTCGCGTCTGTAGCTCGTCATCTTCATGGAGTAGCAATTTTAGTGGCTAATAGTGTATTTCTCCGGGAATTGTTTGTATTTCGTCCTGTCTGCGCTGCGCCAGCGCTAGCGACATCGTGAACGTGGGCGTCTGGGCAGAAGTGGCCGTGGCCAACTGACGGAACCGGACATGAGGAGAGTTGCTTAGTAACCGTTTCATTTTTTAGGGGGACCACACCTTGGTTCAGATCAAAAAATATCGATTATCGGTTTTCATCATATTTCGATAGATTAAGGTTTGATTCAAGTACTCTGAAATGGATTTTGTTGAAAATTTTTTTTCGTGCATTTAAAGAGCATATTCCTACCACGTGTATTTATGTGCCACGCCCACTTTTCTGTCACCCACTGTCAACCCACCCACTGTCAACTCTAAGCCATATGGAGATGCCATTATTAGCAAAATAGAATGTGTAGGCCATGTTCAAAAATATTTGGGAACAAGGCTGAGAAAAGTAACTGTTGGTTTGAGAGGAAAAAAATTATAAGTTGGAAAATTGTTGACCAGACAGGGTAGGTTAACTAAAACTGATATAAAAACTTCCAGGTATACTATGGGCAGGCAGTTAGGAGAAATAAAGCAAATCTGGAGGCAATGCATAGAGATTGTTGGGCCATATTCTTTCATAAGACCTCTACTGATGATAGGCCATGTCATGGATTGTGTCCATCAGGAGAAAATTCGTGGCGCAAATACAATAGGGCTCAGGCAACTGGAGTATCTTATTCTCACCAGCATTCTCTTCCTGCTGCTGTTATTACAGCAATTAACCCGATTTTCAGAGACTTGGCTCATCCTGACACTCTAACGGAACCCAAATGAATGTTTCAACAGCATAATTTGGAACCGCCTTCCTAAAACTGTATTTGCAGGCATGCATAAAATGAAACTAGGAGTTCATGATGCTGTTATTACATTCCATTGTGGTAATATTGGAAAGTGTTGGGTACTGAGATAGCTGGGAATTAATCCTGGTGATAATATGATCACTGGGCAACAACATTGCGATATAATGAAGATAGCCGATGCAGACAGGTCAAGAAAGCAAGACAAATATCCAGGAAGGTGAAAAAGAAACTGGAAGACCTGCTAGAGGCCAAAGAAAGGCCATCATATGCAGCAAGACAGTTTTAATTAACTGTAAAAAACAAATTTCAAAAGATTTTTCTTTAAAGTCAATTTCCCGCAATCCAAAATTTTCAGTACATATGCTCCATTATATCAGAAACTATCATAGATAAAGGAATGAAATTTTTTGAGACTCTGCATAACATAAAAAGCCACCTCTGGTACTACATTCATGAATATTCGCCCGTTAGGAAGTTCACAAAAAATATTTTCTGCAGAAAAAATTTAATATATTTTGTTAATAATTTAAAATAGTATTTCTTAAAAACTATAAAATGGATAAAGTAGATTTTAGTACAGTTGACTCTGTTAGCATCACGTGACATACAGTATAAATATTAAGGTACTGCACCAAATAGTTTTTTCATAAATGGGTCAAATACGACTCAATTAACATAGGTTAGATAGGAAGGGTGTGGTCCCTTAAGTACAGTAATACCATTTCATTTCCTTGTCTTCGAATTGGTGCTCTCTGGTCAGTTAGGTTGTCTGTCACTTACCTTATTCAGCGCGTGCTTTCCAAACGATGTGATCTTGTTCTACTTCTACGAACTAATCAACTTGCTTCATTTTGCTTTAGAAACCCGTCGATCAAGGTGCGTGTATGATCAGTTTTGGAAGCGAGAGTGTGTGTCGTACCAGCTGGCGTATCATATCCTTGTTCAACACGCGTCCGCGCCACTCGTTGCGCAACAGATGGCAGAATGTCTACCGGCCGTTCATTACTTTCGCCTCTTGGAGTGGCTGACGTTGCAGCAAACTGTTAAGTTGTGTGTACTTCTTGTAATAACACGACGTATCCTGTATAAGAATATACGGCATGTGAAGAATAGGTTTTTTGCAATGTTTATTTGCTAGAAACCACAGGTTCAGCGATAGATATTTTGTCGCCAAGATTCTTAATTGCTAAATCCGTCACTAAATAGTTAACCTGTTACCACTATTTAAAAATGTTTGTTATTTCAGTCTGTAAATTTTTTTGTGGGCTAGTGCACTTCGTCTGAGTAAACGATTAAAAGTTTTACTACCACCAAACATGCTATACTTACCTGTCAGATTGCCCTAACTAGTGGTTAAGGCCTACGTGCACCCTTATCTTGGCTGCACGTTACTCTTCAAAAATTCAAATTTGAATTTCTTATTTTACGCGAACTAGAGTTCTTCACAAGAACTTAAGTTTACTGTTTATTTTAAAAATGAGTTATTTTCAATTGTTAGTCCAAGATTTAGCAGCTATTTAAATATTTTGTCACTACTGAATCGGGCTACAGTAAGCTGCCAGAGTGCCCTAATTAGTTGCTAAGAACTTCGTCCGCTGTTATATGGATCTGAGCTTACTGCGTTTGAAACCGTAATTTTTCTGTATGCCAATTATAGCTGGCTAGGGCCGTTAGCCTGAGTGTTTGATGCTTTCTTCTAGTAGCACCAGATCTCGTTCCTGTTGCTTATTAAATCTCCTTAATTAACGGCTGCGGGCTAGGTCCTTGTTTTTATTGATTAAAAGTTACTGTTTTAATTATTGCCGTCTATATTTGTTTAATTCATGTGAGCAAGCGCTCTTAACTGACTTTCAATTGTTAACTTTTGTGGGCTAGTGCTCTTGGCTTGAGTACCCGTTTGAATTTTCGTAACGAAATATGCCGGTTGTGCTTACTGACTGTCCGCGAACTAGATGCGGCGAAATATGTCCGCCATTTCATTGGTTAATGGTTAATGTTTAAATCTGTCTATTGGTTACTAAACTACGTAGGTCGGTTCCTTTAGCCTGCCAGTACTAGGTAGTACATGATCTTATGTGTAAGTGTAAGACTGTTTGCTGTCAAATTTAATTTATTGCGCACAGTGTACCACCGCAGTGTTAAGCTCCATTTAAAGCTCGCTGATCTAAACACTACAATGCCTATTTTGAGTCATTTACCTAGTTCCACCAGCTCCGTTCTTGGAAATTTTTTATTGTTATCTAGAAGGGTTGGTACCTAGACATTAACTTTCCGTATGTACTGGTGCTACTGCCACTGTAAGTCTCTTAAGAATTATTGGATTTTTGGTAGAAATAAATATATTGCGAAATGCTCAGGATACCGACGCATGCATAACCGTGATGTCTTTTTTGTGTTATCATAATAAAATTTTGGAAATCGAAAACATGGAGGAAGTTCTTAACATACTCCACCACTTCCAAAAACCTCATACAATGGATTTGATGGAGGAACTTGAAACTTTTGTGCACCACAAAATCAAGGAAAAAAAATTCTCATTGTCAAGCTAGACAACGAATCATTTAATTTGTTCGAATGTTTCTCTTGCAGCTGATAACTCTGACAGTTTTCACAAATATGTACAGGGAGACAATTATTAAACAATATGAAAAGAAACGTAAATTAGTTACAAACTACGGCGTGCATACACTTTATTCAACATGTAAACGTCACTACAGATATTCGGATTTGTGTTATGACATGTTCCATATCCAATCGAGGCTCATTCCATTGGCTTCTGGGTACCTCAGAGCAAAAATATGGTCCCCAAAGTGCTATTCCAGGACGTTAAACACTCTCCTGCTTCGATGATGTCGACCTCCGTCTTTTATGAACCACATCTTGTCGAAGTCAGGGTCACTTTAGATAACGGAGAGGAAATCATCTTCCAAAGCCTTCGCGTACCGTTTGGTACATGACATTCAGAAAATCACACATGCAAGAATCACCAAACATATTCATGTAAAAAAAATGCACAAATGCACTTAAAATAACAATAAAGTCTCGAAACGCGTTGTTCTAAGCATCAAAAAATAGCTAACTGCTGCAGTTTTCATTATTTAAAGCATGAATGACACAGCTACAGACGTCTGTTTATCTAAACGAAAGTAGTACGACTTTTGCCACTGTAATTCACTTTTGAATCACAAATATAATTGCAGCATTTGATTTATATTGTAGCTTAGTGCATCACGCGTTATTTTACTTCCAGCGTAGCAGCAGAATTCCTTCACATCTTTTACTACAAGCTTCCAAATTTTGATGTCAGGTTTGTTGCTAATCTCATATCGATTCTTCTTCTGTCCTATGTTTACTTTCAGGCCACATTCTGTGCTCTGTTCATTCCATTTGTCAGGTGCTGTAACTCTTATTCACTTTCACGAATGATAGTAACGTCAGCAGCGAATCTTATCATTGGCATACTTACACTCCGAATTTTAATCCAATATCTGAACCGTACTTCTTTTATTTCATAATGACTTTGAACTTTGATGTAGGCAAAAACAGACATAATGTCTTATGGGATAACAGCAATCAGTGATTTTATAATGTTACTTAAAATCCGTCTTGATTGCAAATTTTTTTTATTATTCATATGACCGGTTTCGGTTCATTCAGAACCATCTTCAGATCTGATATTTCCGTTACAGGAGTAACCCGTCCAAATCCAGCAACTTTCACATGCTACGTAGCTGGATTTGGACGGGTTACTCCTGTAACGGAAATATCAGATCTGAAGATGGTTCTGAATGAACCGAAACCGGTCATATGAATAATAAAAAAAATTTGCAATCAAGACGGATTTTAAGTAACATTTGATGTAGGCAATGTACAGTAGCACAGAAGGAATGCTTCCGGATGTTAAACCCTTTTTAATCCGAATAACTGCGTCTAGATCATTCTTTCTTATGGTTCTCTCTTCTTGTATCTACTGATTATTTTATCGACAACAGGGATATAAAATATACCAACAAATAACATCGCAGCCATCGAGCCATCACCATAAATCTGTTCTTCAAAGCCATTAAAACGGAGTACCTGACCGGAACGTAGGTTTTCATTAACCTACATGAAATCCGATATTTTTTTGACACCAAGACGAAACTGAAATCAGCAATATGAAGGAAGATTTTAGTTTGGTGTTCACAACTTAATGTCATAATCGTTATACATCGATAATTCTTCAAATGCTTGTTTGATAATGATTTTCTGCTTCTTATTTCGAGTACGGTTATAGAGTAAGCATTAAGCAAACTTGAACAGTGTTTAACCTCCTTCATTGCTGTTTCAATCAGAACACAAACTACGACGAACGCAATATACTACAAGTACTGCCGCAAATAAATCTCTGAAGACGGGTCGCGAGTCGGTAGAGCACTTGGCCACAAAAGGAGAAGGTCCCGGGTTCAAATCTTGGTTCGGCACACAGTTTTAATTTGCCAGGAAGTTTCAATTAAGCGCGCAATCCACTGCAGAGCCAAAAATGTATTCTGGATGTTACAGATATTCCAGCAATCATGTTTGCACTTAAAATCATGATGAAGTCTGGAACAAATTTTATTGAATCCTCTTATAAAATTAATGCGTTTCGAACGTCACCCTCAGACAAATAATGTATCTATTGTATTTACTTCCAGTTCTACTGATATTCGCTGAAGCGTGTTAATTGTAAAAGGTGGTTCGGTACATTGCTATACATACCGGATGTAAATCGGAAAAATCCCATGTTAGGCTGGCTGGTGAGGAATGAGTGCTGTCGCGTAACAAATAAAAGGCTCGATGCTGAAGACGTATTGTAGAAAGATGTGAGTATTGCGATTTCAGCTCGTCAGCTGGGAGTTACATGGTTTGTTCGTCGGTCATAAAAGGACATCCGTAGTGTGGGCAGCCGCTGGTTTCGTGGAGCAAGAGAACTGTGCTGCCGCACCCGCAAAGTTTGCTAATAGCCACTTAGTCTAATAATTGCTGTTACACGCCAACGAAATTAAGCTTCACAGATACAGTTTCGTACAGTGATAACAACAAGCACCGTTTAGTCCCCTTGCGCGTTTAATCTTGTTAGCAATGAAAACGCGATGTTATGTTACTGGTACAAATAAGGCAGCACCTTCACAAGATGGTTTCGCAATGGTCGCTGAGGAAAATTTCTTCGAGGCTTCAAATAAGACCTCGGTTTCTTATTGTTTCCTACGTTCTACCATCCACTGAGTGCGAATTTTAGAAATAAACTTTTATGTTAACACTAGACGGAAACAGTAGATTCCAGGACAAGTTCATATAGCATACGGCATCTTACAAGACTGGGAGGAGATTTTCATGCCGGTCGAATCCGCGGGATGGATTAACGACCGCTGCTTCGGTAAATGGGCCAGACTGTGATTTTTAGTCGGTTTCCCACGCTCGTTTAGGCATATGCTGGGCAGGTTCCCACTGTACGATCTGAAAAGATGGTACACAAAGAGTCAAATTCTGATACAAAAACACTTGGTCCAGACTACCTCTCACCCTACATCTTGTTATTATATTACCCCATATTATATTACATCATTGATTGTATTATGTTACGTCATATTATGCTCAAAATTGCGTTCCGCCTGATTTTATATGTAACCTAAGAAAGGTAACTACAATACAAGACGTCTGCCCTCTTTTCGATACAGTCGTTTGGCTGTATACAAAATGGTTACTACAACAGACCAACGGAGAAAGCTGTTCAGTATGGCAATCAACCAATCATTCAGTCCCTGTAAACTAACCACGAAAGATCTTAAGCATTTTTTATCATAATTAACAAAGAGTGTGCAAATTTAAATTTGAATTGACATGGCGTAAAGGATCGTGTTGAACGGGGATTCGAAACCAAGAACCTAATAGGTTGTTAAGTAAGCACTATCAAATGCTACCGAAATCTTTCATCGAAATGATGAAGGTAAAAGGTTTGGTTTATTGGGATACGAGCAGGACACCTATTGTTATCTAGCCATGAAAAGACATTAAATGTCGGATTATTTCACCAGTAGCGAGATGTGCAAGTGCGCGAACTGGAAGTAACGTCAACAAAAGTTCTATGCTGATTGGTAGTCGAAACCTGCACACATCATAATTATTGACCACACACAATGTGATGTTAAACCTCCAGTTCTTTTTTACCAGTAACCATGAGTTTTTTACCAGTAACCTGAAGTGATAAGTTCTGTGTCTTACTGGAAGTCGAAACCGGCACCATTCCTTAATCCTGGTAACAAACGGAGTGATGTTGAGCATCATAACTACTTGTACGTGTTGTCTGGAGTGCACATGTTACGACTTGAAATGGAAGGACGAAAAGCATTGCGCTCGACTGTAATTCTAACACAACACAGAGACACGTGTTTCACGGAGACCTTGTGAATTTATGGGCTTTGAGGAAACAATAAAAACGATGAAACTGTACCTTCCCAAAGAGGTGAATCTGCGGAAAGGGAGATCTGGATTGTAATTCCAGTTCAGCACCAATACTTTCAACATTTCGAATTCAAATATCATAAGAAATAAGTACTCTGTGATCTTACGTGACTATTTGCTGATTAATACAATGAAATTTATGGGGAACCAAAGCTTACTGGTGACAGAGGTTCAGCTTGCCGTGACTTCCATCTCTCTAGTGACTCAACACACACCGACTCTCCTCCAGCAGGCAACGAAGGTACATCATACTTAATGCTCATTTGGAACCAAGCTGCCATCTTACATTGTTGAAACAGGATTACCAGACGTGAAGAGGTCTCGTTTGTGCTTCTTGAAATATTTGTCTGATGTGTGAATCGAGCCCACGCCTTAAGCGTTTGATATACATGAAATGTATTCACAGTTGCGAATATGGACAACCAACAGCTGTAATGGAATGAGGACAACGAAAATTTGAGCCGGACCGGGACTCGAACCCGGATCTCCCGCGTATCACGAGCGGTCGTCTCACCATTAGGCTGCCCCAGCAAGACTCATGGCCAGACCTGAACTCCTGTACGTCGTCAACCACGTATCTACAACCTGTATTTCTACATCCATTACGTATCTTCCCGTACAGCAGAGATATTTCACTTGAAACTCGCTTGACGTTGTCGCTGAATAAATACGATATCGCTGTGCCTGCGTTATTTCGAATTACAATGCAAAGTTTCTTTGGACATGCATGCATGTAGCTAGGAAACAACCATAGGTGCCGGGCTGGAATCCCGATAAGCAAACGTTTTTGGGCTCGTCATTTCAATGACGGTCATCTTGACACTTGCGCCAAATTTCAGTACCTAACTTTTGATTGAGCTTAGTTAACAATTCATTTAGCTGCTGTGTTCGTACCCCAGTCCAACACAGGCCTTTACGTGATGTGACTTCAAGTTCAGACACGTGCACACTTTGTTACTTCTGACTGAAACAATATTTAAGGTCTTTCATGTTTACTTAACAGGGACAATTGTAGCTGTATTGGAGTCCCAGATCCCAATCTAGTACAAATGTAATTACAATTTTAAAGTTTCTCTTTGCACTAACCTTACTGTGCAGTCAAACGACTCTACGAAAAAGAGAGGAGAGGACCTGCAGACAATTACATCATGTAGCTTGCACGTAAATCAGGCGGAATGCAGTTCACGACGTCATGTACTTTTGAGCATGATGGTGCGTTTGGAACACAGTAAAATATGTCAGCGGATCATGGACTGTGGAAAAACCCGAACATAATAGAGCGCAAGCGTTTGAGATGTGGTGGTATGGAAGGATGTTAGAAGTAGGTGGACTGATGAGATGAGGAATGAGGAGGTTCCCGTCAGAGTTTGTAAGGAACGAACATATGGGAAACACTAACAGGAAGAAGCAGCAAGACATGTGTTAATACAACAGGTAACAACTTCTGCGATGCTACAGAGATCTGTATCAGGTAAAAACAGTCGGGAAAGGCGGAATTCTGAGTACAGCTAACTTAGGTTGCAATTGATACTTTTTCTCAAAGTAATCATAATCATAACAGAACAGTCCACGGGTGCGCCGGCGGTTCATAGAGCACAAAGGACACATATATTTTGGGAATCAGAGACGTCACCATCGTCAGATGCGCTGATGTGCTGATGAACTGTTCTCCTGGTGGCGCACGACCAACTTACACTGACGAGCCAAAGAATCTGGTGCACCTGCCTGATGTCATGCAGGGCCACCGCGAGCAAGCAGAAATGCCGCAGCACGACGGGGCATCGAGTCGACAAATGTCTGAAGTAGCGCTGGAGGGAACCACGAATCCTGCAGGGCTGTCCATAAATCCGTAAGAGTACGAGGGGGTGGAGATCTCTTCTGAACAGCACGTTGGAAGGCATCCCAGATATGCTCAATAGTGTTCACGTCTGGGTTGTTTGGTGGTCAATGGAGGTGTTTTAACTCAGAAGAGTGTTCCTAGAGCAGTTATACAATAATTTTGGATTTGTGGGGTGTCGCATTGTCCAGCTGTAATTGTCCAAGTCCGTCGGAATGCACAATGGACATCAATGGATGCAGGTGATCCTTATATACGTGTTACCTGTCAGAGTATCTAGACGTATCAGGAGTCCGAATCGCTCCAACTGCGCACGCCCCACACTATTGCGGAGACTCCACCAGCTTGCACAGTCCCCTGATAACAAGCAGGGTCCATGGATTCATGAGGTTCTCTCCTTACCCCTACACGTCCACCTGCTCGACACAATTTGAAATGAGACTCGTCCGACCAGGCTACAAATTTTCAGTCATCAACAGTTTAATTTCAGTGTGGACTGGCCCAGGCAAGGCGTAAGGTTTTGTGTGATGCAGTCATCAAGGGTAAACGAGTGGGCCTTCGGCTCCGAAAGCCCATATCGATGATGTTTTCTTGGTGGTCCAGCACTGAAATTTGTGCAGTTTGCGGAAGGCCTGCGCTTCTGTCACGATGAACAATTTTGTAAATAATAGATTTCAGCTATCATTCGTCCTTTTTAAATTTTATTGGCAGATCTAGATTTCAGCTAGAAATTAGCCATTCTCAATGCACTATCACATTTGATCAATGCATGTAATTCCGGTTGGTATTCAGTGAGATGTGGATGAAGACCGACTGGTAGCTGAAATCTATAATTTACAAGTCAATATAACAGTCGCTGAGTGCAACAGCCTTCTGAATAGAAGGTAACCTAATGAACAACTTTCATCAGTCGTCCTTGCTCCTGTTCTTGCAGGATCTTCTTCCTGTCGCAGCGATCTCGGAGATTTGATTTTTTACCGGGTTCTTGACATTCACGGTACACTCGTCAAATGTAAGCATGGGAAAATCCCCACTTCACCGTAACCTCGGAGATTGTGCGTCCCATCGCTCGTGCGCCGACTATAACATGACGTTCAAACTCACTTAAATATTGATAACCTGCCATTGTAGCAGCAGTATCCGATCTAACAACTGCGCCAGACACTTGTCTTATATATAGGCGTTGACGACTGCAGCGCCGTGTTCTGCCTGTTCACATATCTCTGTATCTGAATACGCATGATTATATCAGTGTCTTTGGCGCTTCAGGGTATATTCTCTCCCGCGTAAACGGCGCGTGTTGGCTGTCGAGGAAGCGGTCGTTTCGGCGTCAGTAGCTGGGCCACCAGGTTGCGCTTGTGGGAGTGTAGTTATTTCGTTCGCCTTGACCGCTAGAACGTTGTGTTTGCTAAGTGTCATCTTAATTAGGCCCAGTGCCTGTTCTGAAGCCTTGCTGAGATTATAGCCACAGCCGCGGATTATCAGACGGTCCCTGGTGCATACTTCGTTGGCCTCTGTAACGACGCTATCCCAGTATTTGTATGTTTATGTTAAACCCTGGTACGATTGTATTCGATCGCATGAGACTCGCACAAACAGTGCTCTGCAACTGCCGACCTGGTGGGTTTGTGACGTCTCGTTTCGTCTCGCCTCGATGTTGATGGTTGCCCCAATCGAGATGACGTGGAACGGCGTCCGTCGACCACGAAAACGACAATCTGTAACTGTTATAAAACAAACTCCTCGCGAGGATTTTACAGATACTGTCTCTCAAATTTGATATCAACGTCTCGATGGAGCTGCACGACGGATTACGTGCACCGCCCTTGCTTGTAATTAAAGCAATGGTGTTCAATGTCTATCGATCTTCTCCACTCGATAACGCGATGACTCCTTTCACCTGAAATGATATCCAAAAGTCCTTTGGGTGTTCGCGACAGACTTTTCAGTTTACGCGAACTTGCTGACTGTAGTTCTTATGCCCGGTTTGAGAATGGGTATTCAAACGTTAAAAATATAAAGTCTTGAGTCATCAATCCATCACCGAAGCCGATGCACACCATGATTTTTGGGAGGATATTGAGTTGTTGATTATTATTCCATCTTCAAGGCATCGCTCCGTCGCGTATTCAACAACTACACGACGTAATTCCAGAGATAACATACCCTTGAGCAATGTTCAGAATACAGTACATCGTATTTCGGTGTTAACTTATTGCTGTTGGCAGTTAAATTGTCACTAAATCACTTTTCACTTTTATGTTACCCGAAGAATCAGTTAAGTTCACAAGTACACTTTAAATGTCCATTACATGATGTATGCTACACGAAGAATTAAAGTAGAATTAAAGTTTATCGCTCTTCGTAATTATTTGTCCCTACACTGAGCACACACACCGATTTTTCATTCAGGGAATTGCACCTGTTAGCATCAGCTATTCTGACTTTGACGATAGCTTATGACAGCACAAGTTCTTCGTGTTTGCGTTTATCTGTTGCGTACTCAAGTCTACTAATTGGGTTTATGTCGGCGATCAGTCTCTTTCTGTGTCCCATGATATTAGTGACTATTAAGTGTCACGAAGGCTATGTCCCATCACAAATCAGCAATCACACGAGTTATTTTTCTGTCACATCTATCAACTATCCCATTATCTGTCTTATCGGTAAAGATGATTTTATTCCTGTCGGACTTCTGACTAATACTTCCAACAGTAAAACGTTTGAACTTCACATCGGTTTTAAAACAATCTAGTAGTGCTTAACATGCGTACATTGTGCGATTTGCAGGGGGGGGGGGATGGGGGAGATTCCCCCCCCCCCCCCCCGCCCCCTCTGCATCAGACCATCCCCTCCTCTGGTTTTAGTTTATGCATCCCAACCTGGGATGTTTATTTCCCAAGCACTGGAGTAAAACTTTACATATAATTTAAATTTGTGGAGCCGAAGACTGAAAGTTTTTAATAAGTCTTACTATTAATATTATTAATATGTTTCAGTTTTCTATCATCAGAATAAGTACAACTTTTCACAAATGTGCCTTTACTTATTGAATTCTCCTAGTATATCAGCACCTGTATGTAGATGATTTTGTAAATAAGCTTTACCTATAATGTACTTTTAAAGATATAACAAGAGATGGCTTTTCTGATAGTGCATACACGTCAATAGTGAGTTTCGTCACTAACATCTATTTATAAATAGCTGTTTAACCATGGGTAACGCCACGGTACAAGTTAGTAACATATTTAATTCTACTAACCCCCTAAGACATCCCCCCCCCCCCCCCCTTCTGGTAAAAGCACAAATCGCACCCTGCATGCGTACCACTATTGCAAGAGAACAAGAGAGAAGTGAAGTTAACATCTCCATTGCCGAATTACATTGTAGTCACAGCGAAGTTACAGCTCGATGCGGCTACAACTCTCTTCTAGGATAAATGTTATCTTTGATCAATTTATGGTCAGGGTTTTAACCTTCGTAAATAATAATTTTTTTAAATATTTTCTTTGATGCTTCTGTTTCGTATCATGTGGTATTCTTTCATTCAGTCCTTTCTTTACGATAATTATAAGTATTTACATAACATTCTCGTTAATCAAACAGTCAAAAGTGCAAATTTTGTTGTCAGTAGCTTTCATCACAGTCAGGATGACTGATTTTTCTATTTCTTTTTGCAACAGAAGGGTGTTCATCATGGGTTCTATAATTGGGGTGTTACAGGCTGCATCAATCGACTGTGCCGCTCGTGTTCGCGGCATCAATCTTCGACGGTGCCCATTGTTCTTCCCGTATATGTATCGCGATATTGACACGAACTGCGGTATACCCCGGACATCTTTGATGCTTACCAGTCATGCCCATGCTTTATTGGACGGGTGAAAGACAGTTTGTACTCGGTGCTCCTTCATTATGCGCCCGGTTTCCCCGGACAGCACGCCGATGTACGTTTAAAGGCAGTGGCTGCCTCTTTCTCTGTGATTTCTTCCAGCTCCGTAAGTTGTGTTGTAATGGAGAGTGCGGAGCGCACCTAATCTGCATTCTGAATAACTGTTCTTCTTCAGAAGACAGTTCTTGGGTGTTCCAGTTCCCGGGGAAGACTCTCTGCATCGGAAATGATGTGCGCCCAATGTTTAGTACCACAATCATCTGCGCAAAGTGGTGGCAGCTCTTAGCGTGCAAGGTCAACGTGTGTTCTCTTTCGACATCTCAACATCAAATTCACTATGGATAACAGGACAAAAAAAAGACTACCATTCCTTGGCGTCACGGTCAAGAGAAGAACTGAAAGCACCTTGGCCCACGGTGTGTATAGAAAGAAAACGCAAGTCGGATGAAATTTAATCACGAACAAAAATAAATGTAAATTAATATTGAGGCAACACGAAATAATTAAATGAAATATAGACCCCATGAGTGAAAATGTCACTAAGACGACACCCGTCAGTCGGTTCTTCTCCATAAGATCGTGCAATGGGAAATGGAAATGAGCGTTTGGCGTCATTGGCCGGGAGACGGCTTACGGGGCAGGTCCGGCCGCCTTGGTGCAGGTCTTATTACATTCGACTACACACTGGGCGACCTGCGCGCCGGATGGGGATGAAATGATTATGAAGACAACACAACACCCAGTCCCTGAGCGGAGAAAATCCCCAACAAAGCCGGGAATCGAACCCGGGCCCGTAGGACTGCAATCCGTTACGCTGACCACTCATCTATCGGGGCGCACATCGTGGAATGAAGAGCACAAGAAAATAAGTAAATAAATAAAAACGAAATATTGTTAATAATTACCCAGGACGTCAGCTCGTCGGTGCACCCGTGGATGACGACTCGTCTGATTGCCGAAATGTTGTGCCCGTTGGATCATACGAACCGACAGAGCATCGGTAGACTGATCAACAATTGCGATGGAAGGAACTGAAGAATGACCGGTATAACCTGCCAAAATTCTGACTTTGAACGACAGGGATATCCTTTATATACGAGTGTTTCTTTGTTATACGCTGATCCGCCGTGAGCAAATGCCTAGAAACAAATAAATATGGTCACGTCATTTCACTAGACAAAATGTTAGTCATCCCCTTAAATGATGAGAGTTACCGAAACACAGCGTTATAGGTGGTGGCGAACTAATACCAGGCATCTATGTGACAATTCACAGCTGCCTTACGTCATGGCAAATAAAAGCTTTACACTCAGGTGACGAAGGTCATGGGATAGCGTTATCCACATATACAGATGGCGGTAGGATGATGTACACTGTTGTGTTGGCAGAAGAGCCAACACCGTGTTACAAGAGGAGGCCGAAATGCACGCGTTTTAGCTCACGCAGGCTGACTTGAGGAGGGAAGAACTATACTGACGTGAGTCTGGAACATGGCAAGGAATTAGAATTCAGAAATTGGACGTAATTAGGTTGATACTTAACTTTAAGCCATTAATGAAGAACGTCGCTCTTGACGGTACATGATTCACAATATTATCTATTCAGAGGACATAGTAACTGAATATGGCGTCTTGATAGGTCGTAGCAAATGACGTAGCTGATGGCTATGCTAAACTGTCGTCTCTGCAAGTCAGAGCGTATGCAGACAGTGAACCATCGTTAGCAAAGTAGGCTGTACAACTGGGGCGAGAGCTAGGGAGTATCTCTAGACTAGACCTGCCGTGTGGCGGCGCTCGGTCTGCAATCACTGATAGTGGCGACACGCGGGTCCGACGTATACCAACGGCCCGAGGCTGATGTAGAGGCTACCACCTAGCAAGTGTGGTGTCTGGCGGTGACACCTCAAACACAAGGTGTAAAAGGGCAGTGCATTGGCGGAGCTGCCATTTGTGCTCGGGTGATTCGTGTGAAAAGGTTTCCGAATTGATCATGGCCGCTCGTCGGGAGACTTTGTACATGGTATAGTAGTTGGAGCTAAACGCATGGGTCATTCAGATCTTGGAAATCTTTAGGGAATTCGATATTCCGAAATCCGCAGAGCCAAGAGTGTGACGAGGATACTTCATTTCAGGGGATTAGCTCTCACAACTGACAACGCAATTGCTGACGGCCTTCACGTAACGCATAGAGTGCTAACAGGCAAGCAACACTGCGTGAAATAACCGGAGAAATCAAATGTCCGCTAGGACAGTGCGTCGAAATTTGGTGTTAATCGTCTACGGTAGCACGACATCGCCTGCATCGCCTTTCGTGACCGTATCGCTTGGATCCTAGACGAGTGGAAATCCGTAGCCTGGTCAGATGAGTCATGATTTCAGTTGGTAAGAGCTCATGGTAGAGTTCGGGTGTGGCTCAGATCCCACGAAGGCATGTTCCCAAGTTGTCAACAGGCACTGTACAGGCTGGTGGTAGCTCCGTAATGGAGTGGGCCGTGTTTTTATGCAAAAGACTGGGTCCTCTGGGCCAATTGAACCGGTCACTCTACATTTTCATCCATTCATGGACTTTATGTTACCAAACAACGATGGAATTTTCATGAATCAGAGTACTCCATGTCATCTGGTCACAATATTGTTCGCAACATGTTTGAAGAACATTCTGGACAGTTCTGGCAAGTGATATGCTCACTCACATCGCCCGACATGAATCCCATCGAAGACTTATGGGACCTAATCGAGAGGCCAGTCTGTGCACAAAATCCTGCCCAGACAACACTTTCCCAATTGTGGACACCTCCAGAGGCGGCACGGTCCCATATTTCTGCAAGGATCTTCCAAAGACTTGTTGAGTCCATCACATTTCATGTTGCTGCACTACGGCGGGCAAAAGAAGGTCCGACAAGATTTTATGAGGTATTCCATGAATTTTGCCATTTCAGTGTATATGTTGACCTGCGATGAGCAATCGTCTAGGAATAAATTAATACGTGTGTTATTTGAACCGGAGAATGATTGGTCACTCTTAAAAGACCAGAGTAATCGATCTGCAGCTTTAAATTAGTGTAGAACTAATACAAGGCAGATACGTGACCTTTCACGACTAACATACGAGGGTCACTCCAAAAGAACACTATTTTTGTAAAAATACAGTTTTCATTCTGCATGTGTGAAAATTTCCAGTGTGTAGATACATCTTTCCTGCTTGTTTTTAAACTTCAACCTGTTCCCGTAAGTAGCGCCGTCACAGCGTGTCTTCAAGATGACTGCTGCACTTGACGTTCGTCACAAGCAACTTGCTGTCATAGAATTCCAGTGCTGTGAAAACGAGACAGTGGGAAACATCGGCAAGAGGTTGAAAAAGGTGTATGGACATGCTGCTGTCGATCGCAGTACATTTAGTCGGTGGGCAAGCAGGTTACGTGATGAAAGCGGGCACGGCAATATTGAGGATCGTCCTCACAGCGGCAGGCCTCGTACTGCACACACTCCAGACAATGTGCAGAGAGTTAACGAATTGGCGACTGCTGACAGACGCATCACAGTGAACGAATTGTCACGCTACGTTGGGACAGGGGAAGGAAGTGTTTGCAGAATACTGAAAGTGTTGGCGTTAAAAAAGGTTTGTGCCAGGTGGGTTCCTAGGGTGTTGACAGTGGCTCACATACAAACAAGAAAAACGGCTGTGCAGCGAACTTTTGGGACAGTACGAAAATGGTGGAGATGAATTTCTTGGAGGAATTGTGACAGGTGATAAAACATGGGTCCATCATTTTTCACCAGAGACGAAGAGGCAATCACTGGAGTGGCATCATGCAAATTCACCCAAGAAAATAAATTCAATCCCAGACCTTCTGCTGGAAAAGTTATGGCTACGGTTTCTTTCGATTCCGAAGGACTCTTGCTTGTGGACATCGTGCCAAGTGGAACCACCATAAGTTCTGATGCATATGTGACTACACAGGAAACTTCAAGCTCGACTGAGTCGTATTCGACCACATCGGCAAAAGCAGGATGTTTTGCTGTTGCACGAAATGCACGGCCACACGTCAGTCAAAAAACCATGGAAGCCATCACAAAACTCGGATGGACAACACTGAAACACCCGCCTTGCAGTCCTGACCTGGCTCCATGTGACTATCATCTCTTTGGGAAACTGAAAGACTCTCTTCGTGGAACAAGGTTTGAAGATGATGACTCCCTTGTGCACGCTGCCAAACAGTGGCTCCAACAGGTTGGTCAACAATGTTACCGTGTGGGTATACAGGCTTTGGTTCCAAGATGGCGTAAGGCAGTTGAGAAGGATGGAAATTATTTGGAGAAATGAAAATATTGTTCCTAAAGGTTGTATCTACACACTGTAAAACTATCAAATATATAGAATAAAAGATGGATTTTAAAAAAGTAGTGTGCATTTCTTTGGGAGTGACACTCGTATGTCATTGGAGTTACGAGCTTGTTAGGTGTGTGCCACTCTGTTGTATGTCATCAGTCTAGCAAGATGGGCTGTCGAGTTTGGACTTGGCAGTTTCTGTTGTGTTGTAGCCTACTTCATACAGAATGGTAAGGGGAGGTAGGCTATAGGGTTTTGCAACAGTTGTTGTAGGGAAGCTGAACAGGAGCAGAAGTGATTAGCGAACCCATAAATACAGTAAACAGCGGTTTTTCTTATACCTGTTGTGAAGAAACTTTACAAAAGAAAAAAAAACAGCAATAAAGTCCATCTATTACGAGAGACAAGAGAGTGACGTGCAGTGCGGGGCTCCCGCTACTAATGCACGAGCGATATGTCGAAGGCTAATTCAAACTGAAGACTGTAGCAGGCTCCGACTGAGACTTGGCCGTATAGCCGGCGCCGACCATCCTACATCGCAGCGGCAGCGGGCGTTCGTAGCTAGTCACCGAAGCCGTGGCTCAGTGGGCACACACCATTGGTTCAGCCCGGTCCCTGCACAACTGCTATTGGCGTCTGTCTAAAAAGTGCGTTTCCATTGCCAGCTGTGTGAGTGGTATCGAACTATGACACCACGGTTTCCACACTTTGAATGGAGCTGTTGATGTATCAGTGCGTACTGTCTAATATGTCTGGAGCGGATGGTATACCACTCGCGGCCACATAACGCACCATTATAACAGTGGTCGTAAAAATATCCTAACCGATGCGAACCAGAGACCAGTATGACGCCTGGTTAGTGACAGTCGGTGTCAAATCAGACAGGAATTTCTACTTTCACTGTGTGCTGGTCTGTCTCAGCCAATTTCCGAGCTAACATTGTGAAAGGAACTGTCCATGATGGACATTCAGAATAAATGTCATCTCAAAACGCACATCTGCACATGAAATTACGCTCTTCCAGTGGACCAGTCAACCCAGAACTGGGACAATAACAATGAAGCAGTGTATTGCTGATTTACAATTTCTTTCTAATTTCAAAGTGAGGCGTTTGACACTCAGCATGAGTAGGGTTCATTTCAGACTAGAGGCTGTATTCCGATGCTCCAGGTGAGTTGCCGTTATCATGAACTGGGTCTATTCGTAAAGGTTACGGCGAACGTCTACATCTGCATTTGCATAAATACTATGATAACGACTGCAACTGGCCTGATGGAAAAGTACCTTGTACCACTACTGGTCGCCGGCCGGAGTGGCCGTGCGGTTCTAGGCGCTACAGTCTGGAGCCGAGCGACCGCTACGGTCGCAGGTTCGAATCCTGCCTCGGGCATGGATGTGTGTGATGTGCTTAGGTTAGTTAGGTTTAATTAGTTGTAAGTTCTAGGCGACTGATGACCTCAGAATCAGAATTTAAGTCGCATAGTGCTCAGAGCCATTTTGAACCACTACTGGTCATTTCCCTTTCTAGTTCCAGATGGTTGACGTGTTGAGAATAAATTTGTTATCATTTTCAGGTTAGATTCTTTATTTAAATTGTTCTTTTTTCTGCTCTTCTTAATATGATTGGTCTCAGAAAGATCTCCTTACGAGCCCTAACTTCCCTAATCTTCTTGGTTCTTACGTGGCTGTTAAATCATTCTAAATCACCTTCAGATGTTGGTTCTCTTAATTTTCTCAACAGCATTCCTCTAAAAGAACGTCGTCCTCCCTCCAGTGATTCCCACTTGAGTTCACGAAGCACCTCCGTAATACTCACGTGTTGATCCAAGTTACCCTTAACAAAGCCAGTACCTCTACTCTGAATTGCTGCGATGTGTTCCTTTAGTCCGGCCTGCTGCGGACCCCAAACACTCGAGCACTATTCAAGAATGCGTCACACTAGTGTCGTATATGCTATCTTTTGGACGAACCACGCTTTCCTAAAATCCTCCCAGTAAACATAAATCGGCCATTCGCGTTCCCTACTACAGTTCATACGTACTCGCTCCATTTCGCATAGCTTTCCAACATTACATTTAAATGTAAGGAAAGCTTCTCGAATTTTTTATTTTTTATTTATTTTTTATTTATTTATTTATTTTTTGCCTCTATTGCGCATGTGTACGCTGGATTCGACAGAACTAAGTTGCCATTTTCAGATCCACAGAGTACAGGTTAAGAAATCATGCGGTGCGATACACGACACGTTCGTATTCGTGGCACCGAAATGGACTCATAATAAAAAGAGAGTGGCATATTAAAAATATAACTCTGACAGAGCCCTAGAAGTGTGACACGTGATGAAGGACCCCACGCGTCTGGCCTAGCTGCCGGCTAGAGTATCTACGAAAACAAACGTGGGGTGTATCGCGCAGCCTGAATCTTAAGATGGCATTGGAGCTCTGCCGTAATTAGTAATCTGTGTACATACAGTCGATCAATTCATTAAAAAATTTCATAACACAAGCTTTCTTCACAATGAATTAATTGATTGCACTCCAGCTGACAACATCAGGTATTTATCATCCCTAAATATGTGATGTGGCTGTGCCAAGTAGCATACTGTTACTTCTGTACCAGAACATTACAATGAGGTGACAAAAGTCATAGAATACCTTCGAATAATGTGTCAGATCTCTTTATGTGCCGGTCGTTGTGGCCGAGCGGTTCTAGGTGCCTCAGTCTGGAACCGCGCGACCGCTACGGTCGCAGGTTCGAATCCTGCCTCGGGCATGGATGTGTGTGATCTCCTTAGATTAGTTAGGTTTAAGTAGTTCTAAGTTGTAGGGGACTGATGACCTCAGCAGTCAAGTCCCATAGTGCTCAGAGCCATTTGAACCTCTTTATGCGTTGTGCACTGCAGCAACGCGAAGTGGCATGGACTCAACAAGTTGTTGGAAGTCCCCTGCAGAAATGTACTCGCATATCCATGCTGCGTCTATTGTCGTCCATTATTGCGAAATTGTTGCCGGTGCAGGACTCTGTGCACGAACTGGCCTCTCGATTAAGTCCCATAACTATTTGATGCGATTCGTGTCAGGAGATCTGTGGGCCAGATCATTCGCTCGAATTGTCGAGAATATTTTTCAAGCCAGTCGCGGGCCCAGCGACAAGTCTTCGTTGTATGGGAACATGAAGTCCATGAATGGCAGCAAATTTCCTCCATGTAGCCGAAAATAACAATTTTGAGTCAACGATCGGTTCAGTTGGACCAGAGAACTCAGTCCCATAGTACTGTGGAGCCACAAACAACTTGCACAGTGCATTGGTGACAACTTGGATCCACGGCTTCGTGGGATCTGCGACACACTCCACACTCGAAACCTACCGCAGCTCTTACTAATTCAATGTGGGACTCATCTGACCAGGCCAGGGTCCATCCGATATAGTCACGAGCCGAGAGAGGTGCTGTAGGCGATATCGTGCTGTTAGCAAAGGCACTCGCGCCGCGCGTCCATATCATGTCGGAAACCTTTTCACACCAATCACCTGAGTACATAAGGACAGCTCCGCCAATGGACTGCCCTTGCTTACCTTGTGTACGCGATACTATATGTGCATATTGCTCTCCCATGAGCTTTATCACCTTAGTGTATGGCGCTGTTTTTCCTACTCATGTCAATTGACTTAATTGTTTTCTAATTTTAGGCCAAGCTGGCATTCATTACACAAACTATAAACTTTGTCTAAGTCATTAGCAAACAGCTGCATATTGCTAATCACTCTCTCCACCAGATAATTTATGATTATACAGTACTAGAGGGAGTACTTCCCACTTCTTTTAGGCCCTCCCGAACATACCTGGGTCTCTAATATAATGCTCAAAAGTACCCAAACGATCTGAATGCCTTGCCATCTGACTTCTATGCAACTCACATAACGGAACTCTCTTGCAAGTCCGCTGATCTGTTTTCGGTATAGTCGTTTAACTCTACAAAATGCTTACTGCACGAGGCCACAGGAGATTACTGCTCTGCACGGCTATCATTCCAGATGCAAATTAATATCATGATAATGCAAATATCATAGTACACGTCATTTTAGAGATTACGCAACTCAGAATTTCACAGTAAAGGACGTTTCAAAAAACAAGTTTTACTTTGAAATTAGATTAGGAATATTTCTGGGGTCAGTCCGCCCAGTCCAGTTCAGTAACTATCGTTTCTGTTGACTAACAACGAAAGAGCTTAAATATCGTTTTGATCACAAGTAGCAAAGTATGCATAGGTTTAAACTTGAAATGACAAGGTATAAGGTTTTGTGTTGGAAGGGGATTCGAACCCAGCTAACTAAGCACAGTCGAATGTCAGAAATCGTAATTTTTCACCAACAGCGAACTGACTGAAACTAAAATGACGAGACGAAAAATTTTCATCTAACGTGATTCGAACTGAGTACTTATCGTCGGTAACTTCTTGTCACAAATAGATGTTAAAAATAGGTTTATTTTACCTGCAGAGAGATGTGCACATGGCTGAACAGGAAAAAACATGAATTAGGGTTTTGTGTCTGACTGGGAGTCGAAACCAGTACAAACCGTGTGTTCAAATGCGCGGAAACGTTTTAAAAATCGTAAACATTTGTCACCTGCAGTTTTGCGTGCGCATGCTACAACTTGAGATCCGACAATGGAAACTTTTGTGCCAGATCAGGATTCGAGACGAGATAAGCATTCATGAAGACATTGGAGAGCTCAGAATCTTGGGGTAACACTAAGGCGATGGAACTGCATCGTCTCAAATGCGTCGTACCCAGCGAAAGGAAAGGTCTGATTTCGAATCCCAGTCCAGCATCAAATTTTCAATATCTAGAATTCAGATAAAGTAAGAAATAATTGCCCATTACCCTTACGTGACGATTTACTCATTAATAAAAGCAAATCGTGTAAGAAACCAGCCTCAGTACACAGTTTTTAAGAAGCCTAACTACCGCCTCTGACGTGCCCCATCCCCCACCGTCTGTTCTGAAGTAGATAGTGAAGAGACGTCGTGTTAAATGTGGTTCTGGAACCACGGTGCGAACCATACAGTGTTCAACTTATTGATGCAGAGGCGGAGAGAATCCCTGTGTGCTTGTTAAAAGTGGTTGCCCGATGTGTGAATCGAACCCGGACCACAGGTACATGTAACTAGAATCGTTCCATCAGATCACTAACCCATATACACGACTGATTCCTCATTGTGTAACAAATATTCATTTTGCACACGGAAAAAGAATTTTGCTTCTTTGGAGGTTGACTGCAACCCGCACGATACATTCATTTTCTTGTTCGCCCATATCGATTTTCACTTGCTGTCTATCCAATGCGTGTATTAGACTTGACTTTGTAATCAATGAAATAAAATCACACAGCGGCAAACTGCAAGAACTGGCAATACGGTAGGATGCGGGAACTTTTGCTGGAAGTGTTGCTTTCCACCTTTAATTTTATGCTGATGGAGGTATTTACAGTCTAATCGTAAATATAGCCCGGTGTATATGCAAAGGCCAGACATCGAGTATACTCGCATCTTTACGTTTTTAGGTATTTCGTGTGGCTCAGAGCCGTGCTGCAAGTCTATTGGACGCCACTTAGATTATTTGCGTCTCCCTAACGTAACCCAATTATCCAGTTTGGCAAAGAGGAACTACAGTTTAACGTGCACTCCTTACATCGGTGAGAGGAGAAAGCAAGGTCAAAACGAAGTCTCAAAAATCGATCACCGAAAATCGATCCCACGACGTCTCGGTACGCAGACGCACGCTTTGCCACTAGACCATTAGCACTAAAATAGCGATTGTTTCCTCATCTGCAGAATGTGATGTCTGAGTTTCCGAGTAACAATATATGTGACATGTATCATCGTATCTTTTGATCGCATTGAGTTAGAAGAGTAAATTATTTTCATCCTCAAGGCAACATGGACTTCAGTATTATCAGTTTCAGTTTGATAGTTTCACCCGTTCTTGAGAAAAAGCGATATTCGCAGACGACCATATCTTTCGATTGCATTGAACTGGAACCTTAAATTTTTACACTGCTAAGGGAACGAAGACATTAGTATTCGAAATAAATTTCAACTCGATACCTCTACCCGTTCTGAAAAAAAGGAGGTCTTAAAAGATGACAGACAGAAAGACGGGCAACAAATTGCAAAAACGTCGATTTAAGGAAATAACGGAAAACCTGCATAATCATCAGGATGGTCAGATGAGGATATGAACCATTGCGTATTAACTTCAGAAACAGAAAATAATGGTTGGCCGTAACAACACGGAAACATATGCCAGTGTGAGTCCTCAGAATATAATTTTATGCATCTATTGGTACAAACAAGATGTTTTGTGTTATTAACTGTATCCCAGAGTTGTGCCCATGGCACCGGTCGGAGTGGCCGAGCGGTTCTAGGCACTACAGTCTGCAACCGCGATACCGCTACGGTCGCAGGTTCGGATCCTGCCTCGGACATGGATGTGTGTGATGTCCTTATCTTAGTTAGGTTTAAGTAGTTCTGTTCTAGGGGACTGATGACCTCAGAAGATAAGTCCTATAGTGCTTAGAGCCATTTGAACCGTTTTTTTATGCCCATGGCAGTTGGCATCTGTTTAAACAACTCAGGCACCTTGCAGACGCAACATACGAAAAGCGACCGAAGGAAACTGTAACTAGTGTTGCTACTGCACAAGAACGGCTTCCTGCATTCTACTGATGTCACAAACGAACTTGTTCAGGAGCTTCCCTGGAAAGCAATCCCCATTGTACTTCTTTTTCAGCGATGAGTCTTGAGATGGTGAAGTGAATATCTCCTTAATGGTCTTCGATCTGGAAGCTTATAGTTCGGTAAGAGAAGACTAAAAAGAAGGCGAAAAGCTTAAGCTTCTTGCAAGATTATAACGTAGGGCTAAAAGCTACATCCCCCGTGCGCAAAGTGGCCACGTTACCACTTAGCTAGCGAGCCGGTGCTGTTACGAGCCCATCTCACTGCGGTATTGTTGATAGCACAGATAATGTGCAATCTTAAATATGATATTAGTTACTGATTCGTGTGGATGGGTCCTGCTGGACTCAAATAATACATTTGACAGCCCAGTGTTACACCAAAAGTCAGAATCTTCCAGACTATTTATCGGAAAATGACAACGAAATATCACGTAAATTTAGGAGAACAATTCTGAACCACACCAGGAAGTAAATCGACCGTCACGCAGTTGCCAGACGTATTCTACAGTGTTGCCAGTTCTCCATCAGCCTAGCAACCGGAGGAATACGGAATACGTTTGCTCCATAGACGTGCTTGGCTGGCTGGCATTCGTGAAGCTCGCTTTTGAGAAACGCGGCGACGCTGGCTAATACCACATTTACTGGCATAGCCCAATGATTTTGGTCTGAAGGATAGTTAGGAATAATATCCAGGCTCATCTACTGTAACTCAAACTCCATAAATAAAGAGCAGGGGGAATTATTTGGATGGACCTCCTCTTCGATAGCTGTCATAATTATTTTTTTCGGCCGAAATGAGAAACTTATTCGCCAGATGCGTTTCACTTCTGTTTATTTTCCAACATCACCAATGGTTATACTGTAAAGATTGTAAGGAGATGTGACTTTCTATTGGCTCTGAGCACTATGGGACTTAACATCTGCGGTCATCAGTCCCCTAGAACTTAGAACTACTTAAACCTAACTAACCTAAGGACATCACAAACATCCATGCCCGAGGCAGAATTCGAACCTGCGACCGTAGCAGTCGCGCGGTTCCGTACTGCGCGCCTAGAACCGATAGACCACCGCGGCCGGCTGACTTTCTATTCTTGTGGTCATTAAGAACATACAAACAATTTTTCTTCAGAATAATTTCAGTGTCAAGTCATACAGTTTCAGATCAAGGAAGCGAAGTGGGCTCAAAAACTCGCAATGAAATGGGTCGGGCGAGGGGGTGCGAAGAAAATCCGATTCGTGCTTCTGGAACACGAAGGGAGAAGCAGCTGTCATCAGACATTCAAAAAATAAACATAAAAATCTGACAGTATTGTCTCTATTGTCTAAAATATGCTTTCATTAAGCGATACTGCCTTCTCTCTGCAGTAACCAAAATGACGAATAGTATCATCTACATTTATTAATTAAAGTATAATAGCTCGTACTGCATGGTCAAAGAAAGCGATATCTGTCTGATGAATAGCCGTGTCAACATGCAGCACACTTCGGACGGAGGGAAACCAGCGTAACAGGTCCATTAATCTGAGTTTGGGGTGAAGTTTCTACGCATCGCTTCGCAACTGTCGAATTTGCTTTAGTATTATTCCCGATTTTCATTTTAGCGAAGCGTCTACAATATAAGAAACTTCATATTAAATTTAACATAGTGTAATTGTTAAAACATAATACTACGTTAAATAGCCCTCCACTTGTGTCTGATTATGACTCAGTCGGTGACTCCAGTTTTAATTTCATTTCGTCTTGAGGTGATATACAGAATGAGTCCGAACTGCTCTGAAAGTAGCCTTGCCGTGTTGTTTCGGCTGACAATCAGAAATGATTGCAGTCATGCGCCTAACTCTTCATAGTTGTGGGGGTTCATCTCATATTAGCTACTTGTTGATTGCTGCCGTAATTTCTTGCTTACTACAGATATTTTGTTAATTTCAGGGATCTTTCGAGGATTCGAGAAAACGTTTTCATACAAGCGATTTGCCATAAGGCGTCCCCACACCCTCCCTTCTCCCTCCTTTCACCTCGTGCTTTCCTATCCGCATCAATTTTCGCTACCAAGTGCGATGTGCACAGTATACAAATAATGAAAGCGGCCGCTACTGATTGTGTCAGTGCTGTATACAAATCTCACTATTGTGATGCCTCTGGCAACTATCTCAGCTTGGCACCCAAGCGGCTGCTTGTGTTGCCTAGGCCTGAAACCGCCCTTCTTAATTCGTAGATAATTTGCATAACAAATGTTATAGTCTCGTACTGCACATGTTCCGCGTGTAACAATGTGATAAAAATCATTACACCTAATTAACGTTCAGAATTGCATAGAAAGCTGGGACGTCCTGCATGGAAGCTCCCAAGAGTATATACACATTAAAAAAAAGAAATTGCATCACCCAGCTTCCCAAAACTCCTGAAGATACACGTTGACTGTGGATATTGTATCACAAACACAGTCCCTTTGACTGTTCAGAGATGCCACTAAACCCGCCCAGGGATGTAAACAACCATGCATGAACAGCGCCTATTAGACAGAACGGGTCCGACACTTGATCAGTTCCAGTCATTCCACCAGGAAGGAGGTACACGGCTCATTTAGTCTGTAGTTCGACCATGCCTAGACGGTCAATACCGCAGTTCGATCGCGTCCGCATTGTTACTTTGTGCCAGGAAGGGCTCTCAACAAGGGAATTGTCCAGGCGTCTCGGAGTGAACCAAAGCGATGTTGTTCGGTCATGGAGGAGATACAGAGACAGGTATTGTCGATGACATGCCTCGCTCAGGCCGCCCAAGGGCTACTACTGCAGTGGATAATGACCACTACCTTCGGATTACGGCTCGGAGAAACCCTGACAGCAACGCTACCATGTTGAATAACGCTTTTCGCGCAACCACAGGACATCGTGTTACGACTCAAACTGTGCGAAATAGGCTGCATGATGCGCAACATCACTCCCGACGTACATGGGGAATCCGTCTTTGCAACCACGACACCATGCATCACGGTACAGATGGGCCCAACAACATGCCGAATGGAGCACTCAGGACTGGCATCACGTTCTATTCACCGGTGAGTATCGCGTTTACCTTCAACCAGACAATCGTCAGAGACGTGTTTGGAGGCAATCCGGTCAGGCTGAATGCCTTAGACGCACTGTCCAGTGAGTGCAGCATGGTAGAGGTTCCCTGCTGTTTAGGGGTGGCATTTTGTGGGGCCGACGAACGCCGCTGGTTGTAATGGAAGGCGCCGTAACGGCTGTACGATACGTGAATGCCATCCTCTCACCGATTGTGGAACCATTTCCGCTGCATACTGGAGAGGCATTCGTCTCCATAAACGACGATTCGCGCCCCCATCGTGCACATGTAGTGAATGACTTCCTTCAACATAACGACATCGCTCGAGTAGAGTGGCCAGCATGTTCTCCAGACATGAACCCTATCGAATATGCCTGGCATGGATTGAAAAGGGCTGTTTATGGACTATGTGACCCACCAACCACTCTGAGGGATCTACCCCGAATGGCCATTGAGGAGTTGGACAATCTGAACCAACAGTGCCTTGATGAACTTGTGGATGGCATGCCCTGACGAATACAGGCATGCGTCAATGTAAGAGGACGTGCTACTGAGTATAAGAGGTACCGGTGTATACAGAAATCTGGACCATCATCTCTGAAGGTTTCACTGTATCGTAGTACAACATGCAATGTGGGGTTTTCATGAGCAATAAAAAGGAAGGAAATGATGTTTATGTTGATCTCTACTCCAATTTTCTGTACAGGTTCCGGAACTCTCGGAACCGAGATGATGCAAAACATTTTTTGATCTGTGTACATTTTTGTAATTTCCAACTACACCTCACTTTCGATGAACTACCTTGACTTCAGATGTCAGCACCTCTTTACATAAACCCAAAACAACTGCCGTAAGCCGAGGTACTGGCTGCTCCGAATTGCTTTATCAAACCAGAAATTGCCTAATGTTTTCTAACCACTGGAATGGCTCATTCTAAAAATTTACCCAGGAATTTTCATCATTGACAATTTTTGTGGCGCAGTTATCATTTGAAAATATGATTGTGGCAGGAAAATTGAAAACCGAAAGAGAGCCGATTCGTTTGAGGTGTGGTTATATACAAGAATGGTGAAAACTGATAAAATAAGAAATGATGAGCTTTGTTGCAGCAACGACGAAGAAAGGAATACGTGGAAAAGATTAACTAAAAAGCGGTGACAGAAAACGTGTTAAGAAGTAAGAGAAAGCATCCATAGTACCAGAAAGAGCTGTAGAGGACAGAAGCTGTAATGGTGCATATATATACTTCGTATAAGTGAAAACGTTTGGTGCAAATGGAGATGTTGGCACAGGGGAGGAAGTCATGATGAGCTGCGTCAGATCATTCAGAAGGCTGGAGGAAACAAGGCACTTCATTAGAGAATTATGTTGTTGCTGTTTAGCAGTTGTGGTCTTCAATCCAAAGACTGGTATGATATAGTTGTCCACAACAATCCAACAAGTCCATTATCTCTAAATGACTGCCCCAACTTGCTGCCACTTGGACCCTCTTACTATATTCAAACCGTGGTTTTTCTCAACTGTTCTCCCCCCCCCCCCTCCCAACTCCCCGCCACCGCTTTCCCTCCACACATTTCCATCAGTTACCAAATCACGATACCCTGATGTCTCACGACGTGTCCTGTTGTCCTCTCAAACAGTCCCTACTTTTAGTCAAGTTGTAAAACAAACATTCTTCCTTCCCATATCGATTCAGTACCCCCTCATTCTCTGACCTACATTTCTAATCTTCAGCATTCTTCTAAATCACCACCTTTCAAAACCTTCTATTTTCTTCTTGTGTGAACCAAGTTCCAGTTCCGTTCAAGAATATTTCCCGAAAAGACGTTCCAACATTTAAATTTATATTGGATGTTAAATAGTTTTTTTTATTTTCAGAAATTTTTTTCCTGCTATAGCACCGTGCCTTTTCTATCCTGTCTACGTCGACCAATTTCACTTACTTTGCTGGCTAAATAACAAAATTCATGTACTACCTTTAATGGCATATTTCGTAATCTAATTCACTCAGCATCACGTGACTTAATTCGGCTACTTTTCATTATCAATTTTCTACTTTTTCTTGATATATATCATATCAGCTGTCTTCACCACGCTGTCCTACCATTCAATTTTTCCTCTAGGTCTTTCTTCGTTAGCGACAGGATTACAATGTCATCAGCAAAGCTCAAACTAGCCTTTTTTTCCTCTGAACTTCCTTTACGAATTTCCCCGGGGTATCCTTGACTGGTTGGTCAGTGCACAAATTGAATAAAATCTGGACTAGGCTACAACACTCACTGCCTTCTCAACTATTCTCAACTATTCATTTCTTTCAATCAGATTCTGGTTTTTTACAAAATGTAGATAACCTGAGGTTCATTGCATATTTTCCTACTGCCTTCAGAATATCAGTGTGTCCTCGAGAAAATATTGTCAAATGTTTTCTCGAAATCGATAAATGTTAGAAACGTAAATTTACCTTTCTTCAACATACTTTCAAAGATAGGGTCAGTATTGCCTCACTTGTTCAACGGAATCCAAATTGATCTTCCATGAGCCCGGCTTTCTCTAGTTATTTTCTTTGATAAATCCGTAGATAATTTCTCAATATTTTGCAAGCTGACTTATTAGTCAGCAACTGCCACCTCTGACACTGGAATTCTGACGTTTCCTTGGGGATATTTTTCCTGTTGCACTTACCTTACATATCCGATGGACTAGTTCTGTCGTGGTATTTTCTCCTTAGTATCTCAATATTATTGAGGGAATGTCGTCTGCTCTAAGACCCTTGTTTCGACTTACGTGATTCAGTACTTTGTCAATTCAGTTCAATGTCTCATCTGTTATTCAAGGACTTTGTTTATCTACCACTAAAACTACTGGCAATATTAATCCTTGCAGCAATAATTCTTAATCAACTCGATTTAGTTCCCACAGGAATTTACATTCAGATAAACTAACAATAGACGATGTAAATAATTTACGAGTATTTACCATCCATAATGAGTTGCCTTGTAGTATGTGGCGTCTTGGGGTGTCGATGCAATGCAGTTAAAATTTAGTTTAGCAGTTTTTACTCTGTCAATGATTATGAGTTACAACTACGCAGAAACAGCTGCTGCTGAATTGTGTCCAGCAAATGAACTTTCCCTGTTTGCAGTACGCATAAGACAAAGAAAAATAACAACAGCTACTGGTGAATTTTAATATCCAAATATTTCCCCCTAATCTTAACTTATGGCGTGTCGGCTGCAGTCGGTGAATCTGGAAACTGTTAATAATTACTGTTTAGCTTCGATCCCTAGATCCAGAAATGCAAATAAAATTCATTCGCCTTTACATTGGCAGCTTCCTGCTTTATGTCATTCAAAAGCAAGTTTGAGACGCAAAAGATACAGCTTAGTTGCCACTAGTTAGTGACACCACATCCTAGACTATATTTAGCAACACTGTGACATTCGACTTACTTCTTCAGTGGAAGAGAATTATCCTTCTCTATTTTTCTGATATTTTCTTACAATTCTTTTTTATCATTTTGATGAGATATTCTAAATGGTTCACTTAAGGGATGACACAAAGATGGAAAATTTGTGTTTTTTAGTCCAGGAAGCTAGTTCCAAGCCGAAAGTAAAGCCACTCTAGTCTATTACACTGCCATCTAGCCGTCTTGTCCATCACTAGGGCAAAGAGAGAACTATATGCCTCGGTTGTCCACTAGTATATGCGAGTTGTAGTAGCGAAGTAGGTAAGGCAACGAACTGCCTTGTCGAAGGTCGTAGGTTCGCATACCGCTTCATACGAAAATATTGATTGCCTGCAATGTAGCTCATCGTATGCGGTCAGAGGGTCAGCTACCCTCTGTAATTAAAAAAAAAAAAAAACAGATTGCACGATCAACGAAGAACCTGAACGGGTGTCATCAGGCATTCAACGAACAATATAGAACAAAATGAGGTAAAAAGAAAGCTCAGCGGTAAAGTGTTTAGCCTTGAAAGGGAAGGCTGTGGAAGCCGTGGATGGAAATCTCGTTGAAGACAAGATTTTTACTTCTTCTGTGACAAAACTACATTCAGGCAGATTGAGAATCAGCAAAGAAATCTTTAGATTTCATACGTCTTTTTGCTACCTTCAATTAGTAAATTGCAGAATTAAAAATGAAAAACTTATGACATTGTTTCTTTTTCTATCGTCACGTGTCTGTGTGCTCTGCTACATTTCCATACTTTAATGGCAGTCCGGTAACTCTACTTCAGCACGATGATGGACTGCACATAGTCACAGATGGTCACATCCACAAAGTGCATAAAATCTGCTAATTCGTGACAATTTGGGACGATTGTCTTATGGGTACTTTGTTTTAGTACAGAATAATCCAATAGTAAGGTCACCATGGTAAGTTCAATGCATTTGTATTAGCAAACTGGTACACTTCATAGTCTCTTTACATTAGTTCACTGAAAACAGCAGATAAACATATGGAGTAAGTTATACATCAGCAACGTAGTCTCCCACATTACGTATCATTATTGAAATTGCACCGTACTTACTCACTTCTTTCGTTTTCTTAACTAATATTTGAGTGCTGTTTTATGGCCATTAAGAAATATTTCGCTCCACTCTTTGCATTTACGATTTGAACCTGTTTGTTCTTTCCATTTTTGTTGTTAGATGTTAGAGGTGGTGCCAATGAAAGTATTCTTAAGGAAATTTGCTTAATAGGAATAATATTAAAAAGAATGTTATTTACTCGTAATATTAATTGTGTCATGCGGCAGTAAAAAAGTGAATCACTTCTGCTGAACGAACATCAAGTTTGCGGTACACATAAGACAAAAAAAAAAAACAAAAGTAGCTACAGCTACTGAATACTAGGGGTATCCAAATAATTCCACTGCTTTTTCTTTATGATGTTTGAGCTACAGTCGATGAGTCTGAACATTACTTGTAACTACGCTTTAGATCAAAATGCTTTAGAGATATGCAAATTAAACTGACTTGGCTATGCTTCAGATTTTTCGGCTACAGTCAATATGGTAGCAGCAGGCTTGGCAGCATCTTCTAAAGGCGAGCTCCCCAACTACTATTCAGTTCAGCACATTACCTAAAAAAACCTGTTCTTCCTGTCGCTATTCTAATGGAAAATTTGCAGCATTGTGGAATACATTTGGCAACTACATGACCATCTATTACCTTCCCGGTCTGGTTCAGAACTGTTATGCTAAATTCAGTTGATATTTCGTTGTCATTTGCGATAAGTAATCTGAATGATTCTCACTTACAGTGCAACATTGGCTTTCACTTATTATTTGATTCCAGGAAGGTCATTCCACAGATAATATGTAACGTAACGAACTATGTATGTTAATCAACAAAACCGGAGTGGGAGCGGACTTTTAGCAGCACTGGCTCGCTAGCAAAGTGGTAATGAGGCCACTTTGTAAAGAGGAACTGTGTGCTAGCCGTACGTTCTGACCTCGCACGAGGCCTAAACGTTTCGTCTGACTTTTACGTCTGCTCTTACCGAGCTGTAGGATTCCAGATCGAAAACCATCACGAAAATCTTAACTTCACCATCTTAAATGTTATTAAAATTTCGATTTGGTACCCCCTCGATCTAAAGATGAAAAATTAAAAAAAAAGACCATGATCTTCGATCATTCTTAAAACTTATCTATTTTTTAAAGTATTTAGAATGATTTCGTCAACAGGTGCATTATTTGTACTAAGAGATTGGTTTCGAAGCTTACGGGTTCATTTACAAACCTAGTCTACTGAGCCTGCACTGACAGTACCTGATATTAATGTTGTTGTTGTTGTGGTCTTCAGTCCTGAGACTGGTTTGATGCAGCTCTCCATGCTACTCTATCCTGTGCAAGCTTCTTCATCTCCCAGTACCTACTGTAACCTACATCCTTCTGAATCTGCTTGGTGTATTCATCTCTTGGTCTCCCTCTACGATTTTTACCCTCCACGTTGCCATCCAATGCTAAATTTGTGGTCCCTAGATGCCTCAAAACATGTCCTACCAACCGATCCCTTCTTCTAGTCAAGTTGTGCCACAAACTTCTCTTCTCCCCAATCCTATTCAATACCTCTTCATTAGTTACGTGATCTACCCACCCTATCTTCAGCATTCTTCTGTAGCACCACATTTCGAAAGCTTCTATTCTCTTCTTGTACAAACTGGTTATTGTCCATGTTTCACTTCCATACATGGCTACACTCCATACAAATACTTTCAGAAACGACTTCCTGACACTTAAATCTATACTCGATGTTAACAAATTTCTCTTCTTCAGAAACGATTTCTTTGCCATTGCCAGTCTACTTTAAGTGTCTCATTTCCTAATCTAATTCCCCAGCATCATTTGACTTAATTTGACTACATTCAGTATTTTGCAGTTGTGGCTTATCAAACTGACAGTTCGGTAATTTTCACATCTGTCAACACCTGCTTTCTTTGGGTTTGGAATTATTATATTCTTCTTTAAGTCTGAGGGTATTTCGCCTGTCTCATACTTCTTGCTCACCAGATGGTAGAGGTTTGTCATGACTGGTTCTCCCAAGGCCATCAGTAGTTCTAATGGAATGTTGTCTACTCCCGGGGCCTTGTTTCGACTCAGGTCTTTCAGTGCTCTGTCAAACTCTTCACGCAGTATCTTATCTCCCATTTCATCTTCATCTACATCCTCTTCCATTTCCATAATATTGTCCTCAAGTACATCGCCCTTGTATAAACCCTCTATATACTCCTTCCACCTTTCTGCCTTCCCTTCTTTGCTTAGAACTGGGTTGCCATCTGAGCTCTTGATATTCATACAAGTGGTTCTATTCTCTCCAAAGGTCTCTTTAATTTTCCTGTAGGCAGTATCTATCTTACCCCTAGTGAGACAAGCCTCTACATCCTTACATTTGTCCTCTATCCATCCCTGCTTAGCCATTTTGCACTTCCTGTCGATCTCATTTTTGAGACGTTTGTATTCCTTTTTGCCTGCTTCATTTACTGCATTTTTATATTTTCTCCTTTCATCAATTAAATTCAATATTTCTCCTGTTACCCAAGGATTTTTACTAGCCCTCGTCTTTTTACCTACTTGATCCTCTGCTGCCTTCACTACTTCATCCCTCAGAGCTACCCATTCTTCTACTACTGTATTTCTTTCCCCCACTCCTGTCAATTGTTCCCTTATGCTCTCCCTGAAACGCTCTACAACCTCTGGTTTTTTCAGTTTATCCAGGTCCCATCTCCTTAAATTCACACCTTTTTGCAGTTTCTTCAGTTTCAATCTGCAGTTCATAACCAATAGATTGTGGTCAGAATCCACATCTGCCCCTGGAAATGTCTTACAATTTAAAACCTGGTTCCTAAATCTCTGTCTTACCATTATATAATCTATCTGATACCTATTAGTTTCTCCAGGATTCTTCCAGGTATACAACCTTCTTTTATGATTCTTGAACCAAGTGTTAGCTATGATTAAGTTATGCTCTGTGCAAAATTCTACAAGGCGGCTTCCTCTTTCATTTCTTCCTCCCCAATCCATATTCACCTACAATGTTTCCTTGTCTCCCTTTTCCTACTGACGAATTCCAGTCACCCATGACTATTAAATTTTCGTCTCCTTTCACTACCTGAATAATTTCTTTTATCTCGTCATACATTTCATCAATTTCTTCATCATCTGCAGAGCTAGTTGGCATATAAACTTGTACTACTGTAGTAGGCATGAGCTTTGTGTCTATCTTGGCCACAACAATGCGTTCACTATGCTGTTTGTAGTAGCTAACCTGCACTCCTATTTTTTATTCATTATTAAACCTACTCCGGCATTACCCCTATTTGATTTTGTATTTATAACCCTGTAATCACCTGACCAAAAGTCTTGTTCCTCCTGCCACCGAACTTCACTCATTCCCACTATATCAAACTTTAACCTATCCATTTCCCTTTTTAAATTTTCTAACCTACCTGCCCGATTAAGGGATCTGACATTCCACGCTCCGATCCCTAGAACGCCAGTTTTCTTTCTCCTGATAACGACATCCTCTTGAGTAGTCCCCGCCCGGAGATCCGAATGGGGGACTATTTTACCTCCGGAATATTTTACCCAAGAGGACGCCATCATCATTTAATCATACAGCAAAGCTGGATGCCCTCGGGAAAAATTACGGCCGTAGTTTCCCCTTGCTTTCAGCCATTCGCAGTACCAGCACAGCAAGGCCGTTTTGGTTAATGTTACAAGGCCAGATCAGTCAATCACCCAGACTGTTGCCCCTGCAACTACTGAAAAGGCTGCTGCCCCTCTTCAGGAACCACATGTTTGTCTGGCCTCTCAACAGATACCCCTCCGTTGTGGTTGCACCTACGGTACGGCCATCTGTATCGCTGAGGCACGCAAGCCTCCCCACCAACGGCAAGGTCCATGGTTCATGGGGGGGGACCTGATATTAATAACAAACATCAAACTGGCAACACATGCTGTATAAATGTTTTCTGAATGAATGCCACAGTCACACGTGCCTCTCACCAAGTCACACTCATTTGTTTGCATACACCGACACACATCTATGCTATTGTGAATATACAATTCTTTACATAATGTGTAGCACTGAATAATCTTGTTAACTGAGTTTCTTTTTGGGTCTACTCTCATTGCAAGGTTTATACATTTTCGTGGGAATCCCGAATTGCTTCTGGGGTAAGCCACAGAACTGTACTAAACACACACCGCATCGGGCTCAAAACTGCGTAATACAGATAGTTCTGATCTACTGCATTAGAGTTTTGTCATAAGGGTGTCCTAGTAAATTGTACTTCATTTGCATTAGAACAGGGCACACTTTATAGCGTTCCTCGTTGATTTACTGAATCTAACAGAAAAACACAAGACCGAAATTAATCATCAGTAATACGCGGCGTTGAAAAAGTCTCTCCGCATTGCCGTATGATTGTTAGCCGCGCTTGCGTATGCCGCAGTGAATATACCGAAATGAAACTCAATGAAATACAAGTTATTAATTTATTGAATATTCATTTTTACTTACAAATTTTCGCACTAAATGTTGAAAGTGTCCCGCCTTTTGTTGAATACGCAATTCAGTTCGTCTAATCTTGTTTTCAAACACAAGCTGTAACATTTCTTCTATAACAGAAGCAGAGAGAGTGGATATTGTAGTTTTCAATTCATCGATGCATTTTGGACGGTTTTTATAGACAGTTGCTTTCGCTGCACCCCAGAAGCAAAAGTCAGGTGGTCTTAGGTCAGGCGATCCTGAAGGCCAAAGTCCCTGTGAAATTATGCGATCACCAAAATCATCAGCAACCAGTGACATCGAAACGCGCGCTGTATGCACGGTTTCACCATCTTGTTGAAAATAACCGTTCAGTATTTCAGTTAACACTAGTACTCCTATGAATGGGTACAGTATATCACAGCAGTATCGTTCTGCGTTTATTGTTTCGTTGAAAAATATGGGACCCACTATCCGACGTCTAGATGGTTCAAATAGCTCTAACCAATATGGGACTTAATATCTGAGGTCATCGGTCCCCTAGACTTAGAACTACTTAACTAACCTAAGGACAGCACACACATCCACGCCAGAGGCAGGAGTCGAACACCGGCCGAGGTGGCCATGCGGTTTTAGGCGCTGTAGTCTGGAACCGCGCGGCTGCTACGGTCGCAGGTTCGAATCCTGCCTCGGGTATGGATGTGTGTGTATGTGTGTGATGTCCTTAGGTTAGTTAGGTTTAAGTAGTTTTAAGTTCTAGGGGACTGATTACCTCAGATGTTAAGTCCCATAGTGCTCAGAGCCATTTGAATCATTTTTTTGAGGATTCGAACTTGCGACCGTCGCAGCAGCGCGGTTCCAGGCTGAAGCGCCTAGAACCGCTCGGCTACAACGGCCGGCCGACGTCTAGAAATTGCAATCCAAACTCCTATTTTCACAGAATGAAGTGGTTCCTCATGAATACACAATGGATTTGCAGTACTCCACATACTAGAATTTTGCGAGTTCATGCACCCGGATAAATGAAACCACGCCTCATCGGTGAAAAACGTTTCACTAAGAATATCCCTTCCATTTTGTTGAACGAATTTTTTTAACCATTGACAATAATGCAGTCTTCTGCCACGATCAGTATTTTTCAGGTCTTGCACGACTTTAACTTTGTATGGGAAAAGTTCTAATATTTTACTTATAGCTCTGTGGGCCGTGCCGACACTGACATCGATTTCCTGTTTTATTACTGGGTTGTTTGGACTCGTGGACATTTTATCGGAAATATCGAGTAGTTTATCCTCAGCTAGAACGACCACTTCTCGGTGCATCTGTCATGAACCCGTACTTCGAAATTTGCTAATCAAATATCGCACATTATCGCAATGTGGGAGTGTTGTCTCCGGGAAAAACTGAATTAAATGTTTGACGAATTGAAACTGTGTATTTACTGCCAGGTTTGAACACTCGTTCGGCAAACACACGTTCTTCAATGGTTAGCATTTGAACAGTGACAAAAACGAAACAAACGAACAAAGGAATTAAAAAGTTCAAGTCAACACCTAACGACACACACCAACGATACCACTGACGCTGGCTGAGATAAAAGAATCGGTTGAATGTTGGGAGAGTCCACTTGAAGGGAAGTAACCCAGGCAAGTGAACAATCATACGTCATGCGCGGCTAACCATCATACGGCACTGCGGATAGACTTTTTGAACACCCCATCCTCACACCTCTATTAACTAATACAGTGTGGCAATGGTACGGCAATTTTTGGATTACATGCATGTAGAAAGCTATTGGTTCGGCGATGAGATGTCTTCAATCCTAGTTTAAAGTGTATTTCCGTCGACAAAGAAATTTTCTTAATGGTTATTTGATGAGGAGAGAAAAGGTTAAAAGTCTGAAAATTCTACTTCAGAAGAAGAAGTGCGTCAGGGATTGTTTTTCAGTCAAGCTCATGGATAGGCTCTTTTGAGAAATAAGCAGAGTGTAGAAGGGCGTCTCGAACATCAGTAACACCATTTGCTATTTCCTAGGTCGCTTTTCGCATGTTGCGGCTGCAAGGCGCCTCAGTTGTTGAAACAGATGCGATCTGTGATCGAGACACCTCTGGGATGGAGGTATAAACACAAATATGCTAAAGCTATATTTTGAGGACTCACACTAAAGTATATTTCCGTGTTTTTAGGGCCAACCGTTATTTTATGTTTATGAAGTTAATACGCAATGGTGCAAATCCCGATCTGATATCCTGATGATATGTAGGTATTTTGTTATTTACTTACATCGACTTTTTTGCCATTTGGTGCTCGTCTGCTTGTCGTCTTTTATGACCTCTTTTCCCAGGAACGGATAGAGGTATTGAGTTGAAATTTACTTTAAATACTAGTATCTAAGATCCCTCGGCGTTATAAAAATTTAAGGTTCTAGTTCAATGCAATCAAAAGATTCTGCCGTCAGCAAAGATACCTTTTTCTTAACAATGGGTTGATCTATCAGGCTGAAATTAATATCAGATACTAAGGTCTACCGTTCTTTGAGGGTGTAAATAATTTAAGCTTCTAAGTTAATGCAATCAAAAGATACTATCATGGATCTAGTATGTCACATATTTTTTTCACTCAATCATCAAATACTGTAGATGAAGAAACTAACGCTGTTTTAATCTTGGTGATTTAGTGATAAAGTGTGTGTCTGCGCACTGAGAGGTCGCAGGATCGATTCTCGATGGGATCACAGGTCGTTTTAGCCTAGTCTTCACCCTTCACCGATGAGGAGTCCACGTCAAACTCTACATCCCATTCGACCGAGTGGATAACTGTGGTAGGTTAGGGTCACGCAACTCACGGAGGTGATGTTGAGAAAGTATTCCTATTCACTTTTTCAAGAAATAGTATTTCTTTTATGAAGAACATTGTCTTTTATTTTCAAACAGTAGATATTTTCATTTATTTTACCATCACCAGCAACATTTTGTTTATATAATAGGTGTTAACTTTTTGTTCTCTACATGAAGACATTCTACTTTATTTCAAGAAATCATTTACTTATCTGATTCAAGACACTTCTGTTATGGAAATAGGAATAATAATGGTAAGGAGGACACACCGACAAAGGCGCTTGCGGCGAGCGTAAGGCCTCAAGACAAGGAAAGACGACCGTCAATAAATAAAAAATAGAAAAAGCTAATAAAAAACCAAAAAAGTGTCGCCAAATAGAAAGACTTACACCAACGCATTGAGCCACACGAAATTATTATTACTATTACTGTTATTGCTATCTACAAACATAGCTAAGTTTGTACGGAATTATCAGACAGCGAGTCTTATTCGAGCTTGTGTTGCTTTTTTCGTAAAATTTGAGGTGGTGGATTAAATGCAGCATTACTCTTCATATAATATGCTGCATAAGAAAATGCAGTTTAAAAACATAAAGATGAGAGTGCGCTCGATATCTGACCATGGGGTTACAGTGCGCCTTATAAACGAGCAGAACATAAATACGTACAACAGCACACAATCACAAGAGGGAAACGATAGTTCCAGCAGAAATTTACACATCCTACAATGCAGCCAGTTTATCAGAAAAGTCTGTTTGGGATGGGGTACGTAAGAGGCGGTAGTTAGGCTAAGTAGAAACTGAGTTATGAGGCAGGTTCCTTACACGATTTGTTTTTATTTATAAGTGAATCGTCATTTAACTTCATTGGGCACTTATTTCATATTGTATCTAACTTTGAGATATTGATAATACTGTTGCTGGACTTGGATTAGAAATCAGATTTCTCCTTTCACTAGGTTGACGCCTTTAAAACGGTGCAGTTCCATCGTCTCAGTGTTACCCAAGGATTCTGAGCTCCCCAACGTCTCCAAGAAGTGCTTATTTCGGTTCGAATCCTGATCTGGCACAAAAGTTTCCATATTGTCATTTCAAGTTGTAGCACACGCACACCAAACTACAGGTGGTAAATGGTTCGACTATTAACACGACTCCATGCGTTTTCAACACTAACGGTTTGTTCCGGTTTCGGGTCCCGGTGAGAGACGAATCTTTTCGTCATATCATTTCACGTTCAAACATGCTACTCTTAGTTACAGGTGAAAATGAATTTGACAGTTAACGTCTCTTTGTATGTAGTCAAAGAGGACGGTAAGTCCAGGGCTCGACTCCCAGTCAGCACAGAACTTTACGTAATGTTCCCAGAATGAGATTATCACTCTGCAGCGGAGTGTGCGCTGATATGAAACTTCCTGGCAGATTAAAACTGTGTGCCGGACCGAGTCTCTGTCCGGCACACAGTTTTAATCTGCCAGGAAGTTTTATATAATGTTGTTTCCAGTTCAGACATGTGCATGTCTCGCTAATGCTGAAGTAGACTGATTTCTAATGTATATTCGTGACTAGAAGTGCCGGCCGCGGTGGTCTCGCGGTTCTAGGTGCTCAGTCCGGAACTGCGCGACTGCTACGGTCGCAGGTTCGAATCCTGCCTCGGGCATGGATGTGTGTGATGTTCTTAGGTTAGTTAGGTTTAAATAGTTCTAAGTTTAGGGGACTGATGACCTCAGAAGTTAAGTCCCGTAGTGCTTAGAGCCATTTGACCCATTTTTCTGTCTGAAAGAAATTTATTATCTTCGAACTGAGAATATGTACAGGAATTTTGTAGGAAACCGACGTTCAGGATATTAGTCTGTAATTTTGCGGGTCTGTTCTTTTACAGTGTTTATGTACTTTAGTCGCCAGCGCTTTTTCAGAATGCTCTGGGACTTTGAGCTGGGCGAGAGATTCTTCAAAAATGCAAGGCAGTAAAAGGCCAACACCGTAAAATACTGTGTGTAAAACCGAACTGGCATTCCATCTAGAAATGATGACTTATTTCTTTTAAACTCTTTCAGTTGCTTCTCTGCGCCAGGGATGGCTATTAGTATGTCCTCCGTACAAGGGTGTATAACTCCATATTCTCGGGGACCGACTGTAGGCTTTTCTTCGACATCTTCATTATGTGTATGTTGAGGAGACTTCAAGATGACAACTCTGTTCCCAGGGCTACACGCTGACATACCTCGTTTGAGCAACACGCAAGCACATTATGCGACCCGATTCTCCCTCTGTGTTGCTAGATCTTAATTTCACACTAAACGTCTGGACTATTAAGAACAGCGTACGTGTCCGTATCCCAGCAATATGGTTGACCTATGGGAACCAATCATCAATGCGTGGCTTCAGTTGTACATGGCATGTTTAAGAAGCTTGTGGACACAATTCCACGCCGAGTTGACGCCGTTATCGAAACTGAAGGCACTTTTACAAGGTGTAAGCGCGATGTCCCTTGCTGATAACTGATTTTTCGTCCAGTATGTGTATTCACTAAATGATCTGTGGAGTTACTGTCGTGTCGGAAACTATCATGGTGGGACTATCACTATCAGAAAATTCGGATTAATTCTTGCAATAACGTAAAATCAGGAACCATTAACTGTTAATAATGGTATTTATCAAAGTAAATAGCACCGTTCATAGTCTTTAACCTACTGGTTCATCATTTGATTGCTGTTCACATGTGCAGCTTATATTGTAGAAGTGATGTTTGCTGACATTGAAATTCCTTTGGACAGTATGGAAAACCAGTATTTTATGGTCATTGGATCCAACGATGAAAAACTGAAACACACACACACAGACACAGACGTGGACACACACAGAATGGAAACATGCGGAATACATTAAAAATTCCTGGACGTCAAACCAAAACAAAACACTAAACAACATGATGGTCAGAAGCTCATCAGAGACATAAATGTATGCAGCGAAACGTGTGTCCAAGCCAAAGCAATATAACTGGACGCCGTATTTACAAACGATCAGGAGCAAACGTGAGTAAACAGTGTCAAAATACTAAAGATAATCCATGAATAACAAACTACACGAAATAGTTGGCCACACATAAGCAAAACTTTTATCGATGTCCGCTGGTTGAACCCAACGATCCGTAACACGTCTGATACATAAAAACAAACTTGTCACAATTAAGGACTACCAAAATACTACAATGGTAAGACATAAACGGGCATATGCCACGAATTTTTCCAGAACATAAATTTCAGAGATTGGTTAATAAACAAAAACTTCAGTGCAGACGATTTTCTAACCTCCTTCATGTTTGCCGATGACGTGGTGTACTAATTTAAGCCTGTGGCTGATTGTGGTTGGTAGCCACAGAAAAGGCACAAAGTTAAATAAAAGGTAAAGTGCACATACAATTTAAATGATGTACCATATTCATTAACCTAAATATAACCTGCCTGTATGTATTTCAGGAAAATAATAGAAAAATAACAAGCAAGCTACAACTGTAGTGAAACATGTTTGAGTGATAAAACAACAATTTTGTATGGGAACGAAGTTTTTCGCGACGGCTCTTACATGCAAAACATTGTCGCTATTCTTGCCGCGTCAGTTCTGGATAAAATCTCGAGCTTTCGACGATTACCTCCATCGTAAGGAGCAACTGACTGTCTTCACTTCTGCTGTGGTAGGTTTTTTATAGCCCGTGGACGGCTTCTGATTGGTCAGCTTGTGATTGGTCGGCGATTTCGTACTGATGTCGCATACGGTGTCACTGTGTGCGCCGGTGGCGCCACCGCTTCCGTTGGAACGTAAACCTTGCAGGGAACGTCTCTGCTGCTTCTCTGCATCAAGCGCTCGTTTCCATGCACAGCTCAGATGGTATCCGCTGTCACGGTTAAGCTTCTTTTGGCTAATTTTTATTTCAACAGCCTCCTTAATAGCACAATCCCAGTACATGGAGACATGGGACAGAATTTTTGTTTCATCGAACAATATTTTATGTTAGTTCGCGAGGCTGTGCTCTGCAATTGCCGATTTCTCCAGTTCTCTATTTTTAATATGGCGTTGGTGTTCTGCACAGCGGTGGGAAACGGTACTAATCGTCTGACCTATATAATTGCTTCCACACTCACAGGGGATATTATAAACTCCAGGGACCCTGAGGATGAGACTGTCCTTAACAGGGCGCATCATCTCCTTAATTTTCTTAGGAGGACGAAAAATTGGTATTATACCTCGTCTACGAAGGGTTCTTCCTATTTTATCCAGAACTGACGCTGCAAGAATACCGAGAATGTTTTGCAAATAACTGTGTACTTGCAAAAAGGAGAACCCATCGTTAATTCATTATTATTATATGTACTCTAGAATGCGAGGAGTGTGCAGTTGAGAAATTGACTTAGAAATTAACACTGTATCTACAACCATTACCCAGACATAGAAAGGTAGCAATTTTTTTGTCCCTGTTCGATATAAAGTATCAAACAAAGAGGAAATTTTACAACAGCCTTCATGGATGAATTTTCTTTTTCTTTATTGTTATTTTTAAACCTGTTTACAGGCAGGCCTGCAGCAGCATACTACGCCGCTCTTTGGCCTCAGAGAAACACAAAAGACACAAATGAAGACAATTAGAGAAAGAAAGCTGGTGGACATATAAACGGAGACAAACACTTTTTAAAATACAAGGTGCCGTTCACGGGCATAGAGTCCAAAATGAAATTGTTCAGACACTTGGACACATACAGAGACGAAAATTGTCACACGTGAACATAGGTGCACAGAACGAATAACACTGAACCACTTAAGCACAAAACGACGGCACACACAGAAACACGAGCCGTTGATCTCCAGCGCGAATGTTCACTAACCGCGTACGAGTCCGGGGACCTGCCAAGAGAGGAGGAGGAGGAAGGGGAGTGGGAGAGGGAGAGGGGAGAGCAGAGCTGCCATGGGCTGGGGAGATAGGGGGAGGGAGGAAGGGGGAGGGGAAGCCCGGGGGAAGAGGGACAGAGGAAGGGGATGGGGGAAAAGGAAAGAGAAGGGAGGGAGGGTGCCTAAAGGAAAGGACACAGGAAGTGGGGAGGAGGATCAAAGTTAATAGGAGGGGTAGATGGAGGGGAGGAGGACATCATCAGGGAGGGGGAGCTGGCGGAAGCCACCTTGGGAGAGGGTAAGGAGGATGGAGAGATGGAGACCGGGTCGGACGTGGGAATACAGGTGCGGCAGCGGGCGGGGGTGGGAGAGGAGAGGTGAGACAAGTGGATGAGGAGGATCGAGTTTGCGGGAGGTGTACAGGATCCGTACCCATTCAAGGAAAAGGAGGAGGTGGGGGAAGGTGATGAGATCGTACAGGATCCGTGTGGGGGAGGGGAGACGGATGTGATAGGCGAGGCGGAGAGCATGGCGTTCAAGGATTTGTAGGGATTTATAAAAGGTAGGGGGGGCGAAGATCCAGGCCGGATGGGCGTAACAAAGGATAGGGCGGATGAGGGATTTATAGGTGTGGAGGATGATGGAGGGGTTGAGGGCGATAGGACGGCCATAGATGGTAAGATAGAAATCAAGGAGGCAGAAGGAAGGGGTGGTTTTGCCTACAATGATCGCCTGGGTTTTGGAGGGATATACCTTGAGCAGCCACTGGTTGCACCAAGCGGTGAACTGGTCAAGGTGGGATTGGAGAAGGTGTTGGGAGCGCTGCAGGGTGGGGGCAAGGGCAAGGAAGGCGGTGTCATCGGCAAACTGGGGAAGGTGGACAAGGGGTGTCGGCGGCGGCATGTCCGCCGTATACAAAAGGTACAGAAGGGGGAGAGGACGGAGCCTTGGGGCACACCGGCGGAGGGGGAAAAGGTGTAGTAATCTGTGTTATGGATGGTGATATAGGAAGGAGGGTGGGAGAGAAAGGAGCCGATCAGACGGACTTCATGGATGAATTTCATTTGTAACTATATTGACAAGAGGCTTATCCACTTGCAATGAGAACAAAATAAGAATATAGGGATTGCAGCATAAACGGAAAACAGTGCATTCAACAGAGAATGTACAGTGTTGAAGCAGGCAATAAATAAAATATTGGAGCTCGATATATAATTATCCTCCTGCAAGGGAAGAGAAATCTGCGCTTGTCGGAATCTGGGGACAACGCGAATGCGGACTGCGGCGGCAGCGGTTTAGTTCGGCCTGTGTGGGCAGGAACACGCGCTGGATATGAGCCGTGCAGTATTCAGGGCGGCTGGAGGCAGGTTATCATGCGGTCGTCGCTCCAGATCCAGGCCGCTGGAGGGTGGCGGCAGAGCACGGGGAGGGAGCTGAATTCTTTATCGGGCGAGTGACAGCTGAGGTGAGGGACGTGTGTTTGTCGGCGGCACCACTCATCGCAAATCGATGTCGCCTTCCTCCTGGAATCCCGCCGTGGCACGCGCGGCCTACTGCACGCCTCAGCACCGTAACGGCGACGCCACGACAGCAAGTGTTACGTTTGCTGCGACTATCGGACAGGTGCTCGTATTGTGGCATCCTGAACTTTTCGGCTCTGTGACGGCAGTTGTGACGTCCTTTGGGATTCGTTACGTCACATACAAAAAAATTATTACCTATATACATTTTATATATTTTTATTTTTAATTTATCAGCATGATTCTTTCTCTCAGGGATATTGTCTTTTCTTATCACTTTTGCCTACGTGCATAAGTAAATATGAATCGGGTTCTTGAAGGGTCTCAGTTATTCATGTACCAACTTTAGATTTTGAACGTCATGACTAAAATATAGTTGCCGTTAACTGAATTGAATGTAATTTTGTTGATTTCTATTTACTGATTGCAAAGCAAGGCTTGAGAGAATTTCGATTGTTGCAGTGGAGCGGCCTAGAAAAAATTACTGAACTCATGGAATCTGTATGGTTTAAAAACATGAACTTTAACGTAAATTAATTATCTGTTGCAATTTAAAAAGGTTCTTATAACGAAATCTCTCGCATTTACAGTTACTGTTAACACTGAAAAATAAGTTAATACTTCGGCGCGTAATGGCCGAGCAGAGGCTGCATCGGAAAATGGGCTTCTCGCCGCGCAAATTACTGAAAAAAATGCTTATTAAAAATAATTAGCCACTGCAAGCATTTGAGGTGACAACTGTTACAAAGAAATTCATTTTGTAATAATAATAACAAGTTTATTTTAGCAATAAATACGAATAACTTACATAAAATATGTGTAGCCGCTCAATGGCTGCCTTCCGTATAGCGAAACAAAACAGTGTGTGTACCACAAAATACGCCCTTCCTCCTCGGCCGTACAATCGCGTCTCTTTTGATCCTTTTTTATTTTCATAGACATTAAATAAAGATGGTATCGCTGCATATCCATTGTTTAAAGAACATTAACTATATCTTTTACACTAATTATATTCATAAAATACGTAAACTACGATTTACAACCGCTAAAAATGTCAATATTTATGTGACGTACCGTCACAGCTCGAAATTACACATGTGGATAAATGGCTGCGTGAATAATGCTATATACTGCTCAACAAATACATTTTAAAGATATCAATTCGAAATGTAGTATTACTGCTGGCTGTTACCATTTGCTATGCCATTGATTGCATTTTAACTGCAAATGATCGTATTAGGGACTGATTCAGCATGCAGTAACTCAAAGAAACCTTCTGTGAAATGAAAAGCAAGGGTGGAAGCATTAGGGCTACAGTGGGAACAAGAGGTAAGGGGTCACAATATCGTCCCTGCTACTAATTTCCTCTCGCTAGGAATTTCCGGTTTCCAGAGTTGTCAAGAAATGTTTAACTGTACCTGCACACGTTAGATCAGTCTGTAGTTTGTAGTCTGTAGTCTGTTGTGTGCAGCATCTTTAGCTTCCACGTACGAGGGAATTCACCTTCTACCCCGAGGTGAGTTAGTACAGCAGGAAAATTAACAGCATGCTATTCCCACAATGAGCACAGGTTTGTGTTCAAATATTGGACATTATTTCAGTACCGTATTGTAGTTCCTGGCGCTATTTCCAACGGTCTGGCCTATGTTGCGGTCGTTTTAAGACATCTAGCGATGTTCGTAATATTGGTCCCACTAGCAAAAAATGGTTCAAATGGCTCTGAGCATTATGGGACATAACGTCTGTCATCAGTCCCCTAGAACTTAGAACTACTTAAACCTAACTAACCTAAGAACATCACACACATCCATGCCCGAGGCAGGATTCGAACCTGCGACCGTAGCGGTTCCAGACTGTAGCGCCTAGAACCGTTCGGCCACTCCGGGCGGCGGTCCCATTAGTAGCTCCTATTTCAGTCCTATGGGTGAAATTTGGAACTGCTGTTAATAATTTATTTCCTGTTTACAAAATTTATTTTAATTTTTCCTATGAAAAAACGGACGCAGAGATGAATGGATTCGCTGCAAAACAAATGCTTGGTTTTTTATCATGGAACATGCTCTACGTCTACCCAGACATATAAATTCATACATAACATGTTTGGAAGGCTGAAAATAAACTGAAAACATGGTTCATTCATGGCCTTCAGGTGATAATAATAATGAAAGTATTTTGCCACGGTGTAATGGAATTAATTGTATTTTTGGGAATTTATATGGGAGACGAAATTGCGAACATGTTTTGTATTTCTGTTTTTGTACTGTTAGCGATTACGTCAAATAGTGACTTTAGTGTGTTACAATAATTTAATTGTAAATTGCCTGGAAGTGGATGATAAATTCAAGAATATATATACTAATTTGTAGCATTTGCCATGATCTTTCAGGGCTTATACAGGTTGTAACCTAGTACAGTGAGAAATTTGGGCCCCATATCCTACCAATGTTGAACGCAGAAGTGAGAGCGAATAGGTGGAAAGACTACATCGAAGGACTGTATGAGGGGGGAGGAGTTGTCTGATGACGTGACAAAAGAAGAAATAGGCGTTCATATGGAAGAGATAGGGGACCCAGTATTGCGGCCGAAACTGAAAAAAGCAGTGGAAGGATCGAAACCAAATAAAGCAGAAGGAATGGATAACATTCCGTTAGAACTTTTATAATCACTGGGGGTGTGGCAACCAAACGACTGTTCAAGATGAATGTATGAGACTGGCGACGTACCATCAAACTTTGCGAAAAAATTATCTATCACCCATACAGTTCCGAAGACAGCTATCACACAGTCAGCTTAACAGCTCGTGCTCCCAAGTTGCTGACAAGAATAATGTACAAAAGAATGGAAACGTACTCTGGCGGTCTGGTACATGTCGAAAACAAACCCGTAATGTTCTGATACAGCATTTGTAGTGTGGTACTTGATACAGTCCCACTGTTAAAATACTTTGGAAAGCGATATGGAATGGAACGAGCATTTTAGGACTGTGGTAGGGAAGGCGAATGGACTAATACGAGTTTTTGGGAGAATTCTAGGAAAGTGTGGTTCATCTGTAAAGGACATCTCATACAGGACGCTAGTGCGACTATTCTTGAGTACTGCTCGAGTGTTTGGGATTCGTAGCAGGTCCGATTAAAAGAAGACGTCGAAGCAGTTCAGTAGCGGGCTGGTCGGTCAGGAAAACACGAAGGTGTTAGGAACGAATCAGGAACTCATATAGGAATACCTGGAGGGAAGGCGACATCCTTTTCGAGAAACAATATTAGGAAATTTAGATAACTGTCATTTGAAGCTGACTGCAGAACATTTCTACTACCTCAAACATACTTTGCGCGTAAGAACCACGAAGATAAGATACGAGAAATTAGAGCTCATACAGAAGCATATAGATCCGTTTATCCCTCGCTTATTTGCGAGTGTAACACGAAAGAAAATGGATAGCAGTGGTACCTTCCGTTACGCCCTGTATGGTGGATTGTGGAATATCCATGTACATGTAGATGTAGATGTAGATCAGTTTGGCTTTAGGAAAGGTGAAGGCATCAGAACCAGTTCTGGCGTTGTGGTTGATAATAGAAGCAAGATTAAAGAAAAAATCGAGACACCTTCATAGAATTTGTCCACCCGGAAAAAAAGTTTGACAATGTACAAAGGAGTAAGATATTCGAAGTCCTGAGAAAACAGATGTAAGTTATAGGGAAAGACCGGTAGTATAAAGTGTGCACAAGAACCAAAAGGGAGCAATAAGACTGGAAGATGAAGAACAAAGTTCTCGGATTAAACAAGATGTAAGGCAGGGGTGTAGTCTTTCGCCCCTACTATTCAATCTGTACATCGAAGATGCAATGACAAAAAAGGGTAGAAGAGTGGTATTAACATGCAAAGCGAAAGGACATTAATAATAAGATTCGCAGGAGATCTTGCAATCCTCAGTGAAATTGAACAAGAATTACAGGATCTGTTGAATGGAATGAACAGTCTAACAAATAGAGAATAAGCATTGAAAGTAAACCGAAGGAAGATAGGAGTAATGGGAAGTTGCAGAAATGAGAATAGCAGGGAATTTAATACCAAAATTGTGAGCACGAAATAGACGAAGTTAAGGAACTCTGCTGCCTTGATAGCAAAATAACCCATGACGCACAAATCAACGAAGACAAATAAAGCAGGCTAGTACAGGCAAAAAGTGCCTTCCTGGCCAAAACAAGTGTACTATTGTCAAACATAAGCCATAATTTGAGGAAGAGATTTCTGAGAATGTACACTATGTGATCAATAGTATCCGTATACCTGGCTGAAAATGACTTACAAGTTCGTGGCACCCTCCATCGGTAATGCTGGAATACAAAACAGTGTTGACCCACCCTTAGCCTTGATGACAGCTTCCACTCTCGCAAGCACACGTTCAGTCAGGTGCTGGAAGGTTTCTTGGGGAATGGCAGCCCATTCTTCACGAAGTGCTGCACTGAGGACAGGTACCGATATCGGTCGGTGAGGCCTGGCACGAAATGGATATGCACGACGAGATTAGCAATAGCTTTCCTATATTTTTGTAAAGACTTTGACAGGTTTAATCACCATTTTTAGTTAAAACTATGGACGAAATGGTCTTTTGTGAGCCACTCAGAAGCTGATAAATATACGCGTAATTGCTATGCGCTCGAAACGGAAGATTAATTGGTAAGTGCCAGTTCTGACACTCCTAAAGAGGAAATGCGACATTGATGCCCCCTATCAGTGCCGTTGCTGATCATAGTAATAGAAACTGCACCGTATAGCCGGCCGGAGTGGCCGTGCGGTTCTAGGCGCTGCAATCTGGAGCCGAGCGGCCGCTACGGTCGCAGGTTCGAATCCTGCCTCGGGCATGGATGTGTGTGATGTCCTTAGGTTGGTTAGGTTTAAGTAGTTCTAAGTTCTATGGGACTGATGACGTTCAAAGAGCACAGTTGGGGCGGGGCATGATGGGAATTTTTGTTTTTGTTTTTGGTCATCAGTCTGCTGACTGGTTTGATGCGGACCGCCACGAATTCCTTTCCTGTGCTAACCTCTTCATCTCAGAGTAGCACTTGCAACCTACGTCCTCAACTATTTGCATGACGTATTCCAATCTCTGTCTTCCTCTAGAGTTTTTGCCCTCTACAGCTCCCTCTAGTACCATGGAAGTCATTCCCTCATGTCTTAGCAGATGTCCTGTCATCCTGTCCCTTCTCCTTATTAGTGTTTTCCACATATTCCTTTCCTCTCCGATTCTGCGCAGAACCTCCTCATTCCTTACCTTATCTGTCCACCTAATTTTCAACTTTCGTCTATAGCACCACTTCTCAAATGCTTCGATTCTCTTCTGTTCCGGTTTTCCCACAATCCATGTTTCACCACCATACAATGCTGTACTCCAGACGTACATTCTCAGAAATTTCTTCCTCAAATTAAGGCCGGTATTTGATATTAGTAGACTTCTCTTGGCCAGAAATGCCTTTTTTGCCATAGCGAGTCTGCTTTTGATGTCCTCCTTGCTCCGTCCGTCATTGGTTATTTTACTGCCTAGGTAGCAGAATTCCTTAACTTCATTGACTTCGTGACCATCAATCCTGATGTTAAGTTTCTCGCTGTTCTCATTTCTACTACTTCTCATTACCTTCGTGTTTCTCCGATTTTTCTCCGATTAGTTCCCTACAGGGCCTTAAAGCCGTATTCTAAGATTATTCAAATAACATGAGCGTGATCGTCAGTTCCAGAAGACGGTAACACAGACGGATAACCGGCTACCGCGCATTAAAGAGATTAAAATCTAGGGATTACACTGTCCCAGAAACCAAAGCATATGATCAAACTGACTGGAAAATGAAACTTATCATACTGTGGAATTCTATCAAAGAGCACATTATGAGGAATTATAACCGAATACACCGTCACTTTTCTCCTTATCTACGTGTTTAGCAATATATACCATATACTTCCCTTTACAAAGATTGGAGCAAATAAATATTAGCGCTCCATTATTGGTGTGTTTGGAAGGGAAATATCTTTGAAATCTGCTACAAAACAATATCCTTAGGCAGACTAGGCAAGCATTACAAATAAATTATCTGCTATTTGAGATCCTAATTACCGGACCCAACCAACGTTACTCACATGGACATGAGAAAGAATATATTATTCGATGTTTCACGAGAATCGGTTACATGCAACACAGCCCACAAAAGCTTAATACCAACGAGTCTTTCCCAAATTCACAGATGATTAACAGCATCGAAGACAAGTATCCTCACAGTAATTGGAAATTCATATTGGACAATATTAACATTTTCAGGAGAAGTTCAACCACTGATCAACTGTTGTACCACGTGGCAAACGAAATAGTTCACACGAATAAAAAGCTGTATGAGAAGAACCTCAAGTCGAGCCCATACTGTGAAAAGTGTCACGTCCTTACGTTAGCACACACTTTCAGTTGCAGCGATCGTAGCGGTATATGGATGTGGACTATGAAAACAGTAGGCACACATTAACCGACATCAGAGACATCGATAATGGTCTAAAGTATTAAAAATCCGACTGTAAGTCACACTTTACTACAAAGAATGAGATATCTGGATCGCCGGGCAGTATGTTTATTATGAGACAAAAGAAGAGCCAGAACGCTTGGAATATATAACTTACGTCTTGCAGGGTCACCACCGTATAGTTGTGCATCTCAAATATCATGAATAATTTCTGAGATTTTTAGTTCAGTTATCACAAGAAGATTTTTTTAATTTATTTATTCGTATGGCTCACATGCAGGTTAAAATTACAGGTATATGACAGTAATAATACTGTATATAGCAGTAATATAAAAACACAAAACTAGATGTAGAAGTAACTAAATGTCAATATCTAGGTTCCTAATCCATATAAGAGCGTATCATCAGCTTTCATGAGGTCGCTCCAACTCCCCTGGTACATTTTTCTTGGTTACGAACATGAAGCTTTTATTTTTAACTCATTAGACTTCTGACAGTTCGATGCAGGCTACCACAACTTATTATCATCATATCAGAGTTGCACTTGCACCCTACATCCTCACTTATTTGTTGGATGTACTCAAATCTCTATCGTCCCCTACAGTTTTTATCCTACACAGTTCCCTCTAGTATAAGAGGCAGTCCAATGAAAACCGAACACTTGTCACAACTGGACCGTGGAATGGTTCACCAGACACGTTAAGATATTTATCCCACTGGGAAACGAAGCGACCAGTTCCTGTTTTGTAACACGCAGTCTGCCGCTGATGGATCCACAACCGCACTCACTCTGGCCTTTCCTCGTCAGAGTGAAATCGACGTCCACGGATGTCTTTCTTCAGGTCGCGAAAGATGTGAAAATCACACGACGAAAGATCTGGGCTGTACGGAGAATGTTGTAGTGTTTCCCAGCCAAATCACTGAAGTGTAGCCTTCGTCCGATTGGCAGTGTGGGGTCGAGAATGATCGTGCAACAAGGCGATCCCGTCCGACAGCATTCCTGCGTTGACTTTATGGTGGGCCGCAGTTCCTGAAAAGTGACCTCACAACTCAGCATATGGATTGTGGTTCCACGCGGGAGGAACTCGACAAGAAGAGGAGCCCCTGCAGTCAAAGCAGGCCGTCATGACCTTACCAGACCTTGCGAAAATAGCGTTGGGTTTCTTTGATGGGGGAGATGTGAGATGTTTCCACTGCTTGCCGTTTGCCCTGAGGCTGTCGGAAAGCTGTTGGGTGGAATCCTGTTGCACGCCCCACACTGTCAATCAGACGGACGCTACGCTTCAGCGACTTGCTTGGGAATCACTGCAACATCCCCCGCACAGCCTAGATTCTTCACCGTGTGGTTGTCATACCTTGGGCTACCTGAAGAATCACATGTATGGTCGTCAGTTTCGGACGAGGAACTACAAGAATGGCTGCAGTTGTGGATGCGTCAGTGCATGACCGAGTTCTAGAAAACGGGAATTGATCGACTCGTTTCCCAGTGGACTACATTTCTTAATGCGTGAGGTGACTACTTTTGAATGTTGGCCCCGTTGTGGTAAGTGTTCGTTTTTCATTTGATTTACCCTCACATCACGGAGGCTATATCTTGATGCATTATGACATGTCCTATCAAATTGTCCCTTCTTCATGCCAGTGTTTTTCATCTCAAGCGTTTCGATTCTCTCCTGTTCTGGTTTACCCACTGTCCAATTTTCAATACCATACAACGCTGTGCTCCAAACGTACATTCTCAGAAATTTCTTCCTCAAATTAAGGCCTATGTTTGATAACAGTAGACTTCTCTTTTCCAAGAACGCCCTCTTTGACTCTGCTACTCTGCTTTTTATGTTCCCCTTGCTTCGTTCGCAATTGTTAATTTTACACCCAGCGTTGCACAATTCCTTATCTTCGCCTGCTTCGTGATCCCCAACGTTGGTGCTAAGTTTCTCTCTTTTCTAATTTTTGCTACATATCATTCACTACCTTAGTATTTTTCCGATTTACTCTAAGTCCATATTCTGTACTCGCCATACTGTTCATTCCACCTAACAGATCCTGTATGTCTCCTTTATATTCACTGCGGGTGGCAATGTTACCTACAAATCTTATCATTGATATCCCTCCATCCTAAATTTGAAAACCACCTTTGAAACTCTCTTTTTTTTCCCTCATTGGTTCATTGAACAGCACAGACAAAAGACTTCATCCCTGTCTTTCATCGTATTGAACCTGAGCACTTTGCTCTTTGTTTTCCAATCTTAGTATTCCCTCATGGTTCTTGTTTATATTATCCGTCTTTCCCTGCAGCTTACTTCTATTTTTCTCAAAATATCGAACATCTTGCGCTATTTTGCATTGTTTAATGCATCGTTCCTCTATGCTCTGTCAAGAAACATGGGATTTCATTTCCATTTTCAATGCATTTTCTGCGTCTACGAATGCAATGAGAGTGTCTTGATATTGCTTGAGCCTTTCTTCCACTATCAAGCTCAACGTCACAACTGCCTCACCGGTTCATTTACCTTTCCTAAAGCCTAACTGATCGTCCTCTAACGGAGCCTCAATATTATTCTTGTCAGCAGCTAGGATGCATGAGTTATTAAGCTGATTGTGTGATAGTTTTTCCACGTATTTGCCCTTTTTATTTTTCGAGTATGTCGCCGACTTGAATAGTCTTTTGGTTGTTACCTTCCACAATGATTTTAGAAATTCCGAAGGGGTATGATGTGTCCCTTCAGCCTTCTTTGATCTCAAGTGTTCCGGTGCTATTTTAAATTATGGCTTTAGTGCTGGATCTCCTATATCATCCATATCGACTCCGAGTTCTTCTTATACAAATCCTCTCCGTCATAGCTGCTTCAGTGTTCTCCTTCCATCTATATGCCCTCTCTCTATCTCTCTCTTTTTTTGCGTTCAGTAGTGGAATTGCCATTGCAGTCTTAATGTTACCATCCCTTGCTTTTAATTTCACTGAAGACAGTTTGGACTTTTCTAAACTCTAAATCAGTCCTTCCAATGTACATTCCTATTTCGATTTCTTCACTTATCTCTTGCCGCCATGTCGCCTTGGTTGCTCTGCATTTCAATTTCTTTCTTTCTTAAGGGACTTATAATGCTGTGTTCCCGTTTTCCATGAATGTTTTTGCAGTTCCTTCATTCATCGATCATTTTATGTATTTCATCGACAAATAGCGGTAATGCAGGAGTAGGTTTAATAATGAATAAAAAAATAGGAGTGCGGGTTAGCTACTACAAACAGCATAGTGAACGCATTATTGTGGCCAAGATAGACACAAAGCCCATGCCTACTACAGTAGTACAAGTTTATATGCCAACTAGCTCTGCAGATCATGAAGAAATTGGTGAAATGTATGACGAGATAAAAGAAATTATTCAGGTAGTGAAGGGAGACGAAAATTTAATAGTCATGGGTGACTGTAATTCGTCAGTAGGAAAAGGGAGAGAAGGAAACATAGTAGGTGAATATGGATTGGGGGGAAGAAATGAAAGAGGAAGCCGCCTTGTAGAATTTTGCACAGAGCATAACTTAATCATAGCTAACACTTGGTTCAAGAATTATGAAAGAAGGTTGTATACCTGGAAGAATCCTGGAGATACTAAAAGGTATCAGATAGATTACATAATGGTAAGACAGAGATTTAGGAACCAGGTTTTAAATTGTAAGACATTTCCAGGGTCAGATGTAGATTCTGACCACAATCTATTGGTTATGAACTGCACATTGAAACTGAAGAAACTGCAAAAAGGCGGGAATTTAAGGAGATGGGACCTGGATAAACTGAAAGAACCAGAGGTTGTACAGAGTTTCAGGGAGAGCATAAGGGAACAATTGACAGGAATGGGGGAAAGAAATACAGTAGAAGAAGAATGGGTAGCTCTGAGGGATGACGTAGTGAAGGCAGCAGAGGATCAAGTAGGTAAAAAGACGAGGGCTAGTAGAAATCCTTGGGTAACAGAAGAAATAGTGAATTTAATTGATGAAAGGAGAAAATATAATAATGCAGTAAATGAAGCAGGCAAAAAGGAATACAAACGTCTCAAAAATGAGATCTACAGGAAGTGCAACATGGCTAAGCAGGGATGGCTAGAGGACAAATGTAAGGATGTAGAGGCTTGTCTCACTAGGGGTAAGATAGATACTGCCTACAGGAAAATTAAAGAGACCTTTGGAGAGAAGAGAACCACTTGTATGAATATCAAGAGCTCAGATGGCAACCCAGTTCTAAGCAAAGAAGGGAAGGCAGAAAGGTGGAAGGAGTATATAGAGGGTTTATACAAGGGCGATCTACTTGAAGACAATATTATGGAAATGGAAGAGGATGTAGATGAAGATCAAATGGGAGATAAGATACTGCGTGAAGAGTTTGACAGAGCACTGAAAGACCTGAGTCGAAACAAGGCCCCGGGAGTAGACAACATTCCATTAGAACTACTGATGGCCTTGGGAGAGCCAGTCACGACAAAACTCTACCATCTGGCGAGCAAGATGTATGAGACAGGCGAAACACCCACAGGCTTCAAGAAGAATATAATAATTCCAATCCCAAAGAAAGCAAGTGTTGACAGATGTGAAAATTACCGAACTATTAGTTTAATAAGTCACAGCTGCAAAATACTAACGCGAATTCTTTACATACGAATGGAAAAACTGGTAGAAGCGGACCTCGGGGAAGATCAGTTTGGATTCCGTAGAAATGTTGGAACACGTGAGGCAATACTAACCTTACGACTTATCTTAGAAGAAAGATTAAGAAAAGCCAAACGTACGTTTCTAGCATTTTTAGACTTGGAGATAGCTTTTGACAACGTTAACTGGAATACTCTCTTTCAAATTCTGAAGGTGGCAGGGGTAAAATACAGGGAGCGAAAGGCTATTTACAATTTGTACAGAAACCAGATGGCAGTTATAAGAGTCGAGGGACATGAAAAGGAAGCAGTGGTTGGGAGGGGAGTAAGACAGGGTTGTAGCCTCTCCCCGATGCTATTCAATCTGTATATTGAGCAAGCAGTAAAGGAAACAAAAGAAAAATTCGGAGTAGGTATTAAAATCCATGGAGAAGAAATAAAAACTTTGAGGTTCGCCGATGACATTGTAATTCTGTCAGAGACAGCAAAGGACTTGGAAGATCAGTTGAACGGAATGGACAGTGTCTTGAAAGGAGGATATAAGATGAACATCAACAAAAGCAAAACGAGGATAATGGTATGTAGTCAAATTAAATCGGGTGATGCTGAGGGGATTAGATTAGGAAATGAGACACTTAAAGTAGTAAAGGAGTTTTGCTATTTAGGGAGTAAAATAACTGATGATGGTCGAAGTAGAGAGGATATAAAATGTAGACTGGCAATGGCAAGGAAATCGTTTCTGAAGAAGAGAAATTTGTTAACATCGAGTATAGATTTAAGTGTCAGGAAGTCGTTTCTGAAAGCATTTGTATGGAGTGTAGCCATGTATGGAAGTGAAACATGGACGATAACTAGTTTGGACAGGAAGAGAATAGAAGCTTTCGAAATGTGGTGCTACAGAAGAATGCTGAAGATAAGGTGGGTAGATCACGTAACTAATGAGGAGGTATTGAATAGGATTGGGGTGAAGAAAAGTTTGTGGCACAACTTGACTAGAAGAAGGGATCGGTTGGTAGGACATGTTTTGAGGCGTCAAGGGATCACAAATTTAGCATTGGAGGGCAGCGTGGAGGGTAAAAATCGTAGAGGGAGACCAAGAGATGAATACACTAAGCAGATTCAGAAGGATGTAGGTTGCAGTAGGTACTGGGAGATGAAGAAGCTTGCACAGGATAGAGTAGCATGGAGAACTGCATCAAACCAGTCTCAGGACTGAAGACCACAGCAACAACAACAACAACAACAACATCGACTACCCAAGCGTTCTTCTTTGTTACCTTGCTTGCAGGTATGTTTGTCAGTCCAGCATATATTATTGTCTTTTTTAGAGATATTCGCTTCTCTTCAGCTGAACCGCCTGCTATGGTATCCAAATCCTTAGCGAACATCAAATGCTTCTTGTCATTTCTCAGTGCTTCAGTATTCCATTCCCTTGCATTCTGATTCTTTTTGATGGTTCTCTTAAACTTTATTTACTCATCATTAGTAAATTGTGATATGTGTCTTTATCTTGACTGATACACAACACAATACCTGATTTCGGAATCTCTGTCTTGACTACCATGTAATTCAGGTGTAATCTTCACGTGTGTCTCAGTCCGTTCCCAGTATACTTCCTCCTCTTATGTTTCTTGAATGGACTATCCGTTGTTACCATCTGAAATTTGTTGTAGAACTCTGTTATCCTTTCTCTCTTTACATACTGAATTACGCATTCAGTATCCTCATATATTTTCCTTACCTCTCCATCAGCTACTTGCGACATTAGTATGCATAATTTCGGTCTGCAACTGATTTGCGGTTGAACCTGATGAGAACAATCTTGTCACTGAACTGCAGAGGGTATTACAGAGGGACTTGTGAAGAGCAGTACGCTATTCCATATGTATAAGATGGAAGAAAGTCAATTATTATTCTAGGGAATTGGTTTAAAAATATTATTTCGTAGGTCCCAATCAAGTCCCTACAATTTTTCTTCCCGAGTAAATTCAGCTGTACCTATGAGACTCAAGTTGTCAACCATTCAGAAACGAGGTAGTTCTGTCCCGTTAGAGCTGCTGACAGGAGACGCTTTCAGCCTTCTGTTGAAGTCTGTTGGCGAATTCACGCCATCAGTTTAGCCAATAGCGCGCGTGGGCTTCAGGACACTTGTGTGGACTTTGTTCTCTTGGGATCCAGAATTCGAGCAGAACAGACTTCTTTCTTGGGAGGCAGAAACTCTGGCTCGGTGCCCCACCACTGTCCACCAGCAGAACTTAACCTCAACCCCCCACGTCTTCCATCGCCCACATTCTTTAGTTTATTCGATCTTCTATACAGACCTACACGTGGTAACTGCCTACCCTGGGTATGCTCAGTGCTTCTCGTACACTCCACCGTTTAGTATTTTATCCATACTGACCTGCATTTATTGAAATAACCGACAATCAGTCGCACGAAAAATAATTTATTTCCTTATCCGGTTTTAGACAGTCAGTGTCCTTCATCAGAAGGTTGTAATTGTCGCATTATTTGCAACTGGAAGATAATATGCAAATTATTGCTGTAGTCATGTGAGACTACGAAACACATGATCACAGAATAACGCTGCAAGCATTTCATCTTTTATACACGGAAATAATTCGGTAGTTGAAGCTTCCCAGAATGAGATTTTCACTCTGCAGCGAAGTGTGTGCTAATATGAAACTTCGTGGCAGATTAAAACTGTGTGCCGGACCGCGACTCGAAATCGGGACCTTTGCCTTTCGCGGACCAGTGCTCTACCAACTGAGCTACCCAAGCACGACTCCCGTCCTCACAGCTTTACTTCTCAATTCAGTAGTTATTACCTATGAAGAAGGGCACTAACCGGTTCAGGAGTTAAATTTCTTTTGTAGATCTGGTTGATGATTATTTCAACAAATTGTAGTTATTGAAATTTCCCGTTGTCCTTAACATCAGCGCTGGACCCCCCACTCCACGTTCCTGATCGCTCAAGGACATTGGTGTCAGAATAGCGGTCTGTTCCCAATATTGGGATCATAGGGCAGTTGTTCGTTTTCGGTTCATGTTCAGTTCTGTGTGGCCGGTCAGAATATATGTCGCCTTTATTTTCTTGCGAGCAGAGCGTGGATGGTGCAGCTATGCTGCCGGCCAAACGTTGCGTCACACATACCGTCGCCCCAGTCAAAATCCTGCTTGCTGCCAGCCACCCAGTGCGAGACAAAGCAGCTGCGCCGCCTGTGGTAGGAGAGGCACGTGCACTTTGTTTGCTCTTGCTGGCAAGCAGCGAAGCTCTGGGCGCAGTTGACTGTTGACACACCTGCGTCACACCTGTCGCAAAGTCGTCACCGAAAGGTGCAACCCACAAGGTGAACGTCCGTCGAGAACGCTACCTTGCTGCAACGCCGTCCACCGGCCCAGATATTTGTGTTGCAAACCCTGCTGTTTCAGCTGCCCTACCTCACTGCCCACAACATTATCACTGCCCGCCCTTGTCTGTGCGACGCAGTTACTGTAAGTGTCGACACACTAGTCCAAGGTCCCGCTTTAAGAGCAGTTTTCCCATTTACGAGCCCAAGCTTAGTGCCTCTTGGTACACAGAACTTCAATTAAGAATAGGATTTTTAATAACTGTTACCATATCTGATTGTGGTGTTACGCACCATTTGTGCTGCTGTTCGTATTGTTCAGCTCCATAAATAGCGAGTAACTGACGGAAAGACGTATGTACATGTATGTTTTTGAAAGTTTTCGATTTATCTCCGGGGTTTTTGCAGCTAGAAAAATTAATCTGACATGCACAGTCACCCAGCCGTCCATGCCCCTTTTTCCCCTTCCACTTTTGTGCCGTGATCCATTGTATTTTCTCTCATCTTCCATATATGTATCATTTCTGTGTCCCCTGATGAAAAGTAGGTTCCAGTTTCTTGCTCCACAGACGTGAGCGCTTTATGGGCTCTGTAACCCCCTGAGGCTCCGTAAGTCCATACTATGTCTACAAGGCTTACGAAATCACTGGCACACTAAACCCTGTGAACCTGGATGGAGGCATGTTTTTATTGCAAGACCATGCACAGACGCGAAATCCGCATTTCGGCCTTGTAGGAAAATGGGCAAACCATTAGATACTGACCATCTTGGAAGGTGTATCAGACTGCTAATGGAACTTGGTGACTTGCTGCCAAAAGCGAGTACACGGTCATAACTACACAATTAGCACTTGTGTTTTCGATACCGTTGGGACACTATGTGATTTGCAGAATTGAGGAACGAAAAGACTGACGTTTCTCCGTCATGTCTTTCCCTTCTTTTCCGGCTCTCTCGTTTTCCATCTCTTTTTCTCAAGTAGTAGTTGTTGTGACTGGTTAACTCAATTCAGGAAGCTGCGATATATTAAGTGATGTAATAAGAGTTATAATGCATGATGGAGCAATGATTTGTTGTTCCCCTGTAAGTTGTTGAGCATACGACAACTTCAGGCTGTTATCCCCCAATGGACAGCGAAGTTTTATTGATATAAATTTATGCCTGATGTTGATGTTTTTATTGGGCTTATTTGTGAGCAGACAGTAGGGCTTGTGGCAATGGTGTTGATAGCATTTATATACAGGCAGGGTACCTGTGTCAATTGTTTTCAGTGATGCTGTTTCTTTTGTGCAGATAATGATTCATGGTAGAAGCCGAAAAGAATACAGTGAAGCTTAATTGTGTTGCTGAATGTTCGAGTGAAGTAAACGTTAGTAGTTTTGTTAGAAGGATGGTCCCGGTGCGCAACTATTGGGGGGAGTTCATGTATTTCTGAAGAGTTTCTGGCGATAAAAGATACCGTTTCTCGTATCTGTTGTTTAGGTCCTCGTCATTTGATAATATTAGGCTGTTTACAATATTAAGTTACGTTGTGTATAATTTTGATATTGTACCCATTTCAAGCTGTCACTCCTAGAGGTAGTAGTGGAACATTTAACCATGTTTCGTGTCACTTCACAGCGAGTACCTAGTTGCGGCAACAACGCGCTTTTCGAGACGTTTAAACCGCAAAGGTCCTAAGTTGGTGTCTCGGTCCGGCACACAGTTTTAATCTATCAGGATGTTTCAGTATTAACTCTGTTGTGAACTATTCCCTCATAAAATCTTTTGGCTGTTGCATCTGTTTTAATTTGTAATTTCTCTCTAACTAAGAATCCATTGAGCCAATATACTTGTTTTTTAAACTTTCACATTTTTCATAGGTTTTAAATTGTTAGGTACATTACAGTTCTTTGGAGAAAGAATCCAGTTTCCTTATTAAAAACAAGAGTTGGAAGAACTGTTGCCGGCCGAAGTGGCCGTGCGGTTAAAGGCGCTGCAGTCTGGAACCGCAAGACCGCTACGGTCGCAGGTTCGAATTCTGCCTCGGGCATGGATGTTTGTGATGTCCTTAGGTTAGTTAGGTTTAACTAGTTCTAAGTTCTTGGGGACTAATGACCTCAGCAGTTGAGTCCCATAGTGCTCAGAGCCATTTGAACCATTTTTTGGAAGAACTGTTGTCGGCATGGATCTTATTTGGTTATCGCTTGTAGCTTGTAAGTCGTATATTGATGTAAACGGTAATAGTTTCGTTAAAGGGATAGTCCAGGTGGGTAAATGTATTTTGGGGGGAGTTCATTTATCTCTGAAGATTTTCAGGTGTTAAAAGGTACCCTCTCTCTCATATCTACTGTATAGGTTTTCGTCATTTGATGTTGTTAGGCAGTTTGCATTATTCAGTTTTGCTTCGTATAATTTTGGCGTTGCACTGTATTTCACTTGTAGAGCCTAGGAGGTGGATATCTTGCCATATCTCGTCTGTTGACAATGATTTTTTTTTTGTTGTTGACGTAATGCATTAACTTGATACCTAGGTTTCTCCACAGTTCTATACAGCCCTGCTTTTTTGAATGTTTCTTTTCTGAACCAAATCAAGAGTTTTCAGCCTTTCTTTATAGTGCCGGTTCTGTTTGTCTTTCATTGTTTACTGGACTCTGTACTTCGAAGTTTCGTATAACTATCGTAAACAATGTTTCATTGCCTGCATTTCAGGTAAGACCACTGTCAGTTAAGAGGCATTTACTTACATTCCTTTTTTCCAAAGCAACAGTAAAAATAGTTTTAAAAAAATTATATGTGTTTTTTTCCTGCTCGTCTGTCTAAACCAAATGTTGATTCGAAACTTTAGCTGCAATATCCCTTGACACATCGGTTCTTTTCGCATCAAAATATGTGTTAGCTATCAGCGCCTTTGTTCTTTATCGGTGCAAACAGTGATCCTCGTAAACGGTCAGAAACATTTCCTGAGATTCAGGAAGCTGAGATTACACACAAAATTTCGGTAGGACGCCACTGAAGTCTTAAATTGTGCATTCTTTGATGACCTATTGAGTCGTTACACTTCGTCTTATGGTATAGACGAAATCTATTGTAGCACTCTGCTATCCAGTTTGAAAATTAAAACAAGTACTGTAATAACAACCTGAACTACGCTTTCTTAAACTTTTTTTACTGTGCTATCTTATGTAAAATTTGGAATATGCCTGTACAAACTGATCCAATGTGTCTTCCGACGCAATATTAGGCAAGTGTGCCAATTTCTTTGGCTTTCTGAACGTTGTGTGAAGTAAAGATCGTTAACTCTCTTTGCTCAGCGGCCTCCACACCGGGATCCCCATGTCCTTTTGTCACATTTCTACGTTAGAAGAACGTGGTTGTTCAGTCAAGTAGGTGGCCTTTTTTTACATGCTGGTAATAAGCAAATAGTGTAGTACAGCTGACGGACTGCTTTAGTGTATAAGTGCCTTATCTATTGTTATTTTATACTGTTTCTGACTGTAAAATCATGGGAGCAACGAATGAGATGGGCTTGCCTAACTTGACGAAGACTTGCCTCCAGTATGAACTGCAATTAGATAGCTGTCTGAAGAAGGCAAGGCCGAAGTGGCAGTGCGGTTAAAGGCGCTGCAGTCTGGAACCGCAAGACCTCTACGGTCGCAGGTTCGAATTCTGCCTCGGGCATGGATGTTTGTGATGTCCTTAGGTTAGTTAGGTTTAACTAGTTCTAAGTTCTAGGGGACTAATGACCTCAGCAGTTGAGTCCCATAGTGCTCAGAGCCATTTGAACCATTTTTTGAAGAGGGCAAGTCGCTAATTTCTGCTGAAGGTTGGGGCTGGCTTGAGGCGCTTCTGGCTGATGTGCAAGAGGATGTTTCTGCGTTTAGTGTTGTGTCCGTCTCCACAAACTAATTTTTTCCATTGCATGCTATGTTTGAACATTTAGCTAACAGGGTGTGGGACGCACACTTAATTAATGAAGATCCTCAGAAGTTGTCGGAAATTCAGATGTCGCAAGAGGAAGTATTGGCAGTTCAACAGAAAATGTCATTCCTTAACTTGCGAGATGAAAATGATGTGGGAGAAGTGGGCCATTATATTTCAAACAGAGGATTGATTCATGTAAACAATTTTCTGAGTTACGTAACAGTTGGCAACAATTACTCAGAGAGCTCATTAGCTGTCTTTAAGTGGTAAGGTTTATAGTGATTCATAGCTAACCATGAGAACAAGCTGTGGTATTTCATGTTCCTTGTAGCATTATTTTTCAGATTACTTTTCCTTTAACTGTTGGTTGACTCAGTAGGATAACTGGGGACACCTCAAGTGTGTTCGATAAGGAAATTCTTTCTGAAGATTTAGGGACTCATAGGAGGAAGGAACTGGTCGATAAGCATGTGTTTAATGAACTACTAGGTGAGTATGTTGATGGTGCACGGATAGCCATCCTCACCAGGTTGATATTTCTGTGAGTGATGCTGTGGATAGTGTTCCTGGGGTTATGCAGCCTGAAGACCGTTCTAGAGTATTATTGTCCGGTAAACCAAAGTCCTTCTCTTGTTTATATAAGCTGATAATGAGATGTGAGAAAGTCCTGTATGGGGATCGAGAATGAGGCGGTCACTGGCCTAGGTTTTGGGAAAGTTTATTTTATAGTGTACAGTCGACTGAGCAGAATGGACTTGGTGTGTTCGATATGAAGCATGTTTTCGTTGTGGGAAAGAGGGGCATCTCGTGAGAAATTGTGGGTCGAAACCCTATAGTCACACAAACAGTTGACACCCCCACGTCACGACCCGCCCTGGTGGTCTTTTGTCCTTGCCGTTAGGCTGCCGCAAGTACACACAGTATGCAATCTATGTTTACCATATGTGTGTGCCGAGCAACACGCAGGGGCAAAGTCGTCAGTACGCATGTGTGTGTGTGTGTGTGTGTGTGTGTGTGTGTCTGTGTGTGTGTGTGTGTGTGTGGATGTGTTTTACTCCGATAGCTAGCAAGTTTTCTTTCTGTTGTGTAGGTCTATCGACAATTAAAAACTTCTACTTTCCGTTGAGTGGTCTTCTGTAATCCTAAAGTGTTGTTAATATAAATCAACTATTCCTAGGGTTAATTCATTTATAATTTTTTTACCGTTAAAGAAGATGTTTAATTTGCAAGGGTGCAATTAAGTTACTCACACCCTTTTAAGAAGTTTCTTTTAAGGAAAACAAGTTGCTATTCAATTTTGGAGAAGGAGAATTTAGTTAATTACAAAAAATATGAATATAGCTTTAGGAAGCAAGGCTATGACGGGGTAATCTGGAAAAAAGCCGACAGACCACAGCGAACAGTCCACTGCAGAGTGGATTCTGGAATCCACCGACATTATTTGAAAGGATATTCAAGAATATTTTCTGATTATGTTAACGTCGGGGACCAATAGTCCCTAATGCATCATTACACAGTGTTTACATTTTATTTTATTTCCTATCCCCATTTACCTTAGTCTGTGTTACACTGAAACTATCTGCACAACAGCGCAAATGTCGGCATTATACGCTTTGTGTCTCGTTTACAAACAACCTTTTTTCATTAACTGCTGTTGACAACAGAATTTCTCAGTTTACTCTTCACCTCAAGTCTGCATTCCGTAGTACTTGGTTGTGTCACAGGTTTATTTTGCCGACAGTATTTGTCGTGCGCTTACAGCAATAGACAGCAATGTGGACAGGATTGTTAATGAGGAGTAGGCCAATACGGATCTTGCGTGTGGGTTCAATGAATGAGAGTGGGACGGATAAGCATCACTTCGCTGTGTTGGTCGCGGAACATCGGCAACCACATAAAAACACTTTCAAAATGTTACACGAATATTTAAAAAAGTGAGGAGAAATAGTTCTGAGAAATGCCTTGATATCAGCTTTTTTAACTCGAGATACAAACACGGGATGTATACGAAAGGTTCACGGGATCTTATAAGAATATACCTTCTAGATAAGTGTTAGTCAAACTTCTTTTTGCTTAAAAGCCAATATTGACACTGAAAACAATATCTCAGTCCGCTTGGGAAAGGGGGAGAGAGAGGTGAAAGTGGCCGTGCAAAGAGAAATTAAACTTCCAGCGCCCCATGATTATTGACATAAGCTTACCACACACACATTTTGAATCTAAGTATTATGAGATATCACACCAAATACTTTTAACTGAAAAAGAAAAGTAATGTGTTGTAACTATGTGCATTTCTCTGAAGGCTTACATAGTGACCAATTTCCCGTACCTAAGGGGGTATTGTGGCCTGTGTCATTGCATTCTGAATTCGGGGAATATTTTCCAAGCGTCCTCATGCCCTTCTATTCGAAGAATTACCAACTGGCTGCAGAAGACAGGTTTCAATCGGACTTTTATAGTAGGCCTCATATAGCAGAACAGAAAAGATTTTAAATGATATGACTAATTAAAAATTGTTACAAAGAATATTGGATGATAGCTTTGTATATAGAAGGGCTTAGAAGCCAGTTGTTTCTGTTGTGTTATGCGTGTTTCTTGGAAGTAGCTAAACCGTTATTGGGGCGAACAGCTTGGTCAGTTTTCCCGACGAGTAAGGTGGCCTCTCCTTCCGATCGGATGCCATGCCGGCATTGGTGATGCACAGAAGAAATCAAACACCAAGGAACTGCATGATACACAATCACCAATGTTTATGCCGCGCGGGGCAGCCGTGCGGTCTAGTGCGCTTTGCCACTGTTCGCGCGGCTTTCCCCGTCGGAGTTTCGAGTCCTCCCTCGGATACGGGTGTGCGTGTTGTCCTTAGCGTAAGTTAGTTTACATAGATTAAGTAGTGTGTAAGCCTAGGGACCGATGACCTCAGCAGTTTGGTCCCATAGCAACTTAACACTACCAATTTTTACTGAATGTTTTGAGAGCCTTTTTTTTTTGGACTCATTGCTTTATATTACAACAGCTTTAATTTGATTTCTTGTTACTTGCTACAGTCATGTAGCACATTTTAAGATGACCGTCTCTACAGTACGCATTCACGAATCAATGTTATTTCCATTTGACATATCATAGCAGCTGATCGGTGCCAATTGCGCACCCTCGTGAGTTATCATTATTGGAGCACAAACAATAAAACCTTCCACTCTCACTTCTATTAGCCATACTATGCACTCGTCTTGAGGCCACGAGGGGCCTACCGGGACCATCCGGCCGCCGTGTCATCCTCAGTGGAGGATGCGGATAGGAGGTGCGTGGGGTCGTTATGATGATATTCTTGACCGAAGCCGCTACTATTCGGTCGAGTAGCTCCGCAATTGGCATCACGAGGCTGAGTGCACCCCGAGAAATGGCAACAGCGCATGGCGGCCTGGATGGTCACCCACCTAAGTGCCGACAACGCCCAACAGCGCTTCGGTGATCTCACGGGAACCGGTGTATCCACTGCGGCAAGGCCGTTGCCCCGCAGCATACTACTTTGCCTCTGAGGTAAGCGGCAAAGTTTACTTTGCTGACGGTCGAATTGACTAACGTCAATTAAACTGAAGCACATCTTAAAAACTGCTGTCTCTGTAAGAATCTTTTTTTTTTTTTTTTTTTTTTTTTTTTTTTTTTTTTTTTTTTTTTTTTTTTTTGTTACTGAGCAAGAAGAATACATTCTTAGGATAGTCTTCCGTTGACGTTTTCGGATTCCGTTGTGCAGTTAGAAGCACATTATTATAGAACACGTGTGAGGACCGTGGGCCGCTTGAATACCTTACTCAGGCCTCAGTTTGACGACCACTGTTCTAGTTTAATGACGCCAGCAACGTAGGATCGGTTTCAACTTACATAAAGAATAGTAACTATGCCACTTCATAAGCATCTATCTTTCGGATTCACACAACCTTAGGAACTTTTAGAACCTCAAATTTTCATTTACCATTCACTGTTGTTCATAGGGTCTTCCACCAGAAGCATTTGAAACATAGTGGTGACATTATATGCAAATTGAAAGTGGAAAGAGGGAGGAAGGGGATAAAAAATAGGGGATCATTGCTGTCAGTTGCACTGGGACATTATGCGGAATCAGCGGCGACTAGCGAAAATATGTACCAGACTGGGTTTCGAACCCAGGATCTCCTGCTTAGTAGGCATCTGCGTGAACCGCTCCGCTGCGGCATCCCAGACACAGCGTTTTTGCAACTGCATGGGCTACCTCGGCCACGTCCTACGGCCGATCCACATTCCCATCGAGTTGCACCGATTCCCAGTCTCTGTCCATTTCCTCCATGTTTGCACTCTGAGTTTCCCATATTAGGTCGGATGTATTCGTGCAGCTGCACAGAAGAAGGTGGATCCAGTGCCCAGCTAGGCCAGTTAGGGTGGTGTCTATTCATTCAGACATGTCGAACAGAACAGACACCACGCAGTCATATAAATAAGGATGATTCATCCACAGTTTTGCGAGCTTGTCTGGTGTTCCTGCAATCTTTGCTCTTGCTATGCGACGTAGGAGTCTTACAAATGTGTTGGAACGGTAGCCACACAGACGGAACCTTTCACACACCCTCACCAAAATGTCACGTAGCTAAGATCAGACTACCTCAGAGGCCAGAGCTGTGATGAGAGATCCGTCTGCCCCTTACGGCGGCTCCATCGCTGAGAAAGTAAATCGTTGAGAAATGCTCTAATGAGTTGGCGTCCGTGATGTTGAAAAATCTAATTTTCTGTATGTTGCCACAATTATGGAAAAACTCTGATCTACGAGCTCTCATGGTGGGGACTCCTGTAATCATATTTTCCGTACAGAAAAATGGGTTAGAAACCTTCTCTGTCGAAAAGGCACAGAATCCATGAAGCTTTGCAGCGTCTCTCTCTCAGACGATTTTGGTACAAGGGCTGTTATTATTTTCTAGGTCCAGTCGGTCGCGAAATGGAAACAAGAGTGAAAATAATTAACTATATTTAAAGCATTGAAGCTACATGTATATACAGTTGAAAGGGTCCTGTAGCCACCTTTCATTGCCAACTCTCGTAGTGGTCAAGTCGGCAAAGAGGTTTCCGCTACTTGTGAGAAATCCACCTGCGTTAGGTTGGTGGCGGAAATGGCATCATGGGGTTTTCCGGTCCACGCGGAGCGTGGAAGAGGCTGGAGAAGCGGGAGGCAGTCTGCCGCCAGTACGGGAAGCGTACACAGCTGTGCTCCAGTTGAAGAAGGGTGAGTTGGACTGACCGCGTGGCGCGTTGTCACATAGAGAGGGGAGCTTTTAGCTTTTGGTCTCGAATTTCGTCTTATAAAGATTTACTTGCTGGGTTGCAGCAGGGAATGCAAGGCTTTTGTGGACTTTCAGTTTGATTCCCAATCCAGTCTTGACTTTGATCCGTGAGAGGAACACAGCACAAAGGAGTTGCATATGTTGAAGTGCCCTCGGTTCAGTGTGAATGTTTATGTGCCTACAACTGTGTGTGTATGCTTCTAATCTTTTCCGGATCTTGGTAATTGTTGTGTATTTGTGAATTTTCTTTGTCTCATGTGATTAAAATTGGCCACGGTCCATAGAAATTGTCTCCGCGGACCGAGTGGGCACGCGAGTCTGTTATGAAACGTATAGTATTTCACAAGCAATTGTACATAGTTAGCATGCAACAGCAGTCTATAGATGCACTACATCAATGTTTTAAGTAATAAATAATTTTGCCTTCAATCTTATCTTGTGTACCGATGTTACGTCGCCGTTACCTTCGCCATTTACCTTGTAGTTTTCCTTGTTGGCCCACCTATAGCGTTTCCATGTGCACAGGTGTAGTGATTAGTGTCCCTTTTTTTATCTGAAACAAATGCTCTGGAATAGATCGTGTTTTCACGAATCTTGCTGCAGGCTGCACTTACGCATGGTGTTCACGACCTATTTACTTTACTCAATATTTGATTCACGGGAAGAATGCCTGGATCATATTAATAACTACATCCCATTCTTTATCAATGACTTTACAATGAATGTTCTTTTGTGAGTTTTTCTTATTAATAAATTAAGTAATTTTCCGACTCAGTGCTACTTCTTCTTTGTCGTGTGGCTAGAGTTGGTGGCGACCCTATCTTTTATATTGATTTCAGTGTCAAGTAGCATTTTCTTATTCTAAGTGCGCGTGGCTCTTTTAGCTATCAGGATACATTCAAAGGGCGCTACATGATTCTTGCACATAGCGTCCTTTTATCCACGCTACTTACACATGGCTTACCCTGCTCACGGATTTCGGTAAACCAGAGATCTTCTGATGCGCAGTGAGGATTAGTTATTTACGGTTGTATGTGCTAATTGGTATATTGTCTTTCTGTGACACAGAATTTACGTGAATTTATGATATAGGTGTGCATTTTCTTACATGTTTTATCTTGTATATGTATTACTGTATAGATATTGTGATTTAGTATTCAATTGTGTTACAAGTGTGGGTTGACTCTTGTCCTGTGGCGTGTATCGGTGTCATATAGTAAATCTTGGGTGCTTTGTGGGGACTGTGAGTCCATTAGGAGACTTTGGCGTTATTCTTGTTGTATTTTGGAGCACGGAGTAACTATCCTTATGATGGAGACGCGTAGCTGTTCAGGGAGCCGCGATCGGAAAAACCTGCCAGACAATAACCCTGAACAAGGACAAGGTCAAAACGTCGAGTCCGACCAGGAACGAAACGCGGAAAACACAAGTACAAGTGTTGTCCATCCTGAGCCCGCCGTAGTGATTTCGAATCATTCGATAGATGCAAATTCATTACAAGCTATACTACGACAATTACTAGACAGTAATAGGAGACATATCGAGGAATCGAATAAAAAACAAGCAGAAGAAAATAGGAGACATATCGAGGAAGTGAATAAAAAACAAGCAGAAGAAAATAGGAGGCATATCGAGGAAGCGAATAAAAGATTGACTAGTGAAATAGTACAGGGTGTTGGGGAGAAACTGGCGATCATTGACCAACGCATCTCCGCCTTAGAAGAGGGGTACCAAGTCATTAGCAAGCAAGTGATGGAGCAAGAAGAAAGGTTCGCTGGGAATATACGTATACTAGCAGAACAATGCCAGAGTGAACAAGCGGCTCTTGAGTCCCGAGTAGGACGAAATTCCGCCAGGGATCTCCGCGCGTTAGCAGAACAATGCCAGAGTGACCACGCGGCTCTTGTGTCCCGAATAGAGGACACTGCGGCTAAGTGCCCGGTCCACCTTAGCGCGCAGGTAGAAACCCTCAGCCAGGCGATAATAGCTCTCGAGCGAGAGCAAGGGCTTACGCAAACAAAAGAAGACACGGCCCACCGAGAGATGCGAGAAGAAATAGCCAGGATCTCAGAAGCAGTGGCGCGTAAGTCTGACAATAATAGGGAAACGATTACCTCGTCATCAGCGGATGCAGACGAAATACGGTCGATAACTAAATGTCCGCATGGACAGTGTGAAATAAAAATACAACAAAGAGGGGTTACCGAGGGAATATGTGAGCGCATGGCCCGTTTAGAACTTCACCTAAAAGGGTTAAAGGCCCATGAAGTTGAAAGAAATGAACGAAAGGGCCATTATTCCGACGATGATTAAGGGAACGATGGCGAATTTGATCATCGTCATGATCACGGATCTCGTACCAGGTGGGAACGGCGCGGATCCCCTCAGGAACGTTCGCCAAGGGAAACTCACGAATTTGACTTTAAACATTTTCTGACGGTGAGGAAGTTTGAAGTCTTCCGTAACTCGGCTACGGGGATTCACCCGCGGGCCTGGTTACAGCAGTTCGAGTTCTCCCTTCCTCCTATGTGGCCCAGTGTGCACAAAATAGAGTATATGTGCGGCTACCTCGAAGGTGAGCCAGCGGCGCGGATGAGGTCAATTGCACGCAATTACTACACTGTTGGGGAGTTTCGTCAACACTTCCTGTCGATATATTGGTCAGTGGCAGCGCAAAGTCGTGTAAAACACGGACTCATTATGCTACCAGAGTTAAACAGGTCAAAATTCTCCAGCCCTGTGCAGATGTTCGAGCACATGCTGCAGGCGAATGAACATCTTGACGAGCCTTATGGACCTGCAGAAATTATTCGTATTTGCCTGGGAAAGTTTCCAATGCAGTTGCGGCACGTTATCCTTGCAGGACGATGTCAGCATGACGTAGAGGGGTTTCGCAGTCTCCTTTTAGAGCTTGAGTGCGATGCGAATGGCACCACGCAGAATTACGGCCAGAGCGCCTACGAGCAGCGGCCGCGCAAGCGAAGCCGCAGCTGTAAAGACAGGTGGCAATACAGACGTAATGAGTCGCCTGAGAGTTACAGAATGCGCGAGCGTTGGCAGCGTCGCGACTCCTCACGGAACGCGGGCAGAACGAACTATGCCAATGGTCATCATTCGCCTAGAGGAAATCAAAGACACCCCTGGGAGTTTAGAAGATATGGTAATGAGCAGAGATTTAGGCGCAATTACAGCGGACCTAGGAACGGTAGTCGTGACCGACCCCAGAATAATTATCGAACAAGCAACAACAGGGGTGCCGTAAACAGTACGGGTGGTCCGCCAGTGGGTGTTGAAATTCGTCCCGCAAACCCGCGGCACAATCCGACAAATGTCTCTAATGAAAGGGATCAATGACTGTTGGCTGGCTCGGTTGGCGTCAAACTTAATGAGGACCGGTGCTATTGATGATATTGATGTGCATTTGAATAAAGGAAGACGATATTAGGGAAGATTTGTTGAGGGAGGGCCACAGTATTGGTGTGCCCGCGGTAAACCCAGTCGCCTCTGTTTCGTAAAATTACAGTGTATATTTTCCAGTGTTTTGATTCACTCTGGTGTGATTGAAATTAAAGTTTATATTTTCTATGAATTGTAAAGGGTCCCCCAATATGTGTGTAGTTATTTCTTCTTCTCAGCAGAAAGGAGTAATGTTGTGCAGCTTCAAAACGTCTGAATGTGAATGATCATGAGGCTTATATGAAGTGTTTCCTGTCACGGTAAGATGGCTTTCGTTTTTTGATGACTAAAAAGGTATCGGATGTGTTGGCGTGGCGAGTCAATGGTCGTAAGGTAATTCTTGTTAAGAAATTACAGTTGTAGTGTTATTATTCCCCTTAGGTGAACATGATTCAGTGAGATTTGTCAAATGTACTGCGATGTTAATGAAGCAACTTGATGACTTGTAGGTGAAGGACTTGTGTATGAAGGGAGATTAATAGTGTTTGATTTTCAGAGTTGCCATCTTATAAGATATTTGGAAAGTGTAACTTGCCGTCACATACGACTAGGTACGGTTGAGGACACCAGGGTGTGAAACCCCAGAAGATGTATATGGAAACAGCTTATAACCTCAAGCAGCTTGATATTTAATAGAGAATCAATGCGACTACCTCCAAGCTAAAATAACATGACGGTAGGTGAGGACCCCTGGGGACATGTGGTGAGTAAATGTGTAATCATTATGAGTATCTTATGATAGCAGTAAGTTGGGTACTCATGGCCCTGGACAATGGATTTCTTTTGACAGTATTTTTTTTTAGGTACTTATAGGACGAAGTGTTTATGTGTTGCTAATAGGATAGGATGATTTTTATTTTCATTTTTATGCCCACTGACCTTTTGCATTAGTCTGATGAATAGATGTTGAAACAGTTACCATTCCAGATGTGACTTGAATGAACCTTCTGTGTTTCTTTAATCATAACTTTTATTATGCAATGTCCATAGAAAAGAAGTCTCGGAAATTTTTCACAGATCAGCAAACATGTTCTGCAAACCTTGGAGGAGCAGTCAATGAACAACGATATGGGTATTGGTGTTGAAAGGAATATTTTGTTTATATGTGGGAATTGTAGTCGGGCTATATGGTGATGGTGACTAGTACGAGCTGTGTAGATTGTGTGTGAGAGCGTAGTTAGGAGCAGGTAGAGTTTTGTGTCTGTAGCTAGCAGCGGCGCCAAATCCTATCCAAATCCTGACCAAACCTTGTACAAGATCTACCCTGAATGATTAACAGCAGATGTAATGCTGGAACCATATTTTATAAAAAGGATTTTTTGTTTGTTTGAATATTGGTTATTTAATTTTCTTCATTGTTTTTTTATTAGTAATGTTAAGAAGGCCCTTTTTGTCAAGTTAATTTTGGGCACTATTCCATGTATTAATCAGGAGTGAGAAACTCCGAAGATTTTGTGGTAATCTGTACACATGATATTTTGTAACGATCCCTGTGAGCGCAGTTCTTAAGTGGGTGCAAGGCCGCCTAGGGAGCCTCCGCATCAGAAAGCACAGAGCTTGGTCCACCGGCAGGCGTTGCCGAACCCTGGTATCAACGGCGAAGCAGTGATGCAGCGAGCGGTCACAGCTGTTTCCCCGTCAGAGGGGAGGGGATGCTGGTCTTCCCCCAGGCGCAGGCTCACACCGGAGCCCGTAGGCGTGTCACCACGGCAGCGCCAGCTGATGGCCGGCGTTCCACCCCATGCGCTAGTCATCTGACAAGCGAAAGGGAAAGTATGACGCACACCAGGCGAGGCCGCCGATCCCTGAGCGCCGCTAGTCCAGACGGCTGCTGCGGTGAGGTAACGCCCACTGCCGGAGGGACGCGGGTCCCACCACTGACGCATCAGCTGAGACGGTGCAAAGAGGTGATAAGCGGGTCTCAAGCCCGACACCCGCACGAGTTTGCGTCGACCTCGATGCGACGCAGAAAAGCGCGTGTCTCCCCATTGACACGACAGGAGACGGGGGCGTGTGTCGGTAAAACACATTCCTTCACAACACACGGACGACGACCGCCAAGCCGCCTTCTCGATGATGAGGCAGGGCCCACAAGTGGCGATGTCCTGCAAATCTGCAACGCCGAAACATCCCACAGTATGGACGCAGAGGGTGGAAACGGGCACGAGGCAACGTCGCGGCGTGCTGTCTAGGATGAACAACCTGGGTTCCAACGGAACTCCCCAGTTCAGTGTTGTGGTCCCCTAGTAGCTTATCCTCCAAGTCGCCTTTAGAAGAGACGCCCACCCCAGCACCTAAAGAGAATACCCAGTGAAACAACCATGTGGCGAAACTGAAAAATGACACCGTGTCAACGAGTTGATTTCTGGATGTGTTTTTATACTCATGTCTTATTTTCCATAGGTGATTATTTACCAGCTGTCATACCATTGGGTTCATTAATGATTTTGTATCACTGTATTTGTTGTGAATATTGTATTTTGCACTTTCACTTGCATGTTTTTATATATGTCAGCACCAGATGATACTGCTTTGGTTCGTGATAATGATTTTGCATCATTGTATTTGTTTATATATTTATATATATTATGTACCTGTTCACCTATGTCCCTATGTTAACTTTTGATAGTTGGTTAAAGCAATTTTAAAATAATATCTCATGGTTGTGGTCGTAGTAGGTCAGATGACATGATGTTAGCGTAGTATATCATGCTTAATTTAATTTGTTCTGTTTGCTTTGCGGACCGCATGAGGTCGCAATTATTGACTAAGGTCAGATAAAGCTCACTTGGATATAAGAGATTAATCAACTCCTTTGTGCTGCTGTTTACTGTTGCAATTGTTACTCGTTAGGGTATGTTTGTTTCGAAGACTGTTGGCGAATCTCCTAGCATGGCGAGAAAATTCGCGGCACAGTCTTCTCCGGGACGTTTGGGGTGATGAAAGGGTCCTGTAGCCACCTTTCATTGCCAACTCTCGTAGTGGTCAAGTCGGCAAAGAGGTTTCCGCTACTTGTGAGAAATCCACCTGCGTTAGGTTGGTGGCGGAAATGGCATCCTGGGGTTTTCCGGTCCACGCGGAGCGTGGAAGAGGCTGGAGAAGCGGGAGGCAGTCTGCCGCCAGTACGGGAAGCGTACACAGCTGTGCTCCAGTTGGAGAAGGGTGAGTTGGACTGACCGCGTGGCGCGTTGTCACATAGAGAGGGGAGCTTTTAGCTTTTGGTCTCGAATTTTGTCTTATAAAGATTTACTTGCTGGGTTGCAGCAGGGAATGCAAGGCTTTTGTGGACTTTCAGTTTGATTCCCAATCCAGTCTTGACTTTGATCCGTGAGAGGAACACAGCACAAAGGAGTTGCATATGTTGAAGTGCCCTCGGTTCAGTGTGAATGTTTATGTGCCTACAACTGTGTGTGTATGCTTCTAATCTTTTCCGGATCTTGGTAATTGTTGTGTATTTGTGAATTTTCTTTGTCTCATGTGATTAAAATTGGCCACGGTCCATAGAAATTGTCTCCGCGGACCGAGTGGGCACGCGAGTCTGTTATGAAACGTATAGTATTTCACAAGCAATTGTACATAGTTAGCATGCAACAGCAGTCTATAGATGCACTACATCAATGTTTTAAGTAATAAATAATTTTGCCTTCAATCTTATCTTGTGTACCGATGTTACGTCGCCGTTACCTTCGCCATTTACCTTGTAGTTTTCCTTGTTGGCCCACCTATAGCGTTTCCATGTGCACAGGTGTAGTGATTAGTGTCCCTTTTTTTATCTGAAACAAATGCTCTGGAATAGATCGTGTTTTCACGAATCTTGCTGCAGGCTGCACTTACGCATGGTGTTCACGACCTATTTACTTTACTCAATATTTGATTCACGGGAAGAATGCCTGGATCATATTAATAACTACATCCCATTCTTTATCAATGACTTTACAATGAATGTTCTTTTGTGAGTTTTTCTTATTAATAAATTAAGTAATTTTCCGACTCAGTGCTACTTCTTCTTTGTCATGTGGCTAGAGTTGGTGGCGACCCTATCTTTTATATTGATTTCAGTGTCAAGTAGCATTTTCTTATTCTAAGTGCGCGTGGCTCTTTTAGCTATCAGGATACATTCAAAGGGCGCTACATGCTTCTTGCACATAGCGTCCTTTTATCCACGCTACTTACACAGTCGCTTGTCGACTTGGGTATCGGTCATAATATTGTATCCTGCTTGTGGCCGTGCGGTTCTAATCGCTACAGTCTGGAGCCGAGCGACCGCTATGGTCGCAGGCTCGAATCCTGCCTCGGGCATGGATGTGTGTGATGTCCTTAGGTTAGTTAGTTCTAGGCGATTTAAGTTAAGTCGCATAGTGCTCAGAGCCAGTTTGCACCCTCTTTCCGATACTCTTGTAATAGAAGGCAGCCGCCTTTTCTTTCCGCCAATTCTTTGTTGCAGCTGCAGTGTGCGGCTTAGCATTTTCTTGAAGAAAGACAGTTCCTGAAGATAATATTTCGCTTTGCCTGTTTCGAGCTGTCCTTCGCAGACAGTTTCCTCAAATCGTTTCATTCACTCGCTTCCTTTCCTGAGAGCCTGCATGGTGAAAATCTGTACGTCCTTCTTCAAAGTTTCTGCGTCATTGCCGAACTTTGCTGTCACGTATGACGGTTACTTTATACGAGCTGCACGAAATCAGTCGGAACCACGCAGCATGGAAAAGTCAAATGACAGCATGCACTTCACATTTGACTGGAGACTATTATGCTAGGCAACTAAACGACATCACGTGCTGTCAGTATTGAAAAGTGCCCCCTGACGCGATCGACAGGCTTGTTAAGTACAGTGTGCAACTTATCTGCCCATAGCTTCATCGGATTTTCAGTCCGGTTCTCGTTATGAGACTGACTGGATCTTGAATACTAAAAGAAAGAAAGAAAAAAAAGGCCTTTGTTCACGATATTCTTGCATTCTGACGGTTAACTTTTCAGTGGAATGTAGACTCACCACTAAACGCTAAAGGAGGAGTTAAATATTTATCTACAATCTCCACCCGGAAAATTAAATCAAAAAATTAAACACGCGGTTAATCACCATCTTGAATAGTTTGTAGCAATGTAATCATGTCTTGTTCCAGAAAACATTACAGAAAACACCCCACATAATCATATAAAGAGTGGTAGCTCCTGGCGTCCACGACTGGTCGGTTTCTGTTGAATACGTGTAAAACGTCTGTTGAATGCTCAGCTGCTTGAACGTGAGCACGGGATTGATCTTTGTATTACCTCTTGCATAAACAACCATAGCGCTTAATCCGGTGGTGACAACGTGGGACGCTTTGAGCCGTTTGAGGTGTAGCGTCATTCTCGTGATGAAAATCACACCACGAAGGAAATGGAAATTGCAAAATGCCCATTGTTTTATGATCGCCATCTCTACCGGACGCGCATTGGGCAACGAACGCCGGTAAGCTTTCAAACGGATTGTGTGATACAGAATACTCAAATATTTCACAACTCGCTCCCTTTGACGTTCAGTTCTTGGTCACTCAGAATTTTGTTGTCTAATAAGTCGAAATTCACGTAAACAACCAGGAATTTCGCATTCTCGTCTTTATTACTTTTGATCAAGTTCAAAGCATTATTCCGCAAAATTATTACATATATTCAGAGTTCGTAGTACATGTGCTCCATCGTCATGATGGCTGAACTCCGATTCTCTTGTGTTCCAGAAAGAAATCCTTCTAGCCCATAAAATACGTGCGAATGACCTCTGCACTGTTTGCCTGAGAAATACCATAGCCAATGACCTCACACAATCAAACCGCGGTATTCTGCATCCTTTATGTCGGACCAGTCACAATATAACAGCTTCTCAGAACGATTTATCAAGCAACGAAATTTAGAAATCCCACAAATGTCAAAATACTGCTCTCTTTCCTAACTGATTTATCGTATGTTTCTACAGTATCATATACTGAGGAATTATGGATTATGAACTTCCCCTTAGAACATGACTCATTTATTCTGTATAGATATTCTCACAGTACCATTTACTCAGTTATTTGACATAAGAATATTCATTTATCATATTACTTCACATTCAGACCATCATTCACGCTTATGACTAAGCATGTTAAATCAGTAGTAGTTAATAAAAGCCAAAACATTCACAGGAGATAACATTAAGTTTCTGAATTTTTACTGCTTAGGATTTGATAGTGTCTATGACGGCGACACTGTTCTCCACAGTAGGTACTACTTAGAACAAAAAGGTTTGCTCCATCATAAGCACACATGTCTTAATAGAACCGTGGCTCATCTCTGCATGCTACTCTTTACCGAAAGGCACAATGTGAAGGCGTTATGCTTCAAGTGTCAGACCATAATCGCCTTCCCAGAACACTACCAAAGTGATACCCCATTTCGATACGCTAATTAAAATTTCGTGTGAGGTTGATAGGGATGCTACGAGGGTTGTGTTTCGCAGTCCCAGTTTCCGCCACTAGCCTAGATGGAGATGCAGTTGCATGAAGTCATCAAAACGGTACACTCCAGGCACTACAAAACGTCAGATAGTGAGAAATCTAAAGAATTATGGGTGGAAATTTAAATACTTAAGAGGCGGATTGCAGGAAAAATAAGATGGCATACGTTATGAAATTCAAAAATTAAAGATGGTAGATAGTAATAAATTTAAATATTAAACTTCCATAAGAATGTTTACAAAATGCAAGAAAGCGCAACTAGCGAATTGCACGTTGTTACGGGACCACAGATCATTAAAATGAAACTCTAAGCATATATATACCGGGTGATCAAAAAGTCAGCATAAATTTGAAAACCGAATAATTCACGGAATAATGTAGATAGAGAGGTACAAATTGACACACATGCTTGGAATGACATGGGGTTTTATTAGAACCAAAAAACTACAAACGTTCAAGAAACGTCCGACAGATGGCGCTTCATCTGATCAGAATAACAATAATTAACACAACAAAGTAAGACAAAGCAAAGATGATGTTCTTTACAGGAAATGCTCAATATGTCCACCACGATTCCTCAACAATAACTGTAGTCGAGGAATAATGTTGTGAACAGCACTGAAAGCATGTCCGGAGTTACGGTGAGGCATTGGCGTCGGATGTTGTCTTTCAGCATCCCTAGAGATGTCGGTCGATCACGATACACTTGCGATTTCAGGTAACACCAAAGCCAATAATCGCACGGACTGAGGTCTGAGGACCGGGAAGGCCAAGCATGACGAAAGTGGCGGCTGAGCACGCAATCATCACCAAACGACGCGCGCGAGAGATCTTTCACGTGTCGAGCAATTTGTTTGGTTCTAATAAAACCCCATGTCATTCCAAGCATGTGTCAATTTTTACCTCTCTATCTACATTATCCCGTGGTTTATTAAGATTTCACATTTATACTGACTTTTTGATCACCCGGTATATTGAGCCGTGTGGAAGTCGCTGGCGCCAGTGATTCTCTTATCCAGTAGTGGCAGAAATCCCTATTATTCTGGAATGCGCGTTTATCTTCTGGCCGCTATTTAAGAGCGGCGCTTCCAGCTATGGCTCTCTTGGTTTTCCGTTACGGGGCCCCAGTGGTCGTGCTTGCCCGTTGTTTGGGCATACGTTGTGTTGGCGAGTCTTGGAGTGACCGTTTTAAGCCGCGTTTTCCTAGCTGCGGAAGTTTCCCGCAGCGTGCTACGTAAAACGCGTGCGAGGCCCCACGGACAACGCAGTGCCGCAGTGGGCTCTCCTGCGAGAGAAGCTTGCGTGCTTCGGGAAGAGTCTGTCCTGCACGTCGCACCTAATTGCTTGGACGGAGGAGTGGGGGTAGTCGAACTGGGCAGTAGCGAGACGACAGCTGCTCTGTTTGTTTATCGCGCACAGGCAACAACAGGGAATTTTTGACAGAGTTGTTATAGAAACACCAGAAATGTTGGCTGCCCACTGCTGTGCCTCAGAGGATGAGCAACTAATCGAATTGGTAATTGGTTTCCGAAAAGCAAATTTTGTGGAATATGGCCGAGTGGAAAAATCAACTAAAAAAATTTGGGCAGAAATTGGAAGAAAGTGAATTATACAAGTAATCAGATATGTCATACATTTATAAATATATTTGTTCTAATTATTTCACCATAATTATCATGAGTTGGATGTTGTTATTCTGATCAGTACTGTGAACGTCGGTTAAAATTCGGTCCATTGAAGTAACCAGTGAATCCGCTTCTCACAATGAATCCCTCAGCTTTGGCGTAGCCACCACCTCCTGTCAAGGGTATCATATTGTCCTTGGGAAGTTTATTAATTTCTGATATATTTGCGTTATAAGGCTGTGGGGACTGGTATTTCTCTCTAAGATACGAGCTAGATGTGCAAGTAGCAGCAAACTGAAATGACTTTGTCTACAGATTCAACTTCAGTATTTATAGCAGTAAAGAGAACTCTGCATGTGGAACTCATGACACTAAAAGCGTTCTCAGAAACTCTTCGTGTTTTGTTTAACTGTTAACTGTGAATTTCTTTTACGTGCATCTTCTAGCGTTTGTTGTTTGAATAAGGTTTCATCAAATGTTCGTCGCAAAGTATGAAACGAGGCAACCGGAGGCTTAATTGTGGCAATACCAGTGGCGACGGGAAAATTGATTCATTTTGTACTAGTCTCCCAATTTACGATTTATTGAATATTCCGGAGTCTCCCTCGTTGGCATAAGAGCGTGTGTCAACGACAAGAAACTTGTAGTTCACTAGTTCACATCCACCATGGCAAAGATAAATACTGAAAAGTAACCTTTGTAGTTGTAATATAGACTTCTCGTTTTGTTAGATACTACAATCCTAAGTGTTTACCATCAAATGTAGCAACAGCATTAAAAAATTTCCAACGAGTCCAGAATTTGTGTGCCTTGCTCCTCCAGTCTGTCTGGTCAGGAGGAAACGGAGTTGGTTCAAATGGCTCTGAGCACTATGGGACTTAACATCTATGGTCATCAGTCCCCTAGAACTTAGAACTACTTAAACCTAACTAACCTAAGGACATCGCACAACACCCAGTCATCACGAGGCAGAGAAAATCCCTGACCCCAATGGGAATGTAATAGAGTTGTTCAAGTACCTCGAGAACACGGGGCACAAAATAATGTACTTATACAGACATTGAAATGCGATGTGAGAATTGTAGAGAATGGAAAGGTTCTCCAGTTGCAAGATACCTGCTTGCTGGACTCGGGTAGGCTCGCCGGACCCGGATCGAATCCGCCCGGCGGATTAACGACGAGGGCGGTGTGCTGGCCAGCCTGGATGTGGTTTTTAGGCGGTTTTCCACATCCCGCTAGGTGAATACTGGGCTGGTCCTCACATTTCGACTTCAGTTTTACGCGTCGCAGACATTTGCAACACGTCCGCACTATTTCTCGATTTACGCTCGACGCAGACATTTGGGGTACACTGATTCCGTCCTGGGGAGGGGAAGGGGAGGGTACGGGGTGGCGGCAGGAAGGGGGCATCCGGCCATCCCTAAAACTAATATTGCCACATCCGTTGTAACTACGCCGACCCTGCGATCGCTGCGGGATTATGGCGTAATCGAAAGAAAGAAAGTGCAAAGCGTATCATAGCAATCGATATTACTGAAATAATGGCACAGCCATAGGTATAACAATCATAACTACATCACGTAACCCTACAAATTACAATAACGTTACTTATTATTGAGAAACTAACCTACATGAAACTGCGAGTTTTTCTGCTGGTGTAATCGGTTTTGTCACTCCATTACAGGAATTACTTCTCACTTTGTCTTCAGCTACCGAAAGAAGATAATGAAAATGGTTGGGTGCCAATCTGAAAAATGCATTAAACTTCTCCGCATCGTCGAGCAAATGTTTTGTAACTAAAATTTTATAAGCTCCTTCTTCTTCACGACGCAGGAACATTTGTCTCACTGCTTTGCGCTTCCTGAGTACTCTTTCCAATAACATACAGTCCTCCTCCTCTTCCCTAACGTCATGTACTTTCCGAGTGCCAAAATTAACAGGTTTTCTAGCTCTAGCACTACGCTGCATGTTTGGCCTTCACACTGTCTCCGCTGCTACAGGTCACAGTTCGTAGTAATAGACGGAAAGTGATCGAGTAAAACAGAAGTAATATCCGGCGTTCCCCGAGGAAGTGTTATAGACCCTCTACTGTTCCTGATCTATATTAACGACATAGGAGACCACCTGTGTAGCTGTCTTAGATTGTTTGCGGGTGATGCTGTCATTTACCGTCTTGTAAAGTCATCAGATGGTCAAAACGACTTGCAAAATGATTTAGATAAGATACCTGCAATAGTGCGAAAAGTGGCAATTGCCCTGAATAAAGAAAAGTGTGAAGTTATTCACATGAGTACTAAAAGAAAGCAGCTAAATTTCGATTCCACGATAAGTCACACAAATCTAAAGGCTGTAAATTCAGATAAATATTTAGGGATTACAATTACAATTAACCTAAATTTGAACGATCACGTAGATAATATCGTGGGTAGTGCAAACCAAAGACTGCGACTGATTGGCAGAACACTTGAAGGTGCAACAGGTCTACCAAAGAGACTGCTTACTCTACGCTTGTCCGCCCTATTTTGGAGTATTGCTGTGCGGTGTGGGATCCTCATCAGGTGGGACTGACGGATGACATCGAAAAAGTACAAAGAAGGGCAGCTCGTTTTGTATTATCGCCGAAATAGGGGAGTTAGAGTCACAGACATTGGAATGGCAATCATTAAAACAAAAGGCGTTTTTCGTTGCGACGGGATCTTGTGATGAAATTTCAATCATCAGTTTTGTCTTCCGATTGCAAAAATATTCTGTTGGCACCCACCTGCATAGAGCGAAATGATCATCACGATAAAAAAAGAGAAATCAGGGCTCGCACAGAAAAATTTAAGTGTTTGTTTTTTCCGCGTGCCGTTCGAGAGTGGAACGGTAGGGAGACAGCATGAAGGTGGTTCATTGAACCATCTGCCAGGCACTTTATTGTGAATAGCAGAGTAATCACGTAGATGTAGATGTAGATGTAGATGTGTGTCGGAGCCGGGCTGGTGGTGACTGCTGTGGCTGGTGATCATTCTGGCGCAACCACGATCGCCGGATCGAAGATGAGGAACGCAAGAGGAGAGTTGGCGGTGTAACGCCGTCGGCCAGTGATGCGCTGATTAGCACCGCACCACGACAGGATCGGCCTCTACATGAGGAGAATACAAGCGCTGCTCCCGCCAGCCTCGGCCGCTCAGTGATAGCTCTGTATTCGGACAGTATACGGACAGGTCTAGCACAGAACGCTACAATAGCAGTTATTAGCGATCCATAAAACTGTGTGTCAAACTTGCATGTACATTGTATACAGCAAAGGGCTCTGGTTTCTGTTGCATGTCGCCCATCGCTTGCGACACATTGTAAATGCCAAGTTAAGAATTGTCAAACTTCTTATTTGTAATGAACTGTTAAAGTTATTTGCTTGAATTATTGTATAGTATTCCGAGAACGCAGCATCTGTTAGGCACCTTATACGAGACGAGTGGGCAAGACCCCACAGTGATGGCCTCCAATGCACTAGAAAGTGTGTACATCGTACTACTCGATGCTGGATGCCTGTGTATGCTATGTGGATTCTCGTCGTTTGCTGCTACTAACGGTGGGCATCTGCTATTTCTTTGAAATTGTGTTTTGTGATCAGTCTCATCGTAATTTGTGTTCACAGCCGGAAAGAATGATTTGTGTGTGATTATTCCTGCCGTTGTGTGAATAAGAAATTCACTCTTGTTTCCGGTGTATGTTGAGTGGTGGTGATAAGACTATAAAACACTGGTCAGTGACGGGAGCACTAAGAGTAACCAGTGTGAAGGCTGCATGAGTCGTTCTAGGATAGTGCACAGGCCATCTGTAGTGTTAAGACAGTGTGATTGTAATGTTACTCGAGTATACAAAATTGTTAAGGCTTTCGTGGCCACTTGCTGACAAACTGTCTGTAGGCTTCTGTCTCGGGCTCTTCGGCCGACGTTGATCTGATGATTTTACTGATGTTTCGCCAGCACGAGTGGCTGGCATTGTCTATGCTTCACCCTCCATTGCCGGTGGTCAACTGGAGCCGAGCTCGCGGCCGCAGACTATATGTACCTGGCGCGCCAACGTCCGAGGGCTTCTCCGCGGTCATTTCCGGTGCGGTTCTCGTCTTGCTACCTACGACGGTCGTTCGCTGCAGTACGCGAAGCTAGGATCCGTTCACCTTAAGGCTCTCCTGTTTCTTGTTGAAACTGTTCCCGTGTTTTTGTATTTCTACAGCTTCTCTGAACAAGCGGGTGTGATAGTGCTTCTCTACGGGCAGAACTTCCGTTTCGGCGAATTTTATTACGTGGTTGGTCACACTCAGTACGTGCTCTGGTACGGCTGATTTCTCCACCTGCCTCAATCTGCAATGTCGCTTATGCTCTTTGATGCTGGTGTTGATTGATCGTCCAGTCATTCCGACATGTGCATGGTATGCCGTATATTCCCGACGTTGAAAGTGGCGCCCTTTTCTCGTTTGCCAATCTAAGACACTCTTTTATCGTCCTTGTCGGTTTGAAAATCGTCTTTTCGCCGTGTTTGCTCAACATACAGCCGATTCTGTCCGTCACTCTGGGAATGTATGGCAGAAAGGCTGTACCCGACATTTCTTTTTCTCATTTCTTATTTCGTCGAGTGTTTGGCTCTGTTACGCTTCTAATATAATTTGTGGAATATCCTTTGCTCCTCAGAACACTTTCAGTTTCTTCAGCTTCTCAACTAAACTTGCACCAAACGACAGCCTGGTCAGCTTCGATGTTGTTTCTTTGTTTACGAAAGTGCCACTCAGTGACGCTCTGAAGCACATCGGTTCCATTTTCCCGCAAGACATCACAAAGCCCTTCCATGCATGCCTCACCATGAGCTATTTCACGTGGAATGGCAACGTTCAAAGAAGCTGTAGAAATACAAAATCACACGAATAGCTTCAACAAGAAAGAGGAAAGCCTTAAGGTAAACCGATCCTAGCTTCCCGTACTGCAGCGAACGGCTGTCGCAGGTAGCAAGAGGAGAACCGCACCAGAAATGACCGCGGAGAAGCCCTCGGACGTTGGCGCGCCAGGTACATATAGTCTGCGGCCGCGAGCTCGGCTCCAGTTCACCACCGGCAATGGAGGGCGAAGCTTTGACAATGCCAGCTATTGTGCTGGCGATACATCAGTAAAATCATCAGATCAACGTCGACCGAAGAACCCGAGACAGAAGCCTATAGGCAATTTTCTTGAGTATCTTATGATTTATTTTATAGTCTCCTTTTGAAGCGGCCGTGACTTTGGTCTCTTGTATTATGGGTTTTTGTGCTGTAGAAATACAGGCCGTTAACTTCTCCAGACTTTGTGATTGTTATTGGTGTCTGCCCGTGAGAGTAAAGGGTTATTTTCCATGCTGTTTGTTCGAGGTCTTGCAAGTGTTAAGGGTATTAAATTTTAAAGAGGGGTGGGCGACATAACTCTGCAATAAGAGGATTTTTATTGTGTCCTCTGGCTCGGTTGTCTGCCGGATTGACCAATGACCAATACAAGAGGTGGTGCCTTGATTGAAATTTTTTTGGACGCCGTTAGCTCGGCCAGCTACGTTTTGTTGATGCTATGTGGCTGTATCCTGTCAGAGTCGCTGCTGGCCCCCATACTTGACAGAAGTTGAGTATTCTCTCTTGTAATTACATGGAGATTCTTCTTATTAATATGTTCGGGCTGAGCCAAGGTGCGTACCCTGTTCCTAGTAGTTTGGTCACTCTTGTATTAGGGCGGGTCATGCGTTGGGGTGAGCCCGTTGTTGCGTAGTACTTAAACTGACTATTAAGGCAACTGTTTTTTCTGCCTAAATATTGTTCTTATACTTGAGAGGGATTTCACGATTGAATTCAGTGGAACAAATCACTATATAATTGGTGGAATTCCGTTGTTCTATGATCTGTTTATCGGTCGAAGGTTCCCGTTGGGGAATTTGCCCTTTTACTAAAAATTTGTTATTTAATATTCTGTACAGTTGCTTGTTTTACCAGTGAGGATTTACTCCCAGAGAATACCTGTTAATTTTGTGGGCAACTGTGCTTGTCATCTATATTTATCTAGGGCTATTTGTTATTTAGTTAAAAGGAAGGATCTTTACTTAACTTGTTTCATTCCATGCACTCTTGTACAGACTCTTACATCTGTTATTGGTGGCTATTGGCCGGATTCGCAAAAGATTTTGTAAAACTGTTTTTGGGGATGTGTGTAAAAAAAATCTTTGTGAACTACAAGCCTGTATTTGCGCTTTGTTATGATTGCTCTTTGTGACTGGTTTGAGGGTTGTATGTGTGTGTGTGTGTGTGTGTGTGTGTGTGTGCCGCTGTTTTCTGCACAATTTTTGACCTAAAAGTTATGTAATGGATTTAACTTGTCGCATTAAAAAGTACTTCAAAGAGAGCTCAAATGTAGCGAATTAGTCAGATTTTTTTTTTTGTTTTTTTTTTTTTTTGTGGCATATTCAAAGGTATTTCTTTAGGAAGCTAGTATAGCTTACAATGTTTAAAATGTACTTACACAGTGTTGAAAAGCATCTGAACATTGTCAATATTTGTTACCCAGTATTCAAAAGCGCTGATGCAAAAAAATACGTAAAGGGTGTACGATTCAGTATTTCAAATGATTTTACAGAACGATCAAAAGTTTCTGAACACTCTCGCAGTTTTGCCTTTTTTCACCATAATGATACAAAAATTATGTAATAGGGTAGCTTGCATTAATTGTAAGTCTTCGCAGGGTTTTCTAAATTATCCGGACACACTGATATTTTTTTACGTCATATTCAGTCAAAAAATTACATAAAGTGTATAACGTAATATTTCAAAGTAGTTTACAGGTAGTTGAAAAGTGTGTGAATGTTCTGCGTTTTCTGCACCATATTCGAAACCATTTATGTAAAGACTACGTAAAGTAACACTTGCGAAGTTCAATTTATTTACCATAAATCGTTTAAGTCACAACGGCACTTCACGTTAAACATTTTACACACATAAATTGTTCGACGGGCTCATCAAGTGTGAAGCCTGGCGGAAGGGCATAAGCGAGACAATTCGGTTACTGATAATCTTACTTATTCTGACAAGTTTTGCCTTGTGCACGTCAGATGCATTTGATTTTCAACCTCTGCAGAATATGACACACATGGGAACTACTGCGAATCTACCCTACAACTCAAAGTTCACTTGTCGACGAGTGTTACCGAAGTAAACAATGTCATTTTTACGTCGAAAACTCGTCTCTCATTAGTTATTCATTATTCGTAATATTACACATATTTCGACGTCGAAATTATGCAGTTTTTTTCATTACAGTGTTACTGCATTAGTTTTTGATGCCACAGCATTAAATGCAGACTCTGTTAAGTGCCTAGCATTAAATACATACTCTGTTAAATGTGTATCTGTGTGTGTGTTTTTTTTTTAAACTGAAAACTATTTGTAAAAAGATCTATTATGGTTGTCTTGCAGACATTAGACATATTGAATCAAATACAGAAACGTTTTTGAGGAAAAGATGAGCTATAGAAACACAGGTCTGACTGTACTAAACTTAAAATAATTTCAAACCACTTGGTTAATGGGATGCTGGATTAACAGAGTTATTGGTAAACAGTAATGGAGGATTGTGAACAGCGTGGACCGTGAACAGTGAATGGTAAACAGTAAATGAGAAACGTTAACGATAAATGGTGAGTGGTGAACGGTAAATAGTTACAATAACGGTAATAACTCATTAACCATTAACCTTTTCATCAGTTTTCAAAGTAGAAAAAAATGAACACTGATTTTGGATTAGCTGGAAATGATTCGTACCTGTATCTGTTTGTAAATTAGTCATGCTACTTCTGCTTCTGTGTATCATTCACATCATATTATCACTACCTCAGCCTGCATGATGATTACAATAAAAGATTACAACAACTCCGCGAATTTTGTATAGTAACTTTGCCAGTCAGCGGGTACCATGACTTCCGCTTCGCTTTCAATTCCAGATTCTTCCCAGAGAGATGGTCTAGCATTTCCATCTTCGTCATTCAGGCTTTTTTTTCCACACTAAGGCGACTCCTAATCACTGTGCCATACCTTGGTATTTTGTTGTCGTACACATACAGCAACTCACAATAGACTGTTGTACCGTAGTTCCTCTTCAAATACAGAAAACATACATACTTTTGCGTGAGATAAAGAAACGCAAACTTACGTCTATAGCATTTGTAGATTTAGAGAAAGCTTTATTTACTTTTGACTGAAATACACTGTTTGAAATTCTGAGGTTTGTTGTGTTGACATTGAGAGAGCGAAAGGTTATTTACGACATGTATAGAAACCAGACTGTAATTATAGCGCCGGCCGTGGTGGCCGAGCGGTTCTAGGCTCTACAGTCTGGAACAGCGCGACAGTAGCAGTCGTGGTTTCGAGTCCTGGCTCGGGCATGGATGTGTGCGGTGTTCTTGGGTTAGTTGGGTTTAAGTAGTTCTAAGTTCTAGGGGACTGATAACCTCAGAAGTTAAGTCCCATAGTGCTCAGAGCCATTTGAAACATTTTTTTGTAATTATGGCAGTCGAAGAACATTAAAGGGGAGCAGTGGTTTAGGAGTGGTACACGGTCGTAGCCTAATCACGATGTTATTCAGTCTGAAGATTGCAGCACAGTAAAGGAAACAAAGAAGAAATCTGGAAAAATAATTAAAATGTAGGGAAAAGAAAAGAGGACTTTGGAGTTTGCTATGCAAACGACTCGCATGAGCATTCGCATGGAACAGACAGTGTTTTGAAAAGAGGTTACGAGATGAGGAATACAAGGGTAATCAAATGATCTTGAGTCAAATAAAATGATTCTGAGAGAATAACGCTGGGAAACAAGACACTTAAAGTAGTAGATGAATTCGGTTATTTGAGTAACAGAATATCTGATGGTGGCCTAAGCAGAAAGGTTACAAAATGTAGACTGCCAAAGGCAAGAAAAGAAGCACTGAAAACGAAAAATTTGTTAACATCGAATAGAAATTGCATCATTAGGAAGTATTTTCTGTAGGTATTTGTCTGGAGTGTAACATTGAAATGAAATGAAATATATATATAAAGCGCCGGCCGAAGTGGCCGTGCGGTTAAAGGCGCTGCAGTCTGGAACCGCAAGACCGCTACGGTCACAGGTTCGAATCCTGCCTCGGGCATGGATGTTTGTGATGTCCTTAGGTTAGTTAGGTTTAACCGGTTCTAAGTTCTAGGGGACTAATGACCTCAGCAGTTGAGTCCCATAGTGCTCAGAGCCATTTGAGCCATATATATATATAAGTTTTGAAATATGGTGATATACAAAAATGCTGAAGATTAAATGGATTAATCGCACAATTGATGAGGAAGTACTGAACAGAAGTGGGAAGAAAAGAATTTTGTGACAGAACTTAACTAAAAGGAAGGATCGTTTGATAAGATGCATCCTTCAGGCATGAAGCTATGGTCTGCTTGATAATGGACGGAAGTGTAGGAGTTAAGAACTGTAAATGAAGCCCAAAAGATGAATACAGTAAGGTGATTCAAATGGGTGTAGATTACAGTAGTTATTCGGAGAGAAGAGTCCTGCACAGGGTAGAGTAACGTGAAGAGCTGCAGCGAACTTCTCTTCAGGCTGGAGATTGTGATAAAACGACGATGTAATATAGACATCAACAAAAGCAAAACAATGGTAAATAGAATGAAGGCGAATTAAATCAGACGATGCTGAGAGAATAGTACACAACTGGCCATTAAAATTGCTATACCACGAAGATGACGTGCAACGGACGCGAAATTTAACCGACAGGAAGAAGATGCTGTGACATACAAATGATTAGCTTTTCAAAGCATTTACACAAGGTTGGCGCCGGTGGCGACACCAACAACGTGCTGACATGGGGAACGTTTCCAACCGATTTCTCATACACAAACAGCAGTTGACCGGCGTTGCCTGGTGAAACGTTGTTTTGATGCCTTATGTAAGGAGGAGAAATGCGTACCATCACGTTTCCGACTGATAAAGGTCGAATTGTAGCCTATCGCGATTGCGGATTATCGTATCGCGACATTGCTGCTCGCGTTAGTCGAGATCCAATGACTGTTAGCAGAATATGGAATCGGTGGGTTCAGGAGGGTAATATGGAATGCCGTGCTGGATCGCAACGGCCTCGTATCACTAGCAGTCGATGTGAGGCATCTTATCCGCATGGCTGTAACGGATCGTGGAGCCACGTCTCGATCCCTGAGTCAACATATGGGGACGTTTCCAAGACAACAACCATCTGCACGAATAGTTCGATGACGTTCGCAGCAGCTTGGACTATCAGCTCGGAGACCATGGCTGCGGTTACCCTTGACGTTGCATCACAGGCAGGAGCACCTGCGATGGTGTACTCAACGACGATCCTGGGTGCACGAACGGCAAAACGTCACTTTTTCGGATGAATCCAGGTTCTGTTTACAGCATCATGATGGTCGCATCCGTGTTTGGTGACATCGCGATGAACGCACATTGGAAGCGTGTATTCGTCATCGCCATAGTGGCGTATCACCCGGCGTGATGGTACGTGATGCCATTGGTTACACGTCTCGGTCACCTCTTGTTGGCATTGACGGCACTTTGAACAGTGGACTTTACATTTCAGATGAGTTACGATCCTTGGTTCTACCCTTCATTCGATCCCTGCGAAACCCTACATTTCAGCAGGATAATGCACGACCGCATGTTGAAGGTCCTGTACGGGCCTTTCTGGACACAGAAAATGTTCGAATTCTGCCCTGGCGAGCACATTGTCCAGATCTCTCACCAACTGAAAACGTCCGATCAATGGTGACCGAGCAACTGTCTCGTCTCAATACGCCAGTCACTACTCTTGATGAACTGTGGTATCGTGTTGAAGCTGCATGGGCAGTTGTACCTGTACACGCCATACAAGCTCTGTTTGACTCAGTGCCCAGGCGTATCGAGGCCGTTATTACGGCCAGAGGTGGTTGTTCTGGGTACTGATTTCTCAGGATGTATGCACCCAAACTGCGTGAAAATGTAATCACATGTCAGTTCTAGTATAATATAATTGTCCAATGAATACCCGTTTATCATCTGCATTTATTCTTGGTGTAGCAATTTTAATGACCAGTAGTGTATTAAGATATGGGACGATAAAATAAGCAGATGGATTATGCCATATGGGCAGAAAAATAAAAGGTGATGCCAGAAGCTGAGAGGATACAAGATGCAGACTGGCAATACCAATGAAAAGAGAGAATTTGTTAACAACTTAAATAAATTTTTTGGGATACATTTTCTGGAGTGTAGCCTCGCGTGAACGCAAAACGTAAATGACAAACAGTTCAGACAATAGGAAATGCTTTTGGAATGTGGTTCTTCAGGAGAAAGCTAAGGGGAGATCGAACAGCCAGTGAGGGGCTAAGGAGTGGAAAAGAAAATAAGTTTATGGTACAATTCTACTAAAAGAAGGGAAAGAGTGACAGGCCACATCCTGAGGTACCAAGGAATCGTTTTGTAAAGGACGGAAACATGGTGGATGAAAACTCTGCGGAGGGGGGATCAAGACTTGAATATAGTAAGCTGACTCAAATGGATGTAGGTTGCATTAGTTATGCAGAGATGGATGGGCTTGTGCAGAATAGAGTAGCGTGGAAAGCTGTATCAAACAAGTCTTCTGACTGAACAGTACAACATTTATGTCCCTTACTGCTGCCCTCGACTTTTATGCTTGACTATAACAATGGTAAAGCCTTGCCCTGACCTAAAATCAAAACAGTATGAGCACGATCAGGTGAAGAAGAAAGCGCAGTTAGCAAATAATAGAGGATTTCCCGGAGCTACACACTACACTTGTATGGCCATCATCTCCATTGCCCACAGTAGAAGCCTAAGGTGTGATGCTGCATGTGGCAGCGACACCTCAGCTGCCACACCAGAAGGCCGGCTTACCTCCGCCTCCCCATCCTTCAGCCCCACGACACCTTCTCTCTCTCTCGCTCTCTCTGTCGCGGGAGAAAAGCCAGGCGGCCCTCAAAGCCGTAAAACTGCTGAGAACTCTCGGCTTGCTGCCCGAGAAACAGCCACCTCAAAGGACTGCGCCGAGGTGACTTTCTAGCAAACGCCTCGCGCCACAACACTTCGCCCGTCTCAGAGGGAAAGAAAGGCGAGCAGAAAACAAAAACAAGAAAACAGCGATTAAGCGAGGAAAGCTCGGAGGGGAAACACTTTGCACCAGGAACGACTCGGGGGAGAGCTGAACCCTGCAACGGTAGGGGGTAAGGTAGGAAAAAAAATAAACAGGAAAAAAAATTTCGCTTTCGCTAGATGACGCTGCACGACCGGTTCTGACTAGAACAGAAAATTTCGCCCTCAAAGGTGGCAACGATTTCCTGTGGGCTGCTCTCCGGAGCGTAACCGCGCGTGCGTTTTTGGTTCTGCGAAGTGCGTAACGGGGAAAGAACGAAGTCGTATAAATATATACACGCGCAATCCTCACAGAGGTAATTAAGTTCCCGGCTTTGAAGGGACCGTAGTGGCCGTTGGGGGAGGGGGGTTCGTGGCGCAAATTAGCCTTTTGAGAAGTGCTCTAACGCTGCAAGGCGGGTCGTGACCTCGTGTGCGTGGGGTTGGTACCGTCCCGGGGGGGTTCAGATGTACCGATTTGGAAAGCAGCGTAGCAGTCCGGTGGCGGAGGTTAGGTGCCTTTAATCTGTGAGATTCCAGGGGACCGAGCCTTGTGTGTAGTGCTCAGGTACGTGTATTTCAATGCGCGGTGCGTATCTTGTCCCTCGACACTAGTAGTTCTGTACCTGCAAAACTAAAGGAAAGTTACGCCTTACTGAGATCCTGACTGCCATGTCTGTTGTGTGATAAATAGTTAACAAATAAGATCCAGACGAAACTTCCACGCTGCAGCGGAATTGTTAACACGCCAGTTCAAGCAATCTGTTCATCCTTAAATGCTTTACCTCACACCTACCCTCCAGAACACAAATATTTATATATTTAATTAATTTTTTCGCTGTGAGTAAATTTTGCGGAGAACAAAAGGGATTTTGAAGGGACAGGTCGACAACAGATACAATACTTATAATTAAAGAAACAACTGAAAAACAGGGAGAGTATATAGGGAAACACAATTAGCGTATTTTGATTTTATAAAGGGATTCGATAACGCTAGGGAGATACTGTGGAAATTTACGAGGAAAAGAGGATATCCAAAACAGTTAACGAACTTTTTAATGAGTCGGTACAACCACTTGACTCTAGTTTTAGACGTAATTTGCATTCTAACATCAAACAAGGGAGTGACACAGGGATGCATCATTTCACGCACACATTTAACATTTATTTAGATTATGCAGTCTGGAAATGTAACAAAATTTTTTACTGAGGGATATAATATTAACAGAAAATTCAACCAGAATTGCATTTTATATGCAGAAGACGTCACTTAAGATGAGCTGCAATGGGGAAATATCTTTATCAGATAAGATTTGCGAAGCGTAAAATTCTCGATTTCAGAGCAGAAGACAAAATCAGTGACTTTTGTAGCGAAACTCACTGCAAGCAAAAATTAGGAATAAAACATACTAATTGGAAGGGTGAAACATTTTAGCTATTTAGGTTGCAACGTCACACATTAGTGGCGTGGTGATAATATAGAGAAGAAATTGGTAATGTTTGAGAATGTCTGTCGAACAAAAAAGATGTCTATACACACAACGATAGAACAAACAAGGTTCAAATTTTATAAAACAATGATAGTCCCAATACTTGTCTCTGAAGTTAATCATGGGTTATAAATAAACGCCAAGGAAGTCACATATAAAAAAGGGAGGTGGAATTCTAAGAGAACTAACGGAATGAACAAGAACTGACTGTAAACGTAGGCTCCCGCGGTGGATGTCACAGTCATTAAAATTCTTCTGGGTTTGGGACCGCATTGTCAACTTTAAAATTCCGACGATTCGGCGACAATTGCAAGACACCTTCCTCAGGGTGTATTGCTAGCACCCTTAGGAACGCTCCTTGCAATAGTCGCTGAAACGTCGGAATTTTATAGTTGCCAATGCGGTCCCAAATCCAGAAGAATTTTATTGACCAAGAACTGACAGATTTATAAATTCGGAAGTTGAGGAAGACCGAATGTATTTAATGTTCTCAGTAAAATACAAGAAACTAGGGGAAACTGGAATGAGCATCTCGAAAGAATGAGTTGAAGAAAATAACCTCTCCATGTCAGATGTGAGTACAACCTAAAGAAGGTTTGTGGAAGTAACGGCTATTGTAACGAGATAAACAAAATAGAAATGTCCTAATGCTTGAAGTGAAGATCCTGGTGAGGATGACTTACTTATGCATTTATTCACATGGCAAAAATTATGGGCCTCGCATCCTGTCTTCCATTTATTACTATCTACACTGTTCCGGGAACTTATAATTAAAGTGAAGGGTTTACGAGTGTTGCAGTGTGGGCTTTGTACATCGCAGGACGATGAAACATCCTAGGTATGTTCAGTAATCGGTGCGCTCGTGGTGTATGCTGAAAAGATTATAGTTCCACTTTCTGTCACAAATGAAAATGTATGAAGTCAGAACGTGGCGTAAATGCAGGAAAAGGGACGCAACGATCAAATTCATGACAACGGTGGTTCTGGCACGTTTATTAGTACATGTCCATAAGTTACAACATGTGAACTATATGGTCTCCCTGCTCAGCAAAATACTGTATCCGCTACACGGCATAATCGACAATTGGTAGTAACGTGTACGGTGTAATTAGAACAATATGTCGCCGTATGCTGTACTTCAGGCCAGGAAGAGTGCAGATAAATCACTGACAGGGTATTTCAGATAGTCCCACAACCAGAAGTCATATCGGTGAAGTCTTATCGGTTTAGGCCGGGGGATCTGGAAGTCCATACACTTGAAACTGCCTACGGATGATGCTGTCGTTACCGAAGGTTTCTCGAGGAAAATCTTTTACTTCGCAACGGTGTATGGTGTCGCTACATCTTACATGAAAATAGTGGTGTTCACACAGTTGCGTTCCTGCAGAGCCAGAATCACGTATTGCGCAGGGAGAGCCTGAAAATGTGCAGATGTCGCTGTACACTTTAACGTCAACGCGAATATTTTGTGTCGTCAGTGTGTGGGACAGTGCTCGGAACTTGTGAATTAACGAGTGTTTTTCCAGATATGACTTTTAACTGAGAAAAGACTTATTATTATGTCGTGAATTATTATTATGTTGTGGAATAACGGCAATATGTTTTATTGTTTATTACCGGTTTCCTACAACGAATAGCCACATACCAAAAGGCTATACCACTAAAAGAGTCTATTGGCTTTGTATTGTGTGTGGGATACTTCCTTCTTATGTTCTTCTTCTCTATGTTGTATGAAGCGGATGAGATCGGAGATAAGCTGAAGTCTGTTCTTTTAAATATTGTAAAAGGTAGTCATAAGTGATCGAAGGAAAAATATAACGTAAAATTTACTAAATGGAATGCTAGTGTACGGACTTTTATTTGTAACTAAATAACCAACTACGAATGTTTTAAGTTTTTGTCCGCAGCAGTCCAGATTGTGCTTTGTTTGCCGTCGTTACGTGAGCGTATGTAGCGGCAATTTCAAACTGCAGAAATAATCAGACACTAATTCTTTCGATCGATATTACAATATTTGAACTCCGAGGACAAGGACCCACAGGAATTTATTATTTTTCTATTGTAAAAGTGAAGATAAAATTCAGTAGAACAATCTTAGACTTTACGTAATGAAATAATTTTATGGCTGGTGCGTAAGATTAATTTTTCCAAAACTAATTCATCAGTGACTTTAAATAGAAGTAGAAATAGAAATAGAAAGTGTTGTTATGGGTAGAGATGGTGGTGTGATGTGTTGGTTATTTGGTGTATACATTTTAATGTCAAGTATGGAATTATTGAAACTCGTTATAGTCGGGCTCAGCAGCACAGAAATCAGAATTATCAGAGTTTATTTATTTCAAATAATACTATTATTCTTCTGCTACGTTTTCATGCATTTTACAATAACACTAACACGCCGCAACAACATCACTAAACAGAACTCCAAATTACCCATTACAAAACCATACACGTGAAGTGTCATCTCCTCGACGAGAAATCGACCGAGAACGAAGGAGTTTGTGAAACCACAACACACGATCACTTAAGCAGAGTGCACTGGATATTCCTGCACAACCTGTGGCGGAATAGTACCTCACATATACGACAGCACTGTTCATTCACGGCATCGTACAAAGTAAAATTTGCCTCGTCTGTCCACAGAATATACCGCAGCCAGATGTCATCCATTTCCACGTGATACCGAGAAACGGAGGGAAAAGTTACGGTTTTGTAGTCTGCCTTGGAGCTTCACTTGGTGCACATTCTGAATCTTTCGAACTGTTGACCAGGGGAGAGACAATTCCTATGAGACACTTTCAGCACTGGCTACGGAATTTGAGGCATGTGGTGCACAATGGCGGCTATAGCTACAGTAACTTCGTTGGCAGCTGCCATTGGAGTGGGCCCCTCCCGCCTCCCTGATGCACCACCTAAATCCCCTGTTTCTCCTTATTTTTGGATCACATTCTCTAGCCCGTTTATTCACATGGGATCTCTTAACAACTGTTTCTGTTGGCGATATTCTCGCAATCCAGCGCTGCTATTGCTGCCGTTATGATAAAACAATTTAACTAGTAATGCACGGTCTTTCTTCTCAACGGACATTGCATTTCGTACGGAGTACTTCAACCTTCTTAAGCCTTTCATCAAGTGGACCTTGAAAAAAGGTATAAGCTTGTATCGTCCAGCACCAGACATCATATACAGGGTGGTGCATTGATAGTGACCGGTCAAAATATCTTACGAAACAAGCATCAAACGAAAAAAGTACAAAGAACGAAACTCGTTTAGGTTGAAGCGGGAAACCAGATGGCGCAATGGTTGGCCCGCTAGATGGCGCTGTCATGGGTCAATCGGACATCAACTGCGGTTTTTTAAACAGGAACTCCCATTTTTTATTACATATTCGTGTAGTACGTAAATAAATGTGAATGTTTTAGTTGGACCACTTTTTTCGCTTTGTGATAGATGACGCTGTAATAGTCACAAACGTATAAGTACGTGGTATCACGTAACATTCCGCCAGTGCCGACAGTATTTGCTACATGATACATTACCCGTGTTAAAATGGATCGTTTACCAATTGCGGAAAAGGTCGATATCGTGTTGATGTATGGATATTGTGATAAAAGTGCCCAACGGGAGCGTGCTATGTATGCTGCTCGGTATCCTGGACGACATCATCAAAGTGTCCGGACCTTCGCCGGATAGTTACGTTATTTAAGGAAATAAGAAGTGTTCAGTCACATGTGAAACTTCAACCACGGACTGCAAAAAAATGATAATGCCCAAGTAGGTGTTTTAGCTGCTGCCACGGCTAATCCGCACATCAGTAGCAGACAAATTGCGCGAGAGTACGGAATCTCAAAAACGTCGGTGTTGAGAATGCTACATCAACATCGATTGCACCCGTACCATATTTCTATACACCAGGAATTGCATGGCGACGACTTTGAACGTCGTGTACAGTTCTGCCACTGGGCACAAGAGAAATTACGGGACGATGACAGATTGTTTGCATGCGTTCTATTTAGCGACGAAGCGTCATTCACCAACAGCGGTAACGTAAGCCGGCATAATATGCACTATTGGGCAACGGAAGATCCACGATGGCTGCGACAAGTGGAACATCAGAGACCTTGGCGGCATTATGGGAGGAAGGATAATGGACCCCATTTTATCGATGGCCGTCTAAATGGTGCAATGTATACTGATTTCCTACGTAATGTTCTACCGATGTTACTACAAGATGTTTCACTGCATGACAAAATGGCGATGTACTTGCAACATGATGGATGTTCGGCACATAGCTCGCGTGCGGTTGAAGCGGTATTGAATAGCATATTTCATGACTGGTGGATTGGTGGTCGAAGCACCATACGATAGCCCGCAAGTTCACCGGATCTGACGTCCCCGGATTTCTTTCTGTGGGGAAAGTTGAAGGATATTTGCTATCGTGATCCACCGACACTGCCTGACAACATGCGTCAGCGCATTGTCAGTGCATGTGCGAACATTACGGAAGGCGAACTACTCGCTGTTGAGAGGAATGTCGTTACACGTATTGCCAAATGCATTGATGTTGACGGACATCATTTTGAGCAATTATTGAATTAATGTGGTATTTACGGGTAATCACGCTGTAACAGCATGCGATCTCAGAAATGATAAGTTCAGGAAGGTACATGTATCACATTGGAACAACCGAAATGAAATGTTCAAACGTACTTCCGTTCTGTATTTTAATTTAATAAATTTACCGATTACCAACTGTCCGTCTAAAATTGTGAGCCATATGTTTATGATTATTACACCGCCATCTGGCACAAAGCGAAAAATGTGGTCCAACTAAAACATTCATATTTGTTTACGTACTACACGAATATGGAATAAAAAATGGGGGTTCCTATTTTTAAAAAAAGGCAGTTGATATCGGTTTGTTTTATGGCAGCGCCCTCTAGCGGGCCAACCATAGCGCCGTCTGGTTTCCCCCTTCAAGCTAGACAAGTTTCGTTCTTTGTAGTTTTTTCGTTTGATGATTGTTTCGTGACATATTTGGCCCGATCACGATAATGGACCACCCAGTAGACATGAAAATAGGAACCATTTCACGGTTATGACTGCTTAGAGCGTCATATTTTCACGTGATGAGCTATTATATTCCGCGAGCACACCGATTAATGAACATACGTAAGATTGATGGAACAGTTCACAAGTGTCATGCAGGTTCATACTGTCGAACGGGCACAATATTTCGGCAATCAGACATGCCGCCATCGTCAGGTGCACAGGACGAACTGAGCTCCTGTGGGCATGTGGCCGACTAATATCCCCTGCCCCCGCGAGCTGCTCCGTCAGCGGTCCGTGCCCGGACCCGCGCGTTGGCAACGGCGGTCGCGGAGACGCGAGCGTTGGCGTCTGTGGTGGCGTTGGTGTAAGTTCTCTGTCCGTCCTGGCCGCCACATCGTTGTGTTCCCTGAGAATCTTCTCAATTAAATTCAGTGCTGGTTCCCAAGCCTTGCTAAGATTATAGAGATCGTCCATGGTACGAATTTCTATGGCCTCTCCAGCGACGTTGTCCCAGTATTTGGAAGTCCGTGCCAAGATCCTGGCATGTTCGTATTCCATCGCGTGGTTCTCAGACAAACTGTGTTCTGTGACCGCTGACTTTTTGGGATACATCAGCCGAGTGTTCCCCGAAACGATCTTCGACGGTGCGCACTGTCTGTCCAATATATGTCTTCACACACTGATATGGAATCTGGTATACGCCGGCCTTCCCCAAACCGAGATCATCCTTGACACTTACAACAATACTCGTCTTATATTGGGCGGCCAAGGGACCGCCCGAAGCAGCTGAAGGAGGACGTCGAGAAACTTGGGTGCTCTGACGAGAATTAAGCCTATGAAGTCAAACATTACCAGCAGAGATAGGGTGGGGATTCGGAACCCGAGAGAGTGGCCTGAGATTGTTGTCTTGCCTGCTGACAAAGGCAATGCTACTGTTTTTCTTTACCACAAGGACGATATTCAGAACATGTAGGAAGATCAACGTTTACCCCACAAAGAAGGTGAAGAACAGGACTAGGGCTCTTATCAAGGAAGCGGACTTACGAGAGGGGTCATCAGCAACTGTTGCCTCAAGGAACTGTACCGCAAAACTTTATGGACTCACCAAAATTCACAAAGAAAGAAGTGGTGCCATTGCGCTCCATTGTGTTTTGGTTGGCAGGAGAGCCAACACCGTGTTACTAGAAGGAGGCCGAAAGGCACGCGTTTTAGCTCACGCAGGCTGGCGTGAGGTCTGGAATAGGACAAGGAAATTAGAATTTAGAAAAACGGACGTAGCTGGTGGAATACTTAACTTTAATCCGTTAATGAAGAACGTCGGTCTTGACGGTACATGATTAATAATATCAATAGTAACTGATAATGGCGCCTTGCTAGGTCGTAGCAAATGACGTAGCTGCAGGCTATGTTAAACTATCGTCTCGGCAAATGAGAGCGTATTTTGTCAGTGAACCATCGCTAGCAAAGTCGGTTGTACAACTGGGGCGAGTGCTAGGAAGTCTCTCTCTAGACCTGCCGTGTGGCGGCGCTCGGTCTGCAGTCACTGATAGTGGCGACACGCGGATACGACGTATACTAACGGACCGCGGCCGATTTAAAGGCTACCACCTAGCAAGTGTGGTGTCTGACGGTGACACCACACATTGTCAGCAGTATTCGGGTAGCTACATATTTGCTGGCAAAATACCTGCCGGAAATACTAGTTGCACTCATCATATCCATATTTCTGTGGGTTTTGTAAAACGCCTCAACAGCGTCAGGGTGAAAGACTGAGATATCCTGGTTAGATTTGACGTCGTTTCGTTATTCATCACGGTACCTCTACGAGAGTCACTAGAGCGTATTGATTATAAGTTTGTCGAGAAGACCACCGATCTCTCCTGGCGTGTTCTGCATTCCACGTATTTTTTGTTTAATAGAGAATCCTACGAACAAACGGATGGAGTCGCAATGGGCAACCACCTCTCGCCTGTGTTTGCGAATTTGTGTAGGGAGTACTTCGGCGAGGAATCACTGGCGTCATCCACGTGTAAACTCACATGTTTCTTTCCGTTTATGGGTTGACACGTCCGTCATCTGACTCCACGGAAGGGACAATCTCCTCGATTTCCTTACGTATTTGAACTCCATACATCCAACCACCAAATTCGCTATGGCGACCGGGAAACATCCCCTTAGAAAAATCTATGAATTACTATGCTGGTAAACTTCTACGTTATTTGATACAGAGACAGCTGAGTAAAACTGAACGTACTCAGACATTTCTCTCTTATTCTGATCAACATTAAACTGACACACAATATTTTTAGCGCAACGCAATCAGACTTTCAATATTCCCTACAAAAGAATGGCCGTCACTAATAATAACCTATACCTTTCATGCATCACTTACCTCACAAAAATCTTCGTCACCCGAACTACTGCAATACAGTGAGCGCCAATAAATAAAAGATTCTAAGTACTGAAGGCACTAACTACTGATAGGCATAGTTAGCAAATGAAAGATTTTAGTAGAGAATAAACAGTGTATTTACCTTCACACGTCCAGATCATCCGCTCTCAAAACTCTGCCATCTCTCTGCCCACATCCACCACTGCTGGCGGCTCACTTCAAACTGCGCAACGCTACGCGCTGTTCACATCCAACTGACAAACACTACAATAGCGAATATTCCAACAACGCCAACTAGCAACAGACTGCACACACCATAGTCAGCGATTTTCAAACAGAGCGCTACATGGCGTTACCAACATAAAAACCTAAACAGCCTTCTTATAACCGAAGCAGACGGACGATTACCATTCCTGGTTGACACCCTGGTGACACCCTGGGCCATGGTGTGTATCGGAAGAAAACGCACACACACCTATATTTGCCTGTAGAGTGCTGCCATCGCACTTCGCAGAGGAATGGGGTACTAAAAACACTAGTACACACGGCGCGAATCATTTCAGACGCACAGAGCGTGCCTCAGAAGCTGGAACATCTCGAACTGTATTCCGCAGAAAATAGGACCAGAATGGCAGATTAGGCGCACTCTCCGTCCCACGACAACGGTACAACATTTTGATACGAAAGAAGCCACGGAAAAAAAAGGCAACCACAGCCTTTATACCGTACAGTGGCTCTCAATCTTTAAAAATCGGACGCATATTGAAGAATATACAGTACTGGCCATTAAAATTGCTTCACCACGAAGATGATGTGCTACAGACGCGAAATTTAACCGACAGGAAGAAGATGCTGTGAAATGCAAATGATTAGCTTTTCAGAGCGTTTACACAAGTATGGCGCCGATGGCGATACCTACAACGTGCTGACATGAGGAAAGTTTCCAACCGATGTCTCATACACAAACAGCAGCTGACCGGCGTTGCCTGGTGAAACGTTGTTGTGATGCCTCGTGTAAGGAGGAGAAATGCGTACCATCACGTTTCCGACTTTGATAAAGGTCGGATTGTAGCGTATCGCGACTCGGTTTATCATATCGCGACATTGCTGCTCGCGTTGGTCGAGATCCAATGGCTGTTAGCAGAATATGGAATCAGGAGGGTTATACGAAACGCCGTGCTGGATCCCAACGGCCTCGTATCAGTAGCAGTCGAGATGACAGGCATCTTATCCGCATGAGTGTAACGGATCGTGCAGCCACGTCTCGATCCCTGAGTCAATTTATGGGAACGTTTGAAAGACAACAACCATCAGCACTAACAGTTCGACGACGTTTGCAGCAGCATCGACTATCAGCTCGGAGACCACGGCTGCTGTTACCCTTGACGCTGCATCACAGACAGGAGCGCCTGCGATGGCGCACTCGACGACGAACCTGGGTGCACGAATGGCAAAACGTCATTTTTTCGGATGAATCCAGTTTCTGTTTACAGCATCACGATGGTCGCATCCGTTTTTGGCGACATCGCGGTGAACGCACATTGAAAGCGGGTATTCGTCATCACCGTACTGGCGCATCACCCGGCGTGATGGTATTGGGTGCCACTGGTTACACGTCTCGGTCAGCTCTTGTTCGCATTGACGGCACTCTGAACAGTGGACGTTACATTTCAGATGTCTTACGACCCTTGGCTCTACCCTTCATTCGATTACTACGAAACCTTACATTTCAGCTGGATAATGCACGACCGCATGTTGCAGGTCCTGTACGGGCCTTTCTGGATACAGAAAACGTTCGAATACTGCCCTGGCCAACACATTCTCCAGATCTCTCACCAACTGAAAACGTCTGGTGAATGGTGGACGAGTAACTGTCTCGTCACATTACGCCAGTCACTACTCTTGATGAACTGTAGTATCGTGTTGAAGCTGCATGGGCAGCTGTACCTGTACACGCCATCCAAGGTCTGTTTGACTCAATGCCCATGCGTATCAAGGCCGTTATTACGGCCTGATATGGTTGTTCCGGGTACTGATTTCACAGGATCTATGCACCAAAATTGCGTGAAAATGTAATCATATGTCAGTTGTAGTATAATATATTTGTCCAATGAATGCCCGTTTATCATCTGCACTTCTTCTTGGTGTAGCAATTTTAATGGCCAGTAGTGTAATTCCCGCCCAATAAAACATGAGTCATTATTGGGAAGCGTCAAAGATGTTGGGTTTTGCGGAGGGCCGATGTCACCATGGGAAGACGTATATTGGTCACATATGCGCACCGTCGAATATCGTTGCAGGGAACACCAGAGGCACACTCGACTGATGTATCCCAACAAGTTAGCGGTCGCAGAGCGCTGTTTGTCCGACAATCACGCGATGGAGTACGAACGTACCAGGATCTTGGCACAGACTTCTACATACGGGGACAGCGTTGTTAGAGAGGTCACAGAAGTTCGTACCAGGAACGATCTCATAAACCGAGATTGCGGCTATTTTCTTAGCAAGACTTGGGAACGAGGACTGAGTTTAATTAAGAAGGCGGTCTTGCAATCAGGGCGGACAGAGAACTTACACGCCATCACAGACGGCGACGCTAGCTTTTCCGCGGACAGTGGACAGAGCGGCTCGTGGGGGCAGCGGATATTAGTTGACCACGCGCCCTCAGGAGCTCACTGCGTCAGCGAACCTGACGATGGCGACTTGTCTGACTGCCGAAACATTGTGCTCTTTGCACTCTGTGAACAAGCGGTACAACCGTGGACTGTTCACTCAAGAAAAACGCCGGAGAAACTGAATAATCACATACCTAAGATTGTTTTATTTTTGTTTTTATTTTTTTAAGGATATCATGTCGCTGTTAACTGAACAAATTATTTATTTTACAGTTACAATTTCTAAGTTTGTGCCATTTTCATGTGGTACTGCAAAACATTTTGCCTCAGCGCATGTCAGGCTCTGAAATGTAAACATGTCATCGTAAAAAGTAAGCCTGTTCACTGTAGAAGTACTGTGACGTCATGCGAATGTGAAGTTCTGTATATCGTGAAGATGTTTCAGCACTGTAGCACTCGGAACTCCGTCAGTTTAATTGCAACCACCCAGTGTCTGAGCGATATACACAGATGATAATAAACCTAAACATTTTCTGTAGAAGGCTGTAATGGGATGTTTATTTAATTGTGCGTTTAGGTAATTTCGACTAAGCGTCATTGTCAAGATCATTTGTAACATTTGCATTTCATGTCATTTTCAGATCACTCTTAATCTCTGATGACAGTGACCACGTCCCACAGACTTCAAGTTTTGCACTTTTTTTTCCTGCAGTACTGCAAAGTGCTTTGCCTTCGTTTCGAACTCTTACGTTGGTGGCTCGGCACTGAACGTTGTACTGTAGGAAGGATAGCGTTTAACGTGTCATCGACAACGAGGTCTTCGGAGACTGAGCACAAGCTCGGAATGTGTAGGGGTTGGGCAAACAATCGGCCGTGCCCTTTCAAAAGAACCATCCTGGCATTTGCCAGGATATCACGGAAAACGTAAATCGGGATGACCAGACAAATATTTTTTTAATAGTCGTCTCCCTACTTGAGAGTATACACTCCTGGAAATGGAAAAAAGAACACATTGACACCGGTGTGTCAGACCCACCATACTTGCTCCGGACACTGCGAGAGGGCTGTACAAGCAATGATCACACGCACGGCACAGCGGACACACCAGGAACCGCGGTGTTGGCCGTCGAATGGCGCTAGCTGCGCAGCATTTGTGCACCGCCACCGTCAGTGTCAGCCAGTTTGCCGTGGCATACGGAGCTCCATCACAGTCTTTAACACTGGTAGCATGCCGCGACAGCGTGGATGTGAACCGTATGTGCAGTTGACGGACTTTGAGCGAGGGCGTATAGTGGGCATGCGGGAGGCCGGGTGAACGTACCGCCGAATTGCTCAACACGTGGGGCGTGAGGTCTCCACAGTACATCGATGTTGTCGCCAGTGGTCGGCGGAAGGTGCACGTGCCCGTCGACCTGGCACCGGACCGCAGCGACGCACGGATGCACGCCAAGACCGTAGGATCCTACGCAGTGCCGTAGGGGACCGCACCGCCACTTCCCAGCAAATTAGGGACACTGTTGCTCCTGGGGTATCGGCGAGGACCATTCGCAAGCGTCTCCATGAAGCTGGGCTACGGTCCCGCACACCGTTAGGCCGTCTTCCGCTCACGCCCCAACACCGTGCAGCCCGCCTCCAGTGGTGTCGCGACAGGTGTGAATGGAGGGACGAATGGAGACGTGTCGTCTTCAGCGATGAGAGTCGCTTCTGCCTTGGCGCCAATGATGGTCGTATGTGTGTTTGGCGCCGTGCAGGTGAGCGCCACAATCAGGACTGCATACGACCGAGGCACACAGGGCCAACACCCGGCATCATGGTGTGGGGAGCGATCTCCTACACTGGCCGCACACCACTGGTGATCGTCGAGGGGACACTGAATAGTGCACGGTACATCCAAACCGTCATCGAACCCATCGTTCTACCATTCCTAGACCGGCAAGGGAACTTGCTGTTCCAACAGGACAATGCACGTCCGCATGTATCCCGTGCCACCCAACGTGCTCTAGAAGGTGTAAGTCAACTGCCCTGGCCAGCAAGATCTCCGGATCTGTCCCCCATTGAGCATGTTTGGGACTGGATGAAGCATCGTCTCACGCGATCTGCACGTCCAGCACGAACGCTGGTCCAACTGAGGCGCCAGGTGGAAATGGCATGGCAAGCCGTTCCACAGGACTACATCCAGCATCTCTACGATCGTCTCCATAGGAGAATAGCAGCCTGCATTGCTGCGAAAGGTGGATATACACTGTACTAGTGCCGACATTGTGCATGCTCTGTTGCCTGTGTCTATGTGCCTGTGGTTCTGTCAGTGTGATCATGTGATGTATCTGACCCCAGGAATGTGTCAATAAAGTTTCCCCTTCCTGGGACAATGAATTCACGGTGTTCTTATTTTAATTTCCAGGAGTGTATTTTGCTTTCACCTCTTGAAAACTGTCGTCGAAGGCGTTGATTGCCGCAGTGAAGCTGTTACCTCAAAAAATATTTCACTGAGAAGTATTTTCTCCCGTACCCCAAAATTATGCTGTTGCTGTCTTCTTCTTCTTAAGTTGCCAATCCTAAGATTGATTTGCAGCAGCTCTCCATTCAGTGCGGTTGTCGGCCAGCCTCTTCAATTACGTGAAACTTCCGCATCCTAGGTCCTGCATTATCTGGCTTATGTAGTTTCTTCTAGGTCTGCCTCTTGCCCTTTTGCCCTCCACAAGGCCTTCCGTTATAGTGTGGAGAAGACTTTCATGTCTCAGAATGTGTCCCATCCATATATCTCTTCTCTTCTTGACCGTCTTCCAAAGAACTGGAACTTCCTCCGCTCTCTGCAGGACTTCTTCATTTGTCATCCTGGCCGTCCATGGAATTTTTAACATCCTTCCCAGACACCACATTTCGAATCCTTCAATCCTTCTTGTTTCGTCCTCTCCAAGTGTCCAGGTTTCGCTGCCGTAGAGAAGCACACTCCCAACAAAGGTCTTTATTAACCGCTGTGAGGAGTCCTTTCCTTTTATAGAATGCAATCTTTGCCTGATTTATTCTACTTATTACATCTTTCCTACTACGACCATCTGATGTTATTCTGCTTCCCAAGTAGACAAAGTCTTGTATTTCTTTCAGCTTCTCTCCATTCAGCTTTATATTCGTAATTGCTTGATTATTTTGTTTGCTTGCAACTAAGATTTTTGTTTTTGACTTATTAATTTTCATGTTGTACCGTGTAGCAAGAGTGTTTTCCATTTCCTCCAACACTACTTGTAATTCTTCCTCATTTTCCGCTAGGACAGCAATGTCATCCGCAAAACGCAGCATATCAACTATTTTTCCCTGGATCCTGATTCCATTAGCTTGTCCTAACTTTTCTCTGACCTCGTCCATTGCTTTCTGTATGTACATATTAAAGAGGACAGGGGAGAGTGCACGTCCCTGTCTCACACCCTGTTTAATTTTTGCTTGGTGTTGATGTTCCCCACATCTCACTATTGCCACCTCTTCTTTGTATATGTTCCATATCGTTCTCCTGTCCTTGTACTTAGCTCCAGTTTCCCTCAATATCTGGAATAGTTTTTTCCATTCAACCTTATCAAAGGCTTTTTCGAGGTCAATAAATGCTATGTAGGTGTCCTTTCCTTTTTCCATTTTTTTTTCTATTATGAGCCTTAGGGCCATAATGGCTTCTCGCGTACCTCTCCTTCTTCTAAAGCCAAACTGGTCTTCTGTGAGCATGCATTCCACGTTCCCTTCAATTCTTCTGAGGAGGATGGTCGTCAAAATTTTTGATGTATGTGATGTTAGGCTGAGGGTTCTGTATTGTGCACACGATTTTGCTGGCATTTTCTTTGGTAATGGAACAATAATACACTTTTTGAAGTCCTCAGGCAGCTCTCCAGTATCATATATTTGGCAGATTAATTTATACAATTTATCTTTTATTTCTGTTCCAGCTGCTTTGATGATTTCTGCAGGCAATGAGTCAATTCCTGGTGCTTTTCCGTGCTTAAGTGCCTGTAGTGCCTGATCAAATTCAGACCTTAGTATGCTGTCTCCTAGTTCATCTTTATCTACTTCGTCCTCACTTTCAATCATGTCATCTTGTACGTTGCCTCCATATAATTTCTCTAGGTATTCCTTCCACGTAAGTGCTATATCTTCATGATTATACACTATCTTATTATCCTCTCTTATTAGGGCATTACATCTAATCCTTTGTCCTCCTGAGAAGAAGCGTTTCACTGTTTTGTATGCTAATTCAAGGTTCCCTTTCTTCAGAAGGTCTTCAACTTCTTTGCATCTGTCTTCAAGGAATCTTTCTTTTACTTGCTTCAACTTCCTGTTGATTTTGTTTCTAAGCACTCGGTATGCCGTTTTCCCTTCTTCCGTTTCATTATTTTTGAGCTTCCTTCTTTCCTCAAACATAAGTATTATTTCATCAGTTATCCACTCCTTCCTCTTTTCAGGTGTTTGTTTTCCAATTATCTCTTCAGCTGCTTTTATTAGGCCATCTCTCATATTTTCCCAATGTTGTTCTACATTCTCTATAGGATGCTGTTGAATTGGATCCTTAGCCCTTTCTTGGAACTCCTTCTGCGTCTCACGGTTTCCAAGCTTCCCTATATCCAGTTTTCCATTTCCTATTTTCTTCCTTATGCGTTTGAACTTGAGTCGGCATTCCGCAACAACCATGTTGTGATCACTCACAATATCTGGGCTTGCGTATGCTCTAGAGTCTTTTAGTTGATTTCTAAATCTATTTTTGACTAGAATGTAATCAATTCGGTATTGTTCTCTATCCCCTGGTGACTTCCATGTGTATCTTCTACGGGGGTGATGTTGAAACCACGTGTTCGATATTATCAGTTGATTCCTGTTACAAAATTCTATAAGTCGGTCTCCTCTATCATTCCTTTTACCAAGGCCCTACCGTCCAACAGCTGGCTGTACCTCTTTATCTCCTACTATTGCGTTCCAGTCTCCCATGATTATTAAATTTGTTTCTCCTTTGATTCCTCTCAAGGCTCCATTTAACTCTTCATATACAGCTTCAACTTCCTCATCCTCCTGGTTTGTGGTAGGCATATAGACCTGTATCACAACCGTCTCTGTAGGTTTGGTATCCAGACTGACAAGTATTATCCTTCCTCCATATTGTATATATCCCTTCACTCTCTGCCCCAATTTTCGACTCATAACTACTCCAACCCCACCTGCTCCAGGTCTATCTTCTATCGTTCCTGTGTGAATTATCCTGTACTTATCACTCCAGAAATCTCCGCAGTTAGGCCATCTCATTTCAGACACTCCAAGTATATCCAACTTCATTTTCTTCATTTCTTGCTTAAGGTTTTCGAGCTTCCCCATCTGCAGTAAGGTGCGGACGTTCCACGTTCCAATTCTACTATAGCTCTTTTTATTTCCTTTCTTCCTATGAACTGTTGAAACGAGATCTCTGGTAGTCCCCTCCCGGAGAACCGAATGAGGGGCTATTACTCCGGATTGCATTTTTACTAGAGCTTGTTTCATATTCATATTATGGCTGCTGATACTTGAGAAATCTAATTAGATCTTTAATGAAGTGGTTTCTCGTTGCCTTCTTCATTCTATGCCGTTGGCCATCATGTGGCTCTTCCGCCTTTAGGGACAGTTTCCCATCCCAAGGACAAGAGAGTGCCCTGCCTCTACCTGCTCATCCGCCCTCCTAGGAGGCCGTTTCGCTTGGTAGAGGATGTCTCCTTATTCCGGGAGATACTCGGTCGCCATATCCTCGTTAGTGGTAACAGGGTGTACCGTGCAGCAATCCTTGGCTGCAACTCGTGAACGTGAGGTTGGCATTTGTATGGAGAGGCTGTTTGAGACGCATCACATACCTTACACCCAAGACAGATGGGTAATTAACATTCCGATGTCCTAAGAATAGTTTCAGATCGATTACGATGAATTGTTGTAAGAGATATTAATATAGACAGAAGTATGACACACCTCTTACTTATCATTGGGACCACACCTGTTTTCGGCGGGTTCCTTTTCATGCTGTTACGGTCACTAATGTTCAAGTGCTCCGGTCACGCGGCAGAATGCGAGCAGAGAGTCGGTATGTACGTCTTCTGCGTGTAACGGTCACTTGTAGTTGAATCGTACCAACACATACCGGCGGAAAAAAAGACATTAGTACTCCTAGAAGGACGACAACGCTTCTGTAATAAAATGAAACAACTGCACCCGTTATTTTGATGTTATTTTGTCACACGGCAATCATTTTCGGTGACAGTACGCCATCTTCAGGCTTTAGCTAATGCCGAGGGGGTGAATTCTGATCGTTTACACGATCCAATCAGTGGCCAACATCTATGAACCGGCTTCCGCAGAAAACCGTGACAGCGATGTTGTGTTTGCACACAGAACGTCGCTGTTACAGTGCTCTACGGAAGCGAGTTCATAAATGTTGCCGACTAATGGGGTTGAGTATACGATAGGAGTTCACTCCCTCAGCTTCAGCTGAGGCCTCAAGATTGCATTTAGAGTCACCGAAACTGGTTGCTATGTAGTAAAGCAACATAAAAATGATGGCTGCAGGTGTTTATTTTATTACGTAAGTGAACAGCCGAAGTCCCACGGACTACCAAGGATGGAAATACAAAAACATCGGTTTTGATCCGATGACGGCATATGCCACTAGGGGGTGGGGGTGGGGGGGGGGTGACGGTAGTGGAGGTACAGATAATAGTTTCAACGTCGTGGTCCAACAGATAGCCTACTGGCGTCGCTACCAGAGTGCCATCTGTGTCTGCCATTTAATAAGGGATACACAGCATCGCTAACAGAGTGCCATCTGTGTCTGCCCTTTAATAAGGAATACACGGCGTCGCTACCAGAGTGCCATCTGTGTCTGCCCTTTAATAAGGAATACACGGCGTCGCTACCAGAGTGCCATCTGTGTCTGCCCTTTAATAAGGAATACACACAGCCAAAAGGCTCAGTGTGGTGCAGACGTGTGAAGCAAGAAGGCAACCATGCCACGGAGGCATACTCGTGCTCCTTACAGCAAATGAGTGTTTGAAGGGGGTCAAATAGTGGCCTTCAAATAGTGGCCTTCTGTGTAGCCGGCCGTGGTGACCGAGCGGTTCTACGCGCACATACCCAACATTGGCTAGTGTCACCTCCAGAAATACCAAAGTGAAAGAGATTTGTAGCTCATCGCCGGCCGATGTGGCCGAGCGGTTCTAGGCGCTTCAGTCCGGAACCGCGCGACTGCTACGGTCGCAGGTTAGAATCCAGCCTCGGGCATGGAGGTGTTTGATATCGTTAGGGTGATTACGATTAAGTACTTCTAAGTTATAGGGGACTGATTTCCTCAGATGTTAAGTCCCATAGTGCTCAGAGCCATTTCTTTTTTTATTTGGTAGCTTATCGCATCCCAGACCATAAGGTTTCTTGCGATAACCTCTTAATCTCAGAGCAGCGTTGCAGCCTACGTCCTCAGTTATTTTTCGAATACAAAGTGTGTCTCAACAGGTGATAGTGGGTCCTCAACCGATTATTCTGAGATAATGAACCATTCGTCTGAAATACATATTTAGTGTGTTACGAACATACACAGTGTACACCGTACAAGAACAACGCAGCTTGTAGAAACTGTTCGGAGTCACGACGGCCAGTCTCAAAGCATATATTGCAACGGCGCATGCAGTTCTGCCAAACCCTCTCAAAAATTCCCAAGTGTTTGTTGTACTCTGGAACAGGCAGCAGGTGATAAACAACGTACGAACTGACAACCAAACAGACATACAATACCCAACTTAGCTCGTAGCACGTATGTCATGCGACGATCCCACGCATCGCACCGGTGCGTTAACCTGTGCCTCACGCACACCACAATTCCTGGGGTCAGTTGTCCATTGCATCAGACAGCTTGTAGTGTGCCCTTGGTGAGCCGCGTTACGCCGTCCAGTGGAACGTTATTCGTCACGAGATTCGGCTGACATGCATTTCATGTATGGTGCAAAAGGATGTAGTCCCGTAAGGCAGCGCGAATGTAATGGCAACGCTTTACCAACAGGCGTCATCATAATTAGAAGAAGCTTTTCAGACTGGATACAAATTTAGAGGAGACGACAATTTCGTTCACGTCACAGAGAGCAGGCCGAAGTTCCTGCCAAAGGTATGTGCGAGCACCAGACATTGAGGAGGTGGTGTTCAATAGCGTGTCCGAGCACGCGGCAATAAAACCTGTCAACTTCTACATCTACATCTACATGCATACTCCGCAATCCACCACACAGTGCGTGGCGGAGGGTACCTCACACCACAACTAGCATCTTCTCTCGCTGTTCCACTCCCAAACAGAACGAGGGAAAAGTGACTGCCTATATGCCTCTGTACGAACCCCAATCTCTCTTATCTTATCTTTGTGGTCTTTCCGCGAAAAATAAGTTGGCGGCAGTAAAATTGTACTGCAGTCAGCCTCAAATGCTGGTTCTCTAAATTTCCTCAGAAGCGATTCACAAAAAGAACGCCTCCTTCCCTCTAGAGACTCCCACCCGAGGTCCTGAAGCATTTCCGTAACACTAGCGTGATGATCAAACCTACCAGTAACAAATCTAGCAGCCCGCCTCTGAATTGCTTCTATGTCCTCCCTCAATCCGACCTGATAGAGATCCCAAACGCTCGAGCAGTACTCAAGAATAAGTCGTATCAGTGTTTTATAAGCGGTCTCTTTTACAGATGAACCACATCTTCCCAAAATTCTACCAATGACCCGAAGACGACTATCCGCCTTCCCCGCAACTGTCATTACATTCTTGTCCCACTTCATATCGCTCTGCAATGTTACGCCCAAATATTTAATCGACGTGACTGTGTCAAGCGCTACACTACTAATGGGATTCTGTTTCCTATTCATCTGCATTAATTTACATTTATCTATATTTACAGTTAGCTGCCATTCTTTACACCAATTACAAATCCTGTCCAAGTCATCTTGTATCCTACTACAGTCACTCATCGATATCTACATCTACATTTATACTCCGAAAGCCACCCAACGGTGTGTGGCGGAGGGCACTTAACGTGCCACTGTCATTACCTCCCTTTTCTGTTCCAGTCGCGTATGGTTCGCGGGAAGAACGACTGTCTGAAAGCCTCCGTGCGCGCTCTGATCTCTCTAATTTTACATTCGTTGCCCGGGAAACACACACACTTCGAAGGATACAGTGGGAAGAGTACTGACGGAACAGGTATTACATCCCTATGATAGAGAACGTGTGGAAGCACTAGAACCAATGGCTTCGAGCTCTGATTTCATTTCTGTGAGTTCATTATCCAGGGCAATGCTGTAGCGCCGAACTTCGCATAGTTTGTATTGCTCGCGGATGAAGCCTCATTCAACGGCGATGGTGTTTTCAACAGCCGCGACAGAAATGGGTGCTATGAGGACAGTCCCCACGCCACCCACATCGGGGCCACCAGCAAGGGTTCTCTGCCAACGTAAGCCTGGGCTTCGTCCAAGATCACCTGCCACGACGTTATTTGCTACCTCCCCATTGGAATGGACAACATTACCTGGTGTTCATGCGAGAAGTGCCGCCACTGTTCTTTGACACTGCACCCCTTTTTGTCCGCGAAAGGATGTCCGCAAACACCTGAATGACACATATCGTCATCGTTGGATTGGAAGCGGAGGATCCTTCCTATGGCCAGCGCGATCGCCTGATCTCACAATTCTGGACTTTTTCCTACCGGGTTACGTCAAGACACTGGCGTGTGAAGTCCCCGCAGAAACCGATGAAGACCTTCTTGATTGATTCTTAGCTGTCGGTTTCCTGATACAACAGACACCAGGGACCTTTGAAAGCGCTCGGCACTTCATGCACCGTTGCCATGTATACACTGAGACTGGTCTTCGTAACTTTGAGCAACTAATATGAGCTACGTTGTTGGTATGCGGTGTACTCCGTGTACGTCCGTAACACATTAAACATGCCTGTCCGATAAAAATACACATCTGACCATTGGTCCACTACCTCATTATAATGGATCATGGACTCACTATCACTGTGCTGCGCTAGTGTCAATCCTAGTCAAGGAAATGGAAATTTTATCAAAATTCAATGAAGGCGCAGTTTGGCGGTAAAATCTGCGGCCACTGACAGAATGTGGTAACAGTCGACAGCCAGCAGGCCAGGCAAGGTAAACATGGCACTCACGGGCGCGGAGCTGCGAGGTGTTATTGCACGCGCAATTTGTTTTGAGTGGAGCAACAACGAAGCAGGAAACTGTAGCGTTGCTTTAAGTTATTGCAATGTATGAGGCCGGGCACTAGGTCAGAGCCAGTAGTGGCGATTTTTAAGTGACTGATGTGTGGGAATTTATCCCTGCCACAGTTTCTGTCACTCTCTGACGCTACGCCAGAAGCAAGGGAAAAGCAGTATAAATAGACGGGCAATTTTAGCTTGGGACGGAGTGTGCCAGGTCAGTCGAGCGTCGGGATGGACCTGTGCTGGTCTTCGCTTATAGGGGCCAGTTTGACAGCAATGTTATAAGTATTCTGTATTAACTTGTATTTTGTTTTCTATGTGCTTGTTCGGGCTATATTAAGCGTCCAGGGACACAAGACCGGGTCGAGACGGAACGGCAGCCTGTAAGTTGGAGATCGCACCGTCTACGACATAGGCGACATAAAAATGAAAAAGCTTGCATACTTTGCCTACTTTCATTCCATAATGTCATATGGTATAATATTTTGGGGTAACTCTTCATGTCAAAAAAAAGTTTTCAGAGTCCAAAAGCGTGTAATACGTATTGTTTGTGGAGTAAATTCACGGACGTCCTGTAGAAACCTCTTGAAAGAACTGGGTATACTAACTACTGCCTCTCAGTATATTTACTCATTAATGAAATTTGTCCTAAATAATAGATCTCTTTTTCCAACAAACAGCTCAGTTCATACATACAATACCAGGAACAAAAATGATCTGCACAAGGACTTCAAAGCACTTACTTTAGTTCAAAAAGGGGTCCACTACTCAGGAACACTCATCTTCAATAATTTGCCAGTAAACATAAAAAATTTAGTTACAAATAAAGATCAGTTTAAAAGGAGCCTGAAAGACTTACTAGTGGCCAACTCCTTCTACTCCACTGACGAATTTTTTAATAGAAACAAATGATGTATTATGTATATTCATACTATTAGTCTGTTATTCCAGCTTAAAAAAAAATTGACAAGTTCCACATCACGAGGATCTCCTCAGCACGGATCTATGGAACGAAAACTAATCTAATCTAATCTACCTGAAAGAGGACAGTGGCAGTGGTCTGCAGTGGGTCCGGGACGGGCTCGGTTCCACTCGAGTCAACGGGCGATGTTCGCTTCCCACCTGGCGTACCGGGTTCCGGGCGAGGCGTACGCTGCGGGAGGCGTAGCATCGCTGCAGCAGCGCCAGAGACGGTGGCAGGTGTCCCACCCGGCAAGCACCACTAGCGGCAAGTTGCGGCACAGCATCAAGGAGGGCGAGGGTTGAAGTCCGGTCCTGTCCTGGGAGGAGCTGCGGCCCGAGGGCCACGGGTGACCAGTACACCCACCTTCGTCCCATGGTCGAACAGAGCAGGCCAAACGGGGTGCAGGGCGGCGAGGACCAGGGACTGTAGCAGTCTCCAGAATCGTGGCCAGCAGTGCGGCGCAAGTTGCAACGCATCGGTGGCCAGCGACCAGCAGAGTGCGGCCGACTTCCAGCAGGGCGGCCTTGATGACGGCAGCGGCGGCGTCGGCATACCAGCAGTCTGCTGAGCTGGCTGGACTCATGGGACAGTGCACAGACGGCACGCCAACACTACGCTTCTCCCATCGAGTATTGTTAATTATCTCAATAGACAAATGTTACTGAATACCGCTGTATCAATCTGCACTGCCCCTTGGCGCTCTTGAAATTGCTTGGCCTCCTCACAAAATACGGTGCGGTGGGTCCCGGCTTCAGCTCTGCCATCTGGAGTCCCGGGTTCGACACACCGACCCCGCAAGAACTGTTTCTATTTGACCCAGAAGTTTGAGACACACTGTATTCCAGTCTCTGTTGTCCGCTACAGCTTTCCCATTCTATTGCTCCTTCCAGTACCAGGTAGCTTATTCCCTGATATCTTAACACATCCTCTAATCCTGTCGCATCTCCTTCTTCCTTCTCAGTGTTTTCTTTAAGTACCTTTCTTCGACCATACTGTGGAGAACCTTCATATTCCTTACATTATCAGTCCCCCTAATTTTCAGTAATCTTCTGTAGCACCACATTTCAAACAGTTAGATTCTCTTTTTTTCCGGTTTTCCAATTGTCAGTGATTCACTATAACATAATTCTGTGCTCCAAACGTACGTTTTCAAAAATTTCCTCCTCAAATTAAGGCACTTGGAAATGGCTCTGAGCACTATGGGAGTTAACAGCTTATGTCATCAGTCCCTAGAACTTAGAACTACTTAAACCTAACTAACCTAAGGACATCACACACATCCATGCCCGAGGCAGGATTCGAACCTGCGACCGTAGCAGTCCCGCGGTAAATTAAGGCACTGTCGCTGTGAAAAACACTGTAAGAAAGAAATCGCAACGTCAAAAAATAATTACTGTAGAGTAATGTTCCGGAAAACATTTGTATCGTAACACATTTAAGTGATTAACACTGCAGAGCCGGCCGGTGTGGCCGAGCGGTTCGAGGCGCTACAGTCTGCAACCGCGCGACCGCTACGGTCGCAGGTCCGAATCCTGCCTGGGGCATGGATGTGTGTGATGTCCTTAGGTTAGTTAGGTTTAACTAGTTCTAAGTTCTAGGGAACTGATGGCCTCAGAAGTTAAGTCCCGTAGTGCTCAGAGCCATTTGAACCATTTGAACACTGCAGAAGCGCAGGTTAATACAGGCGCGAGATAAGCCATTGTAAATATGAAGTGCTGGTACCTTTATAATCGGTGTAACCGCTATAACGTTGAATGCAAGCATGAAAGCATGCATGCATTTTGTTGGACAGGTGCTGGATGTCAGACACGTCCCCGCAGACTGGTTGACTGCAGGCCCTTAATTGGTCGCCTCCAGGCCAACACATGGCCATCACTGACACCGAGACACAACAAACTTTCATCATAAAACACGAGACCTCCACACTGCCCTCCAATGAGCTCTCGCTTCACACGATTGGAGCCGCAATTGGGGATTGTTTCCGATCAGTAGATTGCAAGGTACAGGGTTTCTGGCTCGGAGTTCCTTGCTCGGAGCTGTCCTTTAAGTAACTGATTCGTAACAGTTTGTTGTGTCACTGAAGTGGCAATTGCTGCTCGAATTGCTGCTGCAGCTGCAGTAGAATGCGCCAGAGCCATACGCCAAACATGAGAGTCTTCCCTCTCTGTAGTGTCACATGATCGTCTGAAGCCTGGTCTTCTTGTTACCGTACATTCTTGTGACCACCGCTGTTACCAGTTAAGTATAGTAGCAACAATCCTGACAAGTCTTTCTACAGTATCGCAGAAGGAATATTCAGTTTCTCGTAGCCGTATTACACGATGTCGTTTAAAGTTAATGACGTGCTGATGTTGGTGTCTTTCTCGCCTTAAAGACAGACTTGCATCGACTCACCACGCACAATCTCAAAAGTAACTAACCATCACTAGCATTACAGCGTATATTTAAAGCAAACCTGATTTGCATCCTTAAATCGGCGCAACTAGCGCCGTTATTATGCGACTGGTGCGAAATTTGAATAGACGTCATGTTTCAGATGTAACAACACGCCTACCAACTTTCGCTTATGTCGCACAACTCCTTTTCGATGTTGTGACGGCTAAAATCTGACGAGTTGCCGCTTTTACTTTGCCAATATTTCTCAGATTTTTTGCGTGAGGCAACTGGTTTGTGACTTAACGTATATCAGAGTTCGTCACACGTTGACTGAATCCTCTATTCATTTTGAAACTTCTCTTCAGCTCTCTGTCGCCAACTCTATGACTAACTAGAAAATTCACTTCTATGTTTATCTTGGTAAGACGGACAGCTTCTCTGTTTAATAGGTACTTTTTCTATATCCGTATTATAAAGCATGGCTTTTGATAGCAACTGGCCTGCTTTACTATAAGCACATAGTCTGCGTAATTTACTCACAGAAGACAACCATAATACATTAGCTGTCTCTGACTTTTGCTGCTGTGTTATACTTAACCATGCTATTCTCACCCTTTTCCGGTAATGTACGAGAGGTAGTAAGTAAATATTTAATTTTTCGTAATAAATGTTTTGGAATTCACGTAAGTTCATAGAGTTAAAAACAAAGTTCCTTTTTTTGTTTCTACGCATAACTAATGTAAAGATCTAATAGCGTTTCAATCAGAGATGCTACAAATGAACACATGGTCACTTTCTACAAATGAGAATATCATTAAACATGTACGCGAATATTTTTTTCTCTCACTTCCCTTTCTCAAGATTTTCTTTTAAAGTTTTTATTGTTTAATCCGTCTGTTCTAAAAAAGGAATTACTGTAGATTATTTATTCATTTTTTTATTAACTTGTCTTTCCTTTCAAAATTAATGTGAAACTGTTACAAAATGGATTGGATACTTTTTATATTTTGACTAGAACCACCTTCGAAAAAATAAAAACCTGTCTTTTACTTTCATTTATAGGAATGAATGGCAACGAAGTTTATTACTGATTTAGTCATTACTTTCTCCGAATTCTTGTTCCACTGCGCAAACTATCAAACTATAACTTCGCCAATCCAAAAAAGTAGTAGATTGTCACCATTACTATAACCCTGTCCGTTAGTAAAGTCTCAACCTCCTCACGCGTTTTCTATTGTCTATTCAACTGCTCCCAATGATCGCATACAGAAGATAGTGGAAAATCGGTCCAGATTCCCTACCAAGCGATTGTAAACATTATTTTTCGATAGACCATGGTTCCTTAAATTCACACATAGGACCACAAATTCGGCTGCACCACGTCATAAAATTGAGTCGTGTGAAAATGAATCAACCCTTAGGTGTCCGTTGACTCTGTTGGTGTTGACTTTATCGACTCAGCTACGAGCATTTTAGGACCAGACTGTCAGTTTCACAACCGCATCTTCCATATTACAGGGAGAAAATATGGAACCACCACAAAAACGAACTTTACCATTCTTAATACACGTTGCCTCACAGAACAGGGTAAATGCAAATTTCTTATGGGTTTTGAGGATGCTTACAATATTGTTCCTGCAAAATAATGGGGTGTTCGGATAACGATGATAGAGGTGGCTAGCTATCTCGCAACCTTCTCTCCACAGACGAACAAAAAGCCTTAATGATGTTGAGAGCTGGTGACTGGTAGCCAGGAGAGATGCGACAATTCATTTTCGTGCTCACAGAAGCTATTCTGAACAGAACGAGATGTGTGAACAGAGGACCTGCCGTCGTCAAGCACAGCTTTGATATTTGGGAACAAGCATTGTACCATGGGATGCACCTAATCAGCGAAAATGGTCGCATAACCTTTGGCAGTAACGCGACCTTGCAGAGTAAAAGTGGAACGCATGGCATACCAAGATGTGGGTACCAGAACCATGACCGAACTCGCGCCGTGTTTTACTCTTGGGACGTTCGCTTCGTCAGAAGTTGGAAAAGTGTGAAGCAAGACTCATCCAACCAAATGACATTCTTCCATTGCTCCATAGTCCAGGTTTTATGGCTTCGGCACGACATTTTTCTGAAAATAATAGCATTTTCATGAGTGATGAGTGGTTACCATATTCCAATTCGCCCTGCAACCCTCCGCTTATGGAGCTCCTTTTGGGTTGTTTTGGTGCCCACAGGATTCACGAGTGTGACATTCTGTTGTGCAGTGACTTTTGCAGATGTTATCGTCTTACTTTCCGTCGCAATCCTACCCAATGACATTCCACCTCGATCACTCTGCATATACACTCCTGGAAATGGAAAAAAGAACACATTGACACCGGTGTGTCAGACCCACCATACTTGCTCCGGACACTGCGAGAGGGCTGTACAAGCAATGATCACACGCACGGCACAGCGGACACACCAGAAACCGCGGTGTTGGCCGTCGAATGGCGCTAGCTGCGCAGCATTTGTGCACCGCCGCCGTCAGTGTCAGCCAGTTTGCCGTGGCATACGGAGCTCCATCGCAGTCTTTAACACTGGTAGCATGCCGCGACAGCGTGGACGCGAACCGTATGTGCAGTTGACGGACTTTGAGCGAGGGCGTATAGTGGGCATGCGGGAGGCCGGGTGGACGTACCGCCGAATTGCTCAACACGTGGGGCGTGAGGTCTCCACAGTACATCGATGTTGTCGCCAGTGGTCGGCGGAAGGTGCACGTGCCCGTCGACCTGGGACCGGACCGCAGCGACGCACGGATGCACGCCAAGACCGTAGGATCCTACGCAGTGCCGTAGGGGACCGCACCGCCACTTCCCAGCAAATTAGGGACACTGTTACTCCTGGGGTATCGGCGAGGACCATTCGCAACCGTCTCCATGAAGCTGGGCTACGGTCCCGCACACCGTTAGGCCGTCTTCCGCTCACGCCCCAACATCGTGCAGCCCGCCTCCAGTGGTGTCGCGACAGGCGTGAATGGAGGGACGAATGGAGACGTGTCGTCTTCAGCGATGAGAGTCGCTTCTGCCTTGGTGCCAATGATGGTCGTATGCGTGTTTGGCGCCGTGCAGGTGGGCGCCACAATCAGGACTGCATACGACCGAGGCACACAGGGCCAACACCCGGCGTCATGGTGTGGGGAGCGATCTCCTACACTGGCCGTACACCACTGGTGATCGTCGAGGGGACACTGAATAGTGCACGGTACATCCAAACCGTCATCGAACCCATCGTTCTACCATTCCTAGACCGGCAAGGGAGCTTGCTGTTCCAACAGGACGATGCACTTCCGCATGTGTCCCGTGCCACCCAACGTGCTCTAGAAGGTGTAAGTCAACTACCCTGGCCAGCAAGGTCTCCGGATCTGTCCCCCATTGAGCATGTTTGGGACTGGATGAAGCGTCGTCTCACGCGGTCTGCACGTCCAGCACGAACGCTGGTCCAACTGAGGCGCCAGGTGGAAATGGCATGGCAAGCCGTTCCACAGGACTACATCCAGCATCTCTACGATCGTCTCCATGGGAGAATAGCAGCCTGCATTGCTGCGAAAGGTGGATATACACTGTACTAGTGCCGACATTGTGCATGCTCTGTTGCCTGTGTCTATGTGCCTGTGGTTCTGTCAGTGTGATCATGTGATGTATCTGACCCCAGGAATGTGTCAATAAAGTTTCCCCTTCCTGGGACAATGAATTCACGGTGTTCTTATTTCAATTTCCAGGAGTGTATTTTGGTCCACGTTATGACTTAGCAGATGAAGTTTTTACGATTTTCCTGTATGCGGTATGAATCTTCGATACGGTACCTCTTCAAACACCAAACCCTTCGGCTACCTAGGTTACGGAATCACCAACCACACGAGCAACAACGGTATGTGTACTGTCGGATTCACTGAGCTCACAACTACACAAAACACAGTTGTGACCAAATCTGACATATGCAACGTATTGAGGACATTACACAGGTGCCATCCGTGGTCAAATACAACAGTCAATCTGCACGCTTGGCCCACATGTGCATTTATATTCAAACACCTATTTCTCGCAGTGTTTCTGTATTTTGACCACCTACTGTATATTCTATTGTCACATTCCGCATCACAGCGTTTTTCGTGAATACAGTGTATGGTACCATTAACTAACTAACTTCTGCATCTACATACATATACCACAAGCCACTGTACACAACCAGTGAAAGTATCAAAGATAAAGTTGTTCCAAAATAATTATTCAACAAACCTGCATCTGACTGCGTCTGCGAACTTGTTTCATGCACTCCATTTTTCCAGTAATGAAACATGTATTTCACTCAGTAATCAAGTTTAAGGGAATAATGATATTTGTGCAATGGCATTAAAATGGTACTGAAAAATTAACTTTTGGCCCTGATGTTTACTTAATGAAATTATATCTTGACTTGAATACGTTGCATATGCCTCCATATGAGCCTTAATTTCTCGCATCTTATCTTCGTGGTCCCTTCGGTAAATGTTTGTTCTTGGCAGCTGCAGGATCGTTCCGCAGCGAGACTTAAATGTCGGATCTCTAAATTTCCTCAGTAGTGTTCCTCAACAAAGCCGGTCGCCTTCCCTCAGGGATTCCCATTTGAGCTCCCGAAACTTCTCGGCAACACTTACGTGTAGCTAGAATCTACCGCTAACTAATCTAGCAGCCTACCTCATAAATGCTTCGGAGTCTTCCTATGATTCGGCGTGGTTCGGCTCCCAAACACTCGAACAGTACTCAAGAATAGGTCGCACTGGCGTGCTATATGCCGTCTCCTTTAAAGATGAACCACACTTCCCTAAAAATTCTCCCGATAAGCCAAAGTCGACAATTCACCTTTCCTACCTCAGACCACAGACGCTCTCTCCATTTTACATTGCTTTGCAACGTTACTCCCAGATATTTAAACGACATGACTGTGAGGATCAGGACAGTACCAGTGCTGTATCCGAACATTACGAATTCACTTTCCCTGCTCATCCGCATTAACTTACATTTTTCTACATTTAAGAGCCAGCTGTCGTTAGGCAGTGGCCAGATGCCGAGCTGTGGCAGTGGGAGAGAGGTAAGTTTTCATTCCACACGAACAGACACAGGCCCCGTTCCCACGAGAGGAGAACAAACAGATTCAGCCCAGACCACGAACCCACGTCGAGGATAGTGAACGCCGACTACAGCGGGAGGTACTACTTGTTGCGCGCTGGGGGTGGGTGCTATGTCGGCGGCTGATGACGTCATTAGCATCGCCACTCGGCAGCGAATAAGAGGGGCAATTAGAGGAAAGCGGCGAGCTGTTCCGCGCCCTCCAGGTCGGGCAATATACAGCAGCACTAGGGCAGAGGGGAAACGGAACAGCCGCAGCGGGCAGTCTTATTGCACCCGATTTCAAATTTAAATCAGCCAACAGCCGCAAGACACGACCGTGAAATATTCCGCTTCAGATCAGCTTCCTCTGTTCTGTTACCGACAGATCGTGTTCCATTCCATCGGTGTCATAATACTGACGGAAAAAAGCGCAGCATCAAAAAATAATTAATGGAGACTAATTATGAAATTTCCGGAACACATTTGTCTGCAAAACATTTTTAAGTGACTAACATTGCAATAACATAGGTCAATGTAAGCGGGAGATGAGCAATGCGAATGTGAAATTCTGATACATTAATAACCGGTGAAACCGCCAGAATGTTGAATTCAAGTACGCGGACGTGCATAAATGGTGTTGTACATTTGCCGGATGTCAGTTTGTAGGACGGAGTTTCATGCCTGTTGGTCTGTCAATGCAGGGACGGTTAATGCAGCTCATGCATACCGCTGGAGTTGTCATCGGATGATTTGTCATGTGTTCTCGATTGGAGAATATCTGGTGATCGAGTAGGCCAAGGCAACACGTCAACAAGGTGTAGAGCATGTTGGGAACAGTGGTATGTGATCGAGCGTTATCCTGTTGGTACATCCACATCTACATCTACATCTACATGGATACTCTGCAAATCACATTTAAATGCCTGGCAGAGGGTTCATCGAACCAACTTCACAATTCTCTATTATTCCAATCTCGTATAGCGCGCGGAGAGAATGAACACATATATCTTTCCGTACGAGCTCTAATTTCCCTTATTTTATCGTGTTGATCGTTCCGCCCTATGGAGGTCGGTGTCAACAAAATACACTCCTGGAAACTGAAATAAGAACACCGTGAATTCATTGTCCCAGGAAGGGGAAACTTTATTGACACATTCCTGGGGTCAGATACATCACATGATCACACTGACAGAACCACAGGCACATAGACACAGGCAACAGAGCATGCACAATGTCGACACTAGTACAGTGTGTATCCACCTTTCGCAGCAATGCAGGCTGCTATTCTCCCATGGAGACGATCGTAGAGATGCTGGATGTAGTCCTGTGGAACGGCTTACCATGCCATTTCCACCTGGCGCCTCAGTTGGGCCAGCGTTCGTGCTGGACGTGCAGACCGCGTGAGACGACGCTTCATCCAGTCCCAAACATGCTCAATGGGGGACAGATCCGGAGATCTTGCTGGCCAGGGTAGTTGACGTACACCTTCTAGAGCACGTTGGGTGGCACGGGATACATGCGGACGTGCATTGTCCTGTTGGAACAGCAAGTTCCCTTGCCGGTCTAGGAATGGTAGAACGATGGGTTCGATGACGGTTTGGATGTACCGTGCACTATTCAGTGTCCACTCGACGATCAGCAGAGGTGTACGGCCAGTGTAGGAGATCGCTCCCCACACCATGATGCCGGGTGTTGGCCCTGTGTGCCTCGGTCGTATGCAGTCCTGATTGTGGCGCTCACCTGCACGGCGCCAAACACGCATACGACCATCATTGGCACCAAGGCAGAAGCGACTCTCATCGCTGAAGACGACACGTCTCCATTCGTTCCTCCATTCACGCCTGTCGCGACACCACAGGAGGCGGGCTGCACGATGTTGGGGCGTGAGCGGAAGACGGCCTAACGGTGTGCGGGACCGTAGCCCAGCTTCATGGAGACGGTTGCGAATGGTCCTCGCCGATACCCCAGGAGCAACAGTGTCCCTAATTTGCTGGGAAGTGGCGATGCGGTCTCCTACGGCACTGCGTAGGATCCTACGGTCTTGGCGTGCATCCGTGCGTCGCTGCGGTCCGGTCCCAGGTCGACGGGCACGTGCACTTTCCGCCGACCACTGGCGACAACATCGATGTACTGTGGAGACCTCACGCCCCACGCGTTGAGCAATTCGGCGGTACGTCCACCCGGCCTCCCGCATGCCCACTATACGCCCTCGCTCAAAGTCCGTCAACTGCACATACGGTTCACGTCCACGCTGTCGCGGCATGCTACCAGTGTTAAAGACTGCGATGGAGCTCCGTATGCCACGGCAAACTGGCTGACACTGACGGCGGCGGTGCACAAATGCTGCGCAGCTAGCGCCATTCGACGGCCAACACCGCGGTTCCTGGTGTGTCCGCTGTGCCGTGCGTGTGATCATTGCTTGTACAGCCCTCTCGCAGTGTCAGGAGCAAGTATGGTGGGTCTGACACACCGGTGTCAATGTGTTCTTTTTTCCATTTCCAGGAGTGTATTTTAGCATTCGGAGGAGAAAGTTGGTGATTGGAATTTCGTGAGAAGATTCCGTCGCAACGAAAAACGCCTTCTTTTAATGATGTCCATCCCAAATCCTAAATCATTTCTGTGACACTCTCTCCCATATTTCGCGATAATACAAAACGTGCTGCCTATCTTAGAACTTTTACGACGTACTCCGTCAGTCCTACCTGGTAAGGATCCCACGCCGCACAGCACTGTTCTAAAAGAGGACGGACAAGCGTAGTGTAGGCAGTCTCCTTAGTAGGTCTGTTACATTTTCGAAGTGTCCTGCCAGTAGAACGCAGCCTTCGGTTAACCTTTCCCACAACATTTTCTATGTGTTCTTTCCAATTTAAGTCCTTCGTAATTGTAATACCAAGGTATTTAGTTGAATTTACGGCTTTTAGATTAGACTGATTTGTCGTGTAACCGAATTTTAACGAGTTCCTTTTAGTACTCATGTGGATGACCTCACACTTTTCGTTATTTAGAATCAACTGCCACTTTTTGCACCATTCCGATATTTCTTTTAAATCGTTTTGCAGTTTGTTTTGATCTTCTGATGACTTTATTAGTCGATAAACGACAGCATTATCTGCAAACAACCGAAGACGGCTGCTCACATTGTCTCCCAAATCGTTTATATAGATAAGAAACAGCAAAGGGCCTATAACACTACTTTGTGGAGCGCCTGAAATCACTTCTGTTTTACTTGATGACTTTCCGTCAATTACTACAAACTGTGATCTCTCTGACGGGAAATCGCAAATCCAGTCACATAACTGAGACGATATTCCATAAACACGCAATTGTACTACGAGCCGCTTGTGTGGTACCGTGTAAACCTCTGGAGTGCTGTTCATCAATGGCAACACAACAGGTCGAATCACCAGGTCGACGTAAAAGTTTGCAGTCAGGATGAGTAGGATACCCAGGAGGGTGCTCCTGCTTTCATTTGAAATTGCACCCCGGCCTAACTCCAGGTATAGGTCTAGTTTGTCCAGCACGCAGACAGGTTGCGTGCAGGCCCTTAATAGTCCTAATCACCGGCACAGAGGCAGAAGAACCACCTGTCATCAGAAAACACAACAGACCTCCACCCTGCCATCCAACGAGTTCTCGCATGATACCACTGAAATCGCAAATAGTGGTTATTTGGCGTCAGGAACTGATGTGCGACGTATGATTAATGAATGAATGACCATGTGATTGAACTGAATCACGCCACCTTCAAAATATCCACATGTTCCTTAGAACTCTGATAGCTCTGCGACGGGATGCACACTGCGTTATTTACGCTAGAGGCAAATGAATATCATAGTCTGCCGTTGACGAAGAGTTTAGAGATTAAGCGAAAATTCTAATTTGATAAAGATGGCACACGAAGCGCCCGTTACAGTTTTGGAGGCACCATACCAGCATTCACTTAGGGAAAGCAGGGAAGAACTGAATTAGTTTGACCAGATGGCGATTTGAATATAAGTGTTATTTCAGTTATTACGAATGTTTTCTAACTCGGTAGGGATACATTACTCCAGGGGTAAACAGTCGATCGATGAAGGAAATTTCGTTGGACGATAGTTGCTAAAATTATGGTACGTGTGGTTCTGTTAGGCGTTAGCGCAGTGTGAGGATTGTTGATTACAAGGAAAGAAACCAATAAGAACGCATGTTGACGAGAAACAAGCCAATTATTTCAATCTGAAGAGTTTTATTTAATCGTATGGCTAGGGTCCCCTCCGTTGGGCAGACCGTTCACCGGGTGGCGGTCTTTCAATTTGATGCCACATCGGCGACCTGCAGTCGATGAGGATGATAGGATGATGATGAGAACAGCACAACACCCAGTCCCTCGGTGGAGAAAATTCCCCAACCCAGCCGGGAATCGAGCCCGGTCCGAGAGGACTGACAATCCGTCACGGTGATGATTCAGGCCTGGGCGGAGGAAATTCCCCGACCCAGCCGGGAATCGAACCCGGGCGCAAAGGATTGACAATTCGCCACGGTGACCATTTAGCTATCGGGGGCCGACAATCTGAAGAATAATTTTACGTGTCTCCAAGGCAGGGCGGAAGTCACACAGACGTACAGTGGTTGGACAAAAATACGGATAAATCACGAGAAATGCTAGCCAAGCCTGAAGGTTCTGCTAATCTCTCTGACCACGAACTACACCCGTCTAATGTCCTCAGTAGATTGCAAGTATCAGTTGAATCAGAACAGTTTTCTGTGTAGTTAACAGTGCATTACATGGGAGCTGGGGGAATTCGAATGTGAGCAGACTGTTGGTGCTCGTAACGAAGATAACCGAATTGTTTGTTGTTTGAAGACGCATCAAGATTAATATTGCATACAGGGTCAGTGGAAAAACATCATCTAACACACAACGCGGACGAAAATGTGTGTGGAGTGATCGTCATGGACGATCATGAAGAGGATTGTAACTAAAATTAAGAGGACCACAGTTGCAAAAGACACTGCTGATTTGAGGGTCACACTGGCGGACCGTGTCAAAAAAAAAAAAAAAAAAGAAAAAAAATAAATAACCGAGAGAGCTCCGTAAGCAGTTAATTAAGCAGTTAATTCCAGGGAGCTATGTGATTCCAAAACCACTCATCAGTGATTCAATGGGAAACGTGGTGCCGAAGCCGTCAAAGGTGGACTACGGGCAAATGGAAGAATTTCATTTGGTCAGATGGGCCTTTTCGCAGACTGTTTGCAGCTTCTGGACTGGTTTACGTCCAAGAGTGAAACATGGCGGCAGTTTGGTGACGCTTTCGGCAGCCATTTCGTGGTATTACAGGGGTCCCATGGGTAATCTGAACAGTCCCACTCTGGCCAGGTATTATGTAACCATTTTGGCTGATCAGGTCCATCACGTGGCACAATTTTAGTTCGTCATTGGTGATGCAGTATTCCAAGGTGACAGGGCCCCTGCTCGTACAGCTCGCATCGTCCAGTAGTGGTTTATGAGGGCGAGGATGAACATTCACATCTCTTCTGGTCACAACAGTCACTGCTTCTTCGATGTACAGTTTGAAGAGAGGGAGTGGGAGGCTTAATCCCTGTATTACACCATTTTTAGTACGAGTGCTTCGTTCTTGGTCTTCCAGTCCTAATGTTCCCTTTTGATAATTGCACCTATTGTGTATTACCCACCTTTCCTAATACCTCAGTCCTATTTTTCTAAGAATATCTAACATCTTTCTGCGTTTAAACTGTTGGACGCTTTTTCTAGGTCTATAATTCCTGTGAGCGTTCTTTGATTTTTCTTCAATCTTGCTTCCATTGTTAAACTCAATGTCAGCACAGCCTCTCTGGTGTCTTTACCTTTCCTAAAGCCAAACTGATGTTCATCTTTCGGATACTCAAATTTCGTTCCACTCTTCTGTATCTTATTCCCGTTAGTAGCTTGGGTGCGCGAGCTGATTGTGCGATAGTTCCGCACCTACCAGCTGTTGCTACCTCCTGAAACTCTTATCGAACCTCGCCAATCTCATGCATACTATACACCAACTTGATGGATCGCTTGGTTCCCACTTCCTCCAGTGGTTTTAAAAATACCAATGGGTTGTTACCTATACCTTCTAACATGTTTGATCTCAATTCTTCCACAGCTGTTTTAAATACTGACTGTAATACCGTATTCCGTGTGTCTTCCATATCGACTTCGATTTTTTCTTCTATCTCGTCGCCAGGCAAGTGCTCCCCCTCATAGAAGTCTTCGTTTTACCCGTTCCATCTATCCACTCACTCCTCTGCGTTTAACAGTGGCATTTCCATTGCACTCATAATATTACCAGCCATGATTTTATTTTCACCGACGGTTATTTTCACTTTTCTGTAAGCTGATTAAGTCGTCCTGACGATCACTTCTTGTTTTTCCTGCAGCCAGTTAGTATTGATTGCTCTGTACTTCCTATTTATTTCATTCCTAAGCGATTAATATGTTTGTATTACTGTTTTTCACCGAGCATGTTTCTACTTCCTTCTTTCGTCGAACGACAGAAATGTTTCTTCTGATCCATTCCTCTTCAACTGAAGTGCTTACTCTGGTATTACTTATCCCAGTATCCACATTCTTAGCGAACTGCAAACGCATCTCATTATTCCTCAGTCCTTCAGAATCGCACACTTCCTTAAAAACTGATTCTTCCGTGCGTTACTCTTGAATTTGGTTCTACTCTTCGCCATTACTAAATTTTGATCTGAGTCTATATTTGCTCCTGGGTACGCCTTCCAGTCCAATAACTGATTTCGAAATATCGTCCGAGCATTATGCAATATAGCTGGGATCTTACCATGTCTCTGCGTCTGTTACAGGTATTCCTCCTTCTCTTGTCACTCTTGAACAGGGTATTCCATATTACAATATCAATTTTGCCTCATTCCTACCACCAAGCCCAGATCCTCCCGTAGTCCTGTCTTTTGTTCCTTCCCCTAGAACTACACTCCTGGAAATTGAAATAAGAACACCGTGAATTCATTGTCCCAGGAAGGGGAAACTTTATTGACACATTCCTGGGGTCAGATACATCACATGATCACACTGACAGAACCACAAGCACATAGACACAGGCAACAGAGCATGCACAACGTCGGCACTAGTACAGTGTATATCCACCTTTCGCAGCAATGCAGGCTGCTATTCTCCCATGGAGACGATCGTAGAGATGCTGGATGTAGTCCTGTGGAACGGCTTGCCATGCCATTTCCACCTGGCGCCTCAGTTGGACCAGCGTTCGTGCTGGACGTGCAGACCGCGTGAGACGACGCTTCATCCAGTCCCAAACATGCTCAATGGGGGACAGATCCGGAGATCTTGCTGGCCAGGGTAGTTGACTTACACCTTCTAGAGCACGTTGGGTGGCACGGGATACATGCGGACGTGCATTGTCCTGTTGGAACAGCAAGTTCCCTTACCGGTCTAGGAATGGTAGAACGATGGGTTCGATGACGGTTTGGATGTACCGTGCACTATTCAGTGTCCCCTCGACGATCACCAGTGGTGTACGGCCAGTGTAGGAGATCGCTCCCCACACCATGATGCCGGGTGTTGGCCCTGTGTGCCTCGGTCGTATGCAGTCCTGATTGTGGCGCTCACCTGCACGGCGCCAAACACGCATACGACCATCATTGGCACCAAGGCAGAAGCGACTCTCATCGCTGAAGACGACACGTCTCCATTCGTCCCTCCATTTACGCCTGTCGCGACACCACAGGAGGCGGGCTGCACGATGTTGGGGCGTGAGCGGAAGACGGCCTAACGGTGTGCGGGACCGTAGCCCAGCTTCATGGAGACGGTTGCGAATGGTCCTCGCCGATACCCCAGGAGCAACAGTGTCCCTAATTTGCTGGGAAGTGGCGGTGCGGTCCCCTACGGCACTGCGTAGGATCCTACGGTCTTGGCGTGCATCCGTGCGTCGCTGCGGTCCGGTCCCAGGTCGACGGGCACGTGCACCTTCCGCCGACCACTGGCGACAACATCGATGTACTGTGGAGACCTCACGCCCCACGTGTTGAGCAATTCGGCGGTACGTCCACCCGGCCTCCCGCATGCCCACTATACGCCCTCGCTCAAAGTCCGTCAACTGCACATACGGTTCACGTCCACACTGTCGCGGCATGCTACCAGTGTTAAAGACTGCGATGGAGCTCCGTATGCCACGGCAAACTGGCTGACACTGACGGCGGCGGTGCACAAATGCTGCGCAGCTAGTGCCATTCGACGGGCAACACCGCAGTTCCTGGTGTGTCCGCTGTGCCGTGCGTGTGATCATTGCTTGTACAGCCCTCTCGCAGTGTCCGGAGCAAGTATGGTGGGTCTGACACACCGGTGTCAATGTGTTCTTTTTTCCATTTCCAGGAGTGTACATTCCAGTCCCCTCTGATTACTAGATTTTCATTTCCATTCACATACTGTAGTACCCTTTCCATATTCTCATATATATCTCTATCCATTCACCTTCTGTTTGCGACATTGGCATGTATATATTGGACTATAGTTGAATGCTTTGCAGCCAAAGTTAATGAGGGGAACTGCTCACAGCACCTCATCCTCTGCCCTACTTTCCTATTCGTAGCGAATGCTACTCTCGGTATACCACTGCCTGCTGCTTTTGATATTGCCCTATGTTCGTATGATTAGAAATCCTTACCTTCTTTCCATCCCACTTCACTGAACCCCGCTATATCGAGACTGTGCCTATGCATTTCCATTTTAGATTTTCTAGCTTTCCTACTTCGTTCAGACTTCTGACGTTGTATGCCGCAACTGATAGAATGTTATACGTCGTTGGTTATTCCATCTTTTTTGCCACTCGTCTCCTGGAACTCCGAAGGGGGGACCAGTCCGGAAATTTTTGCCAAAGGAGACATTAGCATTTTTTCTTCAATTATAGGGCACACATTATGTGATTCTTCTGGGGCAGTTTCCCACTTCTAGGCGCCCCCCCCCCCCTTTTTTTTTTGCCTAGCGTGAATTTGTCAAGAGCCATGCCGCGATATAGTCGAGTGCGTTTCTCTAGCGTTATTTTTATTTCGGAATGCAAGTAAACACGCTTTACGCAAAGTTTTTGGTGTTCTCCTTCTCCTCTTCTCAGATGGGCCGACAAAGGACCACATTCCAATGTCAGTTCATTATAAGTTGGTCTTCTCTTTTCTTCCACCTGTCTTTCACCTGTCCATTGTGCATTTTCGTCTTGTCTTCTGACCTACTCAAACCAGTTTGTTTCATTCGCTTTCGTTGGAATCGTTCCATATTCGGAAATTTTACCCAGAACACCTCTGTCAGTTTTTTATTCAGTTTCATAACTGTTTCTAAATCCTATTTTACTTTGTGGGTCCCACTGGTTGCTGATTTTTCTATCCCACAAATATTTGAATCTATTTTTGGTTAATCTACTGTCTTGCATTAGATATAAATTTCCAGAGAATATCAGTTTTCATCTTCCCACTGCTTCTAATAAGTTTTTCTCGTTCCCATAAAATTCATCTTCACTTGTTAATTTCTAACTTTCTAAAGGTTTTCATGAACCTGATATTTTCCTAACGAGTCGCCTTTCCACTATTTTTGTTATATAGTTTACAGATTCGCTTAACTGTAGATATTTTGTCTCCACTGCTGTACTGTAACGCCTAATTTTACATTTTTAGACAGGCAGTTTTTTACCGCATGCCTTTTCCATTTAACGTATCCTCTGTTCTGCAGCTGCTTTCTTCAAACCAATTACCTGGAATATCTTCCCAAGACATTAAAATTTTTTAATAGTCTCTAACTCGGCAACAGGTCCTTCCAAAAGTTCCGTAGCAATCTTGTTTGTTAAAGTTTGTTAAAATATAGTTTTCTTCTGCAGAAATTCTTAAACCGGTCATGCTGGCTATTTTTCCTAGAAGATTAATTTCTATTACGGCAGATACCACTTTTTCAGAAAGTATGGCAAAGCCGTCCGCAAATTTACGGGAATATATTGCAATAGTTTTGCTTCTTCTTTGCTACATTCTTGGCGAAATATTACATTCATTCAGTTTTTCAGCATTTAGATATATTTTTGCTCGTTCTGTACATACCTGGGGCGATCTTTCTTAGCGGCCTCAGTCTGTACATATCGGTAAGTACTCTGATCCCCTATAACTTATATAACTTATTCTGTAGGTCCCTAGAAGCGATGTACGATGTAGATAGCATAAGAGCGCGTAGTCATTTGGAAACGTCAGCTCTCTACACTGAGGCAACACTCACCGCATCTCCTTTTTACTATCGGTGGGCCTGTATTGATTTGTTGCGCTTCTAGTAACTGACCTGCAAATTATTTCGTTCTTTGCTGTCTGCTTGATGAAAACTCACAGTGCTGGAGCAGTATTTTACATGAGCTCACACCAGTGCCTTGAATGTGTCCCAAAAGTTTACAACTTTGTGACTTTGCTATTACTTTGTGACAGCGAACTGCAGCTTTTTACTCTCAAATACTGTAGCTTCGGTCAACATTCAACATTTATTTCATCTGTAGTGTGTTCTTGCACAGTACTGTCATTAATGACAGCCACTGCAAAACATACATGAAGCCTGAGCTGGTCACAAAGCCATTTTATTTGGAGCTGGAAAAAAGTGTAGTGTTTTTGGAAACTTCTGCTGCTGCCAGTAAATTTGAAGAGCTCACTAAGTGAAGGTAACCTGAAATAAATTAGACCATTCTGTACAATAGTTCAATTTCCTAATAGTTTTTCTTCAACCATTGGAATAGAAAGATGTTATTTCCGTAGATTATAGGGGTAATTTGGTGACAGTGCATATACCTGCAGAAACAAGTGTGACAACTGTGATTTTAGGAAACAAAACCTATTAAAGTCATCACCGTCATTAGTGTCATCAGTGACGGGGTTAGTAAACAAGACAAAATTTTATTTCACATTAGGACTATGTTTGCAAGTATAGCAAACAGATGTTCAGAACATTGTATCAAGTGTGTCATGATTTTGATATTTCACATACCACTGAACTTGTAAGTAAGTGTCACAGAGTTTGATCCAATCACTTTGCTTAGAGGATATTGTGTTAAATGTGTGTGTTGCGACTTTTTTCTTTCAGGGGGTTCTACTGAACAGAAATGTAGATGAGTGTGTAAATGTATTTTTTAATTGCTTTGCTCAGTGGAATTTAGTACTTTTGTCGTTATTATTTTGTTTCACTGAGGGCAGACCTATAATTAGTTCCATTTTAAGAAATGCAGAAAAATAAATCCGAACAAATTGGCAAACTTTGTGACAAATTGATGAAACAACACTCGTAAAACCGAGAAAAAACCGTATTTCATAGTGAAACACTATGAGAGACTCTTTTTTGTTAGGTGAATACATGTAACTCTACTTTTCCTATCATAGACAATATGTCACACTGTCTTTCTACGCCGGCGAGTAACTTTGAGTCCGTTAATACTCCATTTTCTTAATTCACCATTGCACACAAAAACTTTATTGCCATCTAAATTAAGGAACAAAGGTCACGAAATTCCATGTACTCGGAAATGATATGTTGCAGTACATATGTGTATAGGGTTATGTTACGAAAAGCGCTAAAAGAGTCACAATGATGTCCAATTCTACAACGCTGTTTTTTTAAAAATTTTCGGATTTACATCACTTTCACGGAATCCTGCCAGACAAATATTTTCCTCTCGTCTTTGCTACCACTGACATAGGCGGCCTCTGCAATTCATAGCGCTCAGAATTATTATCGCAGATATCTGTAGTCTATCATTAAACGGTTAAATCTGACACCCAGTTCTAGATGTAGGATATCGATCTAGTGGCTTCGATGGCCAAAAAGAATTTAAGTGTCAGTATTTCCAGTATTCTTAATTTGCTTTTGCTCCTCTACAGTGGCTGTGTTTGAAGATCAAATTACTGGATACGGGTTCCGTCTGTCATTGGTAGAGGTAAAGGTGGATAAATGGGCCCCAACTCCGTTTTTCTTGATATAACACCTTTTATTTTTAGTATAATCACCTGAAATTAACATAAAACATTTCTCTAGTATGTCCTGCAATAGTTACATGTTTTGGTCCAACGTTTTAATATTTAAAACAAAATTTTATTTTTTTCCTGATACTCTGCATTTTGTTGCGTCAAGAATTTGCGCTGCTAATATGGGCCCCAAGGTAGTTTGAAATAAAAAGAAACAAAAATTTGAAAAATATAATTTCATTTAATTTTTCTGTGTAATGAAAGAAAGATTCACTCAGAACATTGTTAATTAGTCTACTGGTGGGATGATTTTCATAGCCTACGCCTAGCCTATTTACAATAGTCACACACATAAGCATCTTTTTCGCATCCAGCGCACTCGTTTTGAGCCCACATCTCACAGGCTATACACTGGACCCAAAGTTCACCTTTTGTGTCCTTTGAAAAAATCCGTTCTCAAAATATACATACAGCGTCGTCAACATCAGGGACAGAAACACCAACTTTTTATTTCTTGTGCAAAGCTGGTAGGCCATGCGCCTGACGTCATTTCTGGTAAGGCCGTAGAATTTGGATTCCATAATGAGAAGATATTTAACCAGTTCGTCCTCAAGTCCCTGTGGTAAAACCGGTGGAAAGCCTTTCGAACGTGGAACGAAGGACAGAGTACACTTTAACCGCTTTTTTCAACCTCATTTTTTTCTCTTTAATAGCTACAATAGCATTTGCCATATTTGCTTTGTCCCACGATTGCCGTTTCGATTTTTTTGGGGGTACAAGATGTGTTCGAGGCATCTGAAACATAAAGATTAGCAATATCGGATAGATTTTACGGGACCCATAATACCAGCAGCAAAAGGGGTCCATATATCCACCCTCGCCATCTTGGGAAAAACGATCTTGCCTACGGTTAGTTTGGTTCGCAACCGACGTTAATTAACGTAAAACGGTATCCCAACAGCAAGTCAAATACGTACCTTACCTTAGTTCTACTAATAACATGTTACAAATTTGAGTTTTATTCAAGTAAACACTAACCTTTGAAACTTTTTATGACAGCGAAAACACTCACAGCACAACTATTCACAAACCATGACAGTTACTACGCCTGCGCACTGTACAGTGAAGTTTGGCAACTAGTTTTAGTAGTTCATGTGCTCTCCGCTAGAATTCGTGGCCTGTACTTCCAAATATGTAGGAGGCCCATAATACCAGCAGGGGCCCATTTATCCACCTTTGCCTCTATATATGTAAAAAGAGTATTTGCATAACAAACGGAACTTATATCCAGTAATAATTTATATAACTTTTGACCAAATTTAAAAATTTAAAGCGCTGTCATATACCACTCATTGAGAGGTGTAAACTTACGTCAAAGATAAAGTGGAGGCAGTGAAGTACGTCCTGAGACACCATAACCCACAGCCCGCAAATTAGCCAGACTTTGTTCGACCAGTATTTAACAATGAGAGAACAGCGATTTCTAGCAAAGATTACAGACCCCTTCCGAACGTTTCCTCGCTGACACCCTCACAAAATAATGAAAGAAAAAAATATAGCCTCTACATTTTCGCTGTTCATGCCGTACAACTTCAGTATCAAGAACAACTTTTTAATTCAGTACTTCTTTCTACCATCTCTATTTTGCAGACAGTATCGGTAGATGCCACTGAATGTACATGCAAAACTGTATCAGTGTACTACATTGAGATGCGTGAATAAATTACCCAGTTTGCCAAAAATTGTTGTACATGTGAACCGTGACGAAACGTCGCGGTTGGTTCTCTGAGTTTCCTCCTTGCCTGTAGCGCGTTCCTTTTGAAATTCCCGCTTCGCGCTCTGCTGTTTTCTTACCGTAGCCAGAGGGCGCTGTGACGTTGCTGCCGTGTTTGGGGGAGAGCGTCGGTCGGGAAGCGGAACTCTGATTGCGGACGTCTGGGAGCGTACAAAAGGCCACGCCGTTTTGTTTATGGTTTGGCGTGACTCGTATCAGGATCGTTGAAGCTGTGATAGCAGCCAATGTTACTGTCTTGGTCGCAGGTGCGTCCAAGGGGATGGGGCCTGGTTGTCCCTTGAAACTCCTATCCTACGGATGTCATCGGACTCGTTTTAGACGTTTTGACCATTATTTGCGTCATTTGCAAGAAACTGGGAATTCCGGCGTCTGCAGTAATTCTGCGAAGATTGTTGTTTCGTCGGTGTGTCAATGATTGAATAAGGAGCAGTTTATTTACTGTTCACTTTACGCTCGTGTTCTGCGTATGCTGCTTGGGAGTGTAAACTAGACTTTCACCTTTGTCTGTTGATTTTAAGCGCATCGTCAAATACTGAATCCAAGTAGTGACTTTCAATTAAGTAGCTTCATTCTCTCTTTCCTCGTCACGACGCGTGTTAAATGGCAAAGTAGAATTGTAGACCTTAACTCGCTACCTCATTTGCGTGGCGTCAATAACAGAGCCTAACCTGTTAACTAATTAAGACGTGGAAAACGAAGGTTTTTAACTATGTTGTTTTAAAATATTAGCCGGCCGCGGTGGTCTCGCGGTTAAGGCGCTCAGTCCGGAACCGCGCGACTGCTACGGTCGCCGGTTCGAATCCTGCCTCGGGCATGGATGTGTGTGATGTCCTTAGGTTAGTTAGGTTTAAGTAGTTCTAAGTTCTAGGGGACTGATGACCACAGAAGTTAAGTCCCATAGTGCTCAGAGCCATTTGAACCATTTTTTAAAATATTACCTGAAATGAGTCAATGATTTATGTTGCACTAGTTGATTCTGGGGTATGAACGGAAGTGTTGGCACGTCTGCCGTGTAAGGGAATGCTGTTAGTTTTGATTGTTTTGGAAACTTCAACTGAGCGAGAAACTAGTGTGCTTTAGTCTAGCCTTGGGTTAAGGCTATATTGGGGCTCTGGCATTTGTACTGAAAGCTGCAACATCATCCTGCTGTTTCATGGTTGTTCCGTTCTCAAACTAGGTGTTTGCCCTAAACATGTTTTGGCCTGGGCGTTTCTCTCCTCTGCGCTATACTTGGGTTTCAGCTGCATGTTCAGTCTATTGACTGTCCATCGTACGCCACATCGGTAATGGTCAACCTGTCACCAGTTGATTTCAGTGCTGTAGTTAGTTGTAAATTAGTACCGGTTCCATTACCTTCTGACCAGGGTTCTAGCTCGACGCTTGTCTTCAAATACGCCTCTAACCTCGTTAGCGTATGTTGTGGCTACGTTAAATTAATCACTGCTCAATAGCCCAGCACAGTTTGTCGGCCGTCGGAAGCCGTGTATGTGTTATTTATTCCTTTATTCTAGTCAATCTATAAGCATGCTATTCTTAATTTTGTTATTCTAGGTAGCCATTAAGTTGTAATTTTTGGGGTGTTTCGATGGAGTGCAGCTCCTTTGAGTCTAGATTGTCGATTTCCAATTTCGTGTTTTTCTACCAGTTTTAGTCGTGCTTATGCGCATATATTTACTTTTATATATTTATCGGAGGAATCTAAATGTTTTTTTGGTTACTATTGAGCTGTACGTAATGTCATATTGTAAAGAAAGGAACATATTGGAGGTTAACTGTCGCCTTAAGGTGTTGTGGACGGTGCACTTTTCTGTTATTCACCTTATTGTTATAGTCAATGAGTAAACTTGCTAATTATTTTCCCTTTAAATGGAGTGTGCCTGCCTTGATGTTATAAGTGACTGTTTCGTAACCAGTTCTTCTACGCGCCTACGCGCCAATTTATATTTATGGGAGAACTTAAATTGTGTTCGCCTGTTGAACTTCAACTAAAGTGCAGAAAACTGAATCAGGTGCTTATTATTTGTGGTGTCACCGCCAGACACCACACTTGCTAGGCGGTAGGATTTAAATCGGCCGCGGTCCGGTAGTATACGTCGGACCTGCGTGTCGCCACTGTCAGTGATTGCAGACCGAGCGCCACCACACGGCAGGTCTAGAGAGACGTCCTAGCACTCGCCCCAGTTGTACAACCGACTTTGCTAGGAAAGGTTCACTGACAAATACGCTCTCATTTGCTGAGACGATAGTTAGCATAGCCTTCAGCTACGTCATTTGCTACGACCTAGCAAGGCGCCATTACCAGTTAATACTGAAATTATAAAACATGTACTGTCAAGAGCGATGTTCTACAATTATGGATTAAAGTTAAGTATTACAGCAACTGCGTCCGTTTTTCTAAGTTCTCATTTCCTTGTAATGTTCCAGACCTCACGCCAGCCTGCGTGAGCTAAACGCGTGCCTTTCGGCCTCCTCTCATAGTGACTTGGCTGTCTTGCCAAGTCACAACATTATTGTTCTAGAGCTATAACCTGTCAAGTGTAACACGCGACATTTTCTTGTTCTGTTATCAAGTATTGCAATAAATGCAAATTGCAATGAAGAGATGCGCTATTTCAGTTGTTCCCCTGATTTCTTATCTCCGCATATAATATTTGTTTTATATAAGACTGTTTAAGACTTTGTTGAAATATTGGTGGGAGGAGCAATTGTCTCAACATGATCATATAAATAACTTAACACTTATGCGATTTATCACTTCTGGTTTTGAGTTTTTCATTAGCTTATGGATAAATAATCCGAAACTAATGAAGTGACATAAGTAGGATTTTGCGTCTCCAGTCATAAAGTTTGTATTTGTTTAAGCTTAAATATTTGAAATATTAATTCATTTGTAAAGTAATCGGATAATGTGACAAGTCATTGGATACCTCTTAATATCGAACTCAATCTCCTTTTGCCTGGGGTAGTGCAGCAACTCGACCTAGCATGGACTCAGCAAGTCGTTGGAAGTCCCACGCTGAAACATTGAGCTATGCTGACTTCATAGCCGTCCATAACTGCGAAAGTTTTACTGGTGCAGTATTTTGTTTCCGAACAGCGTTCTCGGTTATGTCCCACACATTTTAGATGGGTTTCATGTCGGGCGATCTGCGTCGCCAAATCATTCGCTCGAATTGTTCAGAATATTCTTCAAACCAATAGCGAACATCTGTGGACCGGTGAAATGCTGCATTGTCATGCATGAAACGCCCTGCTAAACCCTCAGGACAGGACAGGTAGTTGGAATTGTGGAAAGGGTCCAAAAAGAGCGACTGTCAGTTACTCTCTAACACATACAACTTTATTTATTTGACCAAACATTACAGTACAAATTCTTGAACTTAGTTACATTTACATCCACATCTACATGATTACCCTGCAGTTCACATTTAAGTGCTTGGCAGAGGGTTCATCGAACCACATTCATGCTACCTCTCTACCATTCCACTCCCGAACAGCGCGTGGGAAAAACGAACACCTAAACCTTTCTGTTCGAGCTCGGTTTCCTCTTATTTTATTTTGATGATCATTCCTACCTATGTAGGTTGGGCTGAACAAAGTATTTTCGCATTCGGAAGAGAAAGTTGGTGACTGAAATTTCGTAAATAGATCCCGCCGCGACGAAAAACGTCTTTGTTTTAATGAATTCCATCCCAACTCGCGTATCATATCTGCCACACTCTTTCCCTTATTACGTGCTAATACAAAACGAGCTGCCCTTTTTAGCACCCTTTCGATGTCCTCCGTCAATCCCACCTGGTAAGGATCCCACACCGCGCAGCAATATTCTAACGGAGGACGAACGAGTGTAGTGTAAGCTGTCTCTTTAGTGGACTTGTTGCATCTTCTAAGTGTCCTGCCAATGAAACGCAACCTTTGGCTCGCCTTCCCCACAATATTATCTATGTGGTCTTTCCAACTGAAGTTGTTCGTAATTTTAACACCCAGATACTTAGTTGAATTGACAGCCTTGAGAACTGTACTATTTATCGAGTAATCGAATTCCAACGGATTTCTTTTGGAATTGGCTGAATACGCCACACTATCTTATGCCTTAAGGGCAATACCACTTTAATGTAAAAAAAAAACCGCTATAAGTCATGAACTCAAAATTCAGACGCCCAAAAGAATATTTGGAAGGCAGAAGGCCTCACGTTAAGTTCTATAATACGGCTGAATGCCCAGAAATCTAACACTTGAAAAGCAACAACCTTAATTTGAAGATGGCTGAAGGCCGATGACGGCCGATGATTTAAGACTCAAGGTAAAATGAAATAAAAAAACTCAAGGCAGAAGGCCTCTTCTACAGTTAGGCTGAAGGCCCCAAACAGATGCTCGAAAGACAAAGATCCTTAGTTCAAAAACGGCTGAAGGCCCCATGACTTAAAACTCAAGGTAAAATAAATTTAAACAACAAAGCCTTATCTTAAATTAGGCTGAAGGCCCCAAACAATCTAACACTTGACAAGCAAGGGATCTTAATTTTAAGGCGGCTGAAGGCCCATGACTTAAAACACAACTAAAAACAATTCAACTTTAATTCAAAACCATCGGCTATGGTCCAAACAAGTACAAACAAAAGAAAATAAGAAAACGTAGTGCAGCTAATGGCGCTCAGAAGTTTCGGGGGTCGGCGAGAACTTGAAATTCTAACGTTCACTTACGTGAGACAGGCAGTCGGCCCAACCATTCTCGATCCGACGACAACCCAACCAACAGACAGTCAACGGACCCACCGAATAGGTAACTTGCACTCCACTCGACCAGCACACAGCCGGGAGTTCAGTGCAAACGTAAAAGGTATGGACGCCTACAACCAAGCATACATTAAGCTGTCGAACTACACACCATGCTGGGCAGCGACAACTAGGTGAGGAAAGGACACTGCCTGAATTTACCTCAACGGCCAGGTCAGGTAACCGGAACGTTAACGGCCACAAGGTAAAAGATTCCGCTGATGCACTTCAATTGCAAATAACCAATTACAATTAGACTCTACCGGTCGATGTCTAAACCTTCGCCAACTCGAACACACACGTTGCTGCTCGCGGGAATGTCCCAACAGCCAACAACGAGAACTGTACGACACAATGTGAACAGTCTTGACTTGCTGGCAGATTACATTCAAACTCAACTTTCGCGTCCAGGGTCGGTAAGCCACGGACCTCGTAGCAATGGGAACAGCCCCACACACTCCACAACTGGGTAGAGACCGCCATCGGGCTCGGCAAAAGCAACGCCCCGTGGAGATTTCCTCGCTGCTTCCCGCCAACTGACCGGCAGCCACAGATCAGCGAAGACAGCACTAAATTATCTGAGCAGTCGACACCACAAGCTACACACAGTTTTAGAAACACTTGAACGAAGAACGCAACCAATGCTAAAAGCAGTGACCGACCAATGACACGGCCGAATCACGAGTTGAGACACTCACTGCCAACCCATAAGCGATTGGCGAGCAAATACACGTCGTCCGGTAATACGAACAACAAAGACCGTCCCCAGTACAAGTCATGTGTGCCGGCGACGGTCGGGCGCGTCATGGCTATCCAAGCCTCACTGCTGCTCCAACCCGACCTACTTCTGCCGCGTCCCAATGCTACGTTCCAACTCCCTCTACGACAGATGTCAACGGGGAAGCACCAGCAGTCAGCAAAGGTAATACAGCAGGGCTATATTGATAAGCACTGCAGCTGCCGCTCACGGGCAGGCAAAGCCGCAACCCAGTGAGAACAGAAATTGAAACTAACATAACGAGGTGGCAGTAGTATGGTAAAAAAAAAAGGATGTAAAATAAGAGTTGGCGCGAATACGAGCTACGCACGGCTCAATGCACAAAAATTCCACCGTTGATTGGAAACATGAAGTTTATGAATAGCTGTAAATAGTCTCCAAGTAGGAGTTGGACCAGAGCATCGGTCCATTCCGTGTAAACACAGCACACATCATTATAAAGCCACCACCAGTTGGCCTTTTTGGTATCTTGGACCAATGGATTCGTGGGATCGGCGCTACACTCGAACACTACCATCATCTCCTACTAACTAAAATCGGGACTCATCTGCCCAGGCCATGGTTTTCCAGTCGTCTGGGGTGCAGCCTCTGTGGTCACGAGCCCAGAAGAGGAGCTGCGTTCTCTTACCAAAGACACTCGCATCGATCGTCTGCTACACTCGCACCGGTCGTCTGCTGCCATAGCCTATTAACTCCATATTTCGTCGCGTTGTCCTAACAGATACGTTCGTCCTATGTCTCGCACTGATTTCTGCACATACTTGAAGCAGTGTTGCTTCTCTGTTAACACTGACAACTCTAGACAAACGCAGCTGCTCTCGGTCTTTAAGTTGTCCGTGCTGAGAGGTAATGCCTGAAACTGGGTTTTGCCGGTACATTCTTGATACTGTGCACTTCTGAATATTCAATTCCCAAACGAATTACGAAACAGCAAGTCCCATACATTTAGCTCCAACTACCATTCCGCGCTCATGATCTGATAATTCTCGTCGTAAGGCTATAATCACGTCGGAAACCTTCTCATATGAATCATCCGAGTACAAATGACAGCTACGCCAAGGCACTGCTCCTTATACCTCTATATATGTGCATATCGCTATCCCATAACTTGTTACTTCAGTGTATTTAATTCATGGGAGTTGAATTACTTAAAGAGCCCGCTGTCGGAATAACTGGTTTAACTCAAACAGCAAGCAGCCAGTGTGTGTCTTCAAGTGTCGCTGGAGAAAACAAGAGTTCTTCACCAACAACAAAGAAGCTAACAGTCATATGTTATTAGAACAGGGAAACATCAAAAGGGCTGAGAAATTTAAGTATCTAGGCGAATGGACTGAACCCAACTTACCAGAAAAAACGTCAGTATCCATGATAGTCAACAAGTTGGAATTAGCCTATCGACTGGCTATGAACACCTACAAAAAAAATTCCTGTCACGCAACCTGAAACTTAAGCACTACACATCAGTCATACGAGCAAAAGCCCTTCATGCCATGGAATGTCTTTCCATGAACCGGAGAGGTCTGATGGAGAAATTGGAAGTCACAGAGAGGAGAATCCTTGGGTAGACCCTAGGCCCGGTAGAAGAAGATGGGGAATTCAGAAGGCCACGTAACTCGGAGCTCTACGAACATATCGAGAGGTTCTCTGACTGTCCAAGAAAAGAAGGGTAACTTTTTACAGCCATGTTACAAGATGGCCTCCAAACAGATTGACCAACCGTCTGTTCACCTTGTGGAAAAACAATAAGGTTCGCACGACTTGGCTGACAAAAACTGAAAAGAACATTGCAGAACTGGAAATATGTGATCTCCAGAACAGATAGTCTGTGAGATGTATCCTGAAGGAGCCTCAAGGGTTTCAGGGGCCGGCAGCTGTGGCCGAGCGGTTCTAGGCGCTCCAGTCCGGAACCGTGCTTCTGCTACGGTCGCAGTTTCGAATCCCGCCTCGGGCATGTGTGTAATGTCCTTAGGTTAGTTATGTTTAAGTAGTTCTGAGTCTAGGGGACTAATGACCTCAGATGTTAAGTCCCATAGTGCTTAGAGCCATTTGAACCATTTTTTTGATTTCAGGGAAGCCCCGAAGGAAAGATACCCCCTGGACAGAAGAAAGAAAGGAGTTATATCGGCAGCGTATCCCAGGTAGCGGGCAAAGATCAAAGCCCAACATTATAAGATGATCTGGTAACTCTGAGAGATAAAATAGTGATAGGGGACAAGAGTCAAGACCTTTTAGAAATTCTAGCACAAGAGGAGGCTTTAATGGTAGGATTATACAAAATAATCACAAAGAAAACAAACTTGAAGGCAGTATTCTAGACAGGGAAGAGGAAATACTTGAAAATGAGGTAGGAGTTACGATACTGTGAGAAGAATTTGACGTAGCGCTGAAAGACCGAAGTCGAAACTAGGCGCGCGGCGTAAAAGTCGCTGCCGTCCAAGGGATAACATAGCATAACAAACCTATTCCACCTGGTGTGAAAGATAAATTAGGCAGGCGGAATTTTCTGAGACGTGAAGAAGAATTAACGATTCGAATTCTAAGTAAGACACGAGGGAATATAAGTAATCACTAACCGACGGTTTAACAAGTTATCGCTCGAAAATACTGATATGAATTATTTACTGGAAGAGGAAAAACTAGTAAAGGCCGACTATGGGGTAGATCAGTGTAGATTCTTGAGAAATGTTGGAACATGAGATGCTAAACTGATCCTGGGTCTTATCTCAGAAGACAGGCAGAATTTTAAATGTGGAGCAAGCTTTCGGGAATACTGACTGGAATATACTATTAAAAATTCCAAGCTGCGAAGAAAATATACAGGGAACAAATGCTTCTCCACAACTGGTCCAGAAACCAAAATGCAATTCTAAGAGTAGAAGAGCTTTAAAGGGAAGCAGTAACTGAGAAGCCAGTGGAAAGTGTTGTAACGTTTTCTTACAGCTATTATATTAGTGTGCAGTGTATTTATGAAGTAAACCAATGAGAAATTAGGAAACAGAGGTAAATTTCAGAAAGAAATGTAAAAACCTAAAAATTTCGAGATTTACCGACGACATTGTAATTTCGTTAGAGACGCAAAGAATTTGGAATAACAACTGAACAGAAAGGATTATGAAAAGGATTGTGCATTGAAAAAAGGTTACAAAATAAACGTCAACGAAAACCAAACAAGGTTAATAAATTGTCGAATTAAATTATGTTATAATAAGGGAACTGAATTAGTACATGAGACACTAAAATTGGAGACTGTTTTCTGTTGGGGTAGAAAAATGCAGACTGGAAATAGCCAGAAATGAGTCTCTGAAGAACAGAAATTGTTGTAATCAAATATAATTTTGAGTGTTAGGATTTCATTATTGAAGGCATTAGTCTGGTTTGTATCTTATGCTGAAGGACAACGTGAACTGTATAAGTGTAAGAAAAGAACAGCCTAGATGCTTTTGAAATGTAGTTGTACGGAAGGGTGATGAAGTTTAAACGGGTTAGTTGGTTGACGCGTGGGGAGATACTGAATCACAATGGGGAGAAAAGAAATATGTCCCGGAATTTAGCAACATTATGTTCCCAGAACACATTTTGAAGCATGTAGGTCACGTAAATTTATTAATGAAGGGAGATATGGTCGGTACAAATTGTTGATGGAAGCCGAGGCTTGACTACAGAAAGCAGCTTCAGATGTATGTTGGTATCACAAGGTACGCAAAATGAAAAGGATTGCCCAGTATAGGTTAACATGGAGACCTGCATCGAACAAGTCTTCGGACTGAGCTCCATAAAAATAATAACATACCCGTGACATTAGCACGCTGCGCAACTCATGTTGGAACGTACGCTTTCGGTATTTTAACAGTGAGCTTTTATATGAGACGCATCTCTTGTAGAGTACTATGAGTACTACCCTTAAAGCTCTCGCGCATGCTGAACAATCCCGCGGCAAGCCACGCCGTTCAGTATTTGATCTTCTGTACCTCTGTTAGTAATTCAACATGCAGAGAGTCCCGGACAGATGAGCAACCTTAGGATCGGTCAAACGAGTATTTCATTAGCCACTTCTCTCGTGGATTAATAATTCTTCCTTAATAGTCTTGCAGTGAATCTCACCCTGGCATTCTCTTTTTGTTATGAGATCATACTTCTTTAGGTCTCTCCAAAACGTTATTGCAAGATGTTTTACGGTTGTTTGTGTTTCCATTCTCTTACGTAAAGTAGAGCAATCGAACAGTATTGGATTGCTTCACCCCATTACTTGTAATACAGCAGTGGAAACCAGTATAAAGGTATGGTTCCTACGAAAGTTATACTACAATTTCTGTATGTACTGTCTCAAGTTTATTACGAAAGTAGTAGGTAAATGTAAGACCTAACCAATCATATCTGAATTACATTGTTTCTTTCATGACAAGAGTAATAAAATAAGGCGTTTGCATTTTGTGAGTTCAAACTGATATGAAGAAACTCATTGCCCTTTTGAGTTATTGCATTGTTAGTACTTTGTGCAACCTCCATTCTTCCTAATTACCAAAAACATTCGCTTAGTCACTGATGTCGCTAGGGTTTTTGTATTCTCGCAGTTAAATAGTCGCCCACTTTCCTCATCTCTTACTTTTCACATTAACTACAGTCTCAAATTGCCTTCCATTGCGACAAACACACCTTGCATGTATTCCCCACCGGTTTCTATAGGATTCACATATGGGCTACGTCCTGGCCAGGACAAGACATCCGTATCTTTATCTTCAAAACACTTTTGGTTGTAGCAGAGACATGCACAAATGCGTTATCTTGTTGAAACATGAGACTTTCGATCCCAAAGTCCTCTTACATTGTAATCCATTCTGTCTCTAGCATCTTAGTGGACATTTTAGATTTCACTGTAGTTTTCAGGCAAACAACACGTGATTTACGGTATGTTCTGGGCTGCCCAAATCACAACACTTCCACCACCGTAGTTTCTGCTCATTCTTACCTGCTGCTCTGTGGTCAGATCATGCCAATAACATTGAAATCCATCCAGCCCATCTAAATTAGACAACTTCTTGTTGTGGCTTGGCAAGACAGCCAAGCCACTATGAGGAAGCCGAAAGGCACGCGTTTAAGCTCCCGCAGGCTGGCGTGAGGTCTGGAACAGGACAAGGACTTTATAGTAGCAAAGAACGTACGTAGCTGCTGGAATACTTAACTTTAATCCACAATTGGTGAACATCGCTCTTGACGGAACATGTTTTACAGCATCAATAGTAACTGGTAATGGCGCCTTGCTAGGTCGTAGCAAATGACGTAGCTGAAGGCTATGCTAACTATCGTCTCGGCAAATGAGAGCGTAATTTGTCAGTGAACCATCGCTAGCAAAGTCGGCTGTACAACTGGGGCGAGTGCTAGGAAGTCTCTCTAGACCTGCCGTGTGGCGGCGCTCGGTCTGCAATCACTGATAGTGGCGACACGCGGGTCCGACGTATACTAACGGACCGCGGCCGATTTAAAGGCTACCACCTAGCAAGTGTGGTGTCTGGCGGTGACATCACACTTCTCATCATTGAAGATCACTTTATCCCATTCTGAAGTGCATGACACATGTTTTTCAGCAAACTCCTGTCCAGCCTATTTACGTATGGGTGTTAGAGCATGTTTCTGCAGTCATTTCTTGAATGCAAGATATTTGATGAAATTTGTCGCAAATCTAGCAGTTACTGGTATCTGTAAATCAGAAACAAGTTCAGAAGAATAACGGTTTGTGGCCCTTTTTTGCGCAAAGAAACCGTTTCGATGCCTCAAATTTATACTTACCCCATAATTTACACTCTGTCCATATCGTGCCCCCAAAGTAACGAAATTATCAGTCACTGCACATGAACGGCTTAACTTCTTGGCGATTTGACTATCAGACAGTTCGATTTGCTTGACGCACCAGTATTTGTTTCTTCATCTCACGAAAAGTGTTTTGCGCGTGGCATTGTCACAACCGTGATTAACGTACAGAACATGGACTCTCACTAACGATGCCACTTTCCTGTCTGCAGTAAAGGTGCGTGTAACACGACACAGAGGCGACTGTCTTTATACCGAGTTCACCCTCTACCAACAGAACCGCTGATGGGTTATTATATACTGTCCTACTCACATCAAATGCGATATCATTCGACTGCATTTGTCAGTATACTGGATCTCTTACTATTGCATACGCATGTTGCACAACTATTCCAGCCGACAGTGTTAATTTTCCTATAAATATCCATGTCTTTATACTAATTTCCACAACTCTATGCTACATTTATTCACGTTCTGGGTCTGATCGATCGTTGTAGGTTTCCTTGCATTTCGATACAGTTTTATAGTGTTGAATCTTGAGAGGATAAGTGAATCTCCGGTATTTTGATGGTAAGAATTTCAAAATAGGAAACCACTGATTAAGGGGAAAGTCTAGTTAAAGCTTGATATACGTAAATGAATAAGCGTACATAGCTGTGAATTTTTGTAAAGTTGAGTAGAAAGGCCATTTCAGGGTTGGAACTATCTTTGTTACGTATGAAGGTTTATACGGAGTGGGTTTTATTGTTTCGTTTATTTGCTTGAGTAATCCTTATGGACTTCGTGCGACGACGAGAACTGTAGCCCTCCGCTTGACGTCATCGCAGGTGCTGCCGGGACACACGAGAAACACGGACCTCGCAACGATTGTGACGTTACACTAGTTAGCTTGTCCGCCACATTTTGCGAAAGTTCTGTTCTGTGCAGGGTCCACGGGAAATCAGTATGTAATTGAAAAGGTACCCACTAAAGGCCTTAGCTCTGTCGAGTGTTCTCGTGAGCTTGCATGTACTTAAAAGCGGAGTCAAGAATTATTAAACTCGCCTGAAATAGTCACTCGCTCCCCGCCAGAGACGGCTGCTGGCACTCGGAAGACCTGTAGTGTCACGTGCTGTGCCGTACACGCCGCGTCCTGTCCTTCTCATGGGCTTCGAATTGCAGCAAAGAGACTGCTGGCGCAAGGAATATCAATCTCTCGAACATTATATATCTGTAATCTCACCGTATACTGAATCGTTTTATAATACAATTTTGTGTAACACGTTGAATGCCATAGTCTGTATTGGATGCCAGGTCTAACAATACCACCACTTGCAAAGTAGGTTATAAATCAGATTAATAATGTTGCTCACGCAGCATATGTTCGCTTTATCGGGCAACAACAAACTTATTGACTGTGGATGGTATCGTCAGAATGGAAATAATGAAGTCACTGTAAAAAAAGTCATTAAGTTTGGCACTTATCTAGAATGGATTCCCACGTAGATTTCGTCGAAGTTGTTATGGCTCATCTTGTTGATTCTAGGGTGATTCCACTTTGACTGCTAGAAGGTCCAGATCTGTATTTTAGGAATATTTGAAGACCTAACAAATGCGTTTTTCAGGAAATTCTTAATGATCAAACAATCCCAGATCAGAACAATAGTACGGGAGAAATAATCTTTGACTTGGTGTTCACGATCCACATTTTTATTAAACTTTTTGTAAATTCACATATACTTCTTCTTAATTGTCACATCATCAAGAAAACAGTTCTGCATCAATTTTCATCTATTTAGTTTCCACTTTAACCAAACACAAGACTTGACTGTTCTTTTACAAAGCGAAATAACAACTTAACTCCTGCAAAGTAAAACAAAGACTGCTCTGTGCGCATTCGCGCCAAAACGGTTTTAAGTAAGTCTCACAGAAATGAATACACACAAGAACCATATCACTGTAATATATCGATACATCGGAGTACCAATACATTAATAAAACCAAAAAGCGAATATTGTCATAAAAATATGTCTGTTACTTTGCAGAAAAGTAGTACGATATTACTGCTATCGAGAACTGGGGTTGGAGTGCCGTAATGGTCACCTAAATAAAGAACCATTACGCAGTCTAATATAAAGACGAGTGCTACTGACAAATCTGTTGTCTGATGCATAGCCAACGTTTAATAAAGTCCGATTACAATTCCTAGTTCTCAGAATGCTGATTGGCAAACGAAGATTTCATCAAGTCTGTCGTTCGAGGAGTGCTGCACGGGTACATGGGTAGTTTACTAGTAACGCTCACGTCGACCCAACTTTCTTACAGACAATAACACTATCCGGTAAGCACTCGTCGTTTACTGAACGTATTATCGGGCCTATTACAATTCCAAGAGCCTCATTCAGTGATACGTTCATATATGTTGAACACAAGGCAACCAGTCTGGGTCTGTTCAGAGATACGTCTTTGGAGCGGGAGGAGTAGCAACATAAAAATGACAGCAGTATGTTTTTAAAACTGATAAAACATGCCCATTGTAAATGTTGTAGGAAATGTAAACCTATAAAAGCTGAGATTCACATAAATGCGACGGATCACTCATAGAATACTTGTTCCTTTTCACAATATAGTTTTCCAGCCTTTTCAGGTTCATCATGCACACATTTCATATTTATATTCGTAGCGTGATGTTGGACACTGTCTGTCTGACAATAATAAAGGAAACAACTTTATATATCTCTGTGAGTGCTAGTTGCATGGGAATTTGTGTCTAAATACAAATTTCTTAACGTACTGTGGCACTTTGTAGTTAATATCAAACTGTGAGCTTCAGGTTTCATTGCTTACTGCCCACATAATCGATCACTATTAAAAATAAACACTGTGTGTCACCATAAATTCGCCACCAGCCAACATTTGCAGCACACCTGGCGAATACTACAGAGATCTTCGCCAAGAAATATAAGATTTTTTTGCGTTTCAAACAGATCCATGAGTTTTGTGTTCACAATATAATATCGTTGGGCTTGCTAATTTATTCATCTAGACTTTTGTTCACATGAATGTCGAAAAACTGTATTGCAGAAAGGACAGAGGTAACGCAGCTCCGTGTATGTTTACTCTTAACGTGATGTGTAAGATTTTTTTGCTTATGGTATTCGAAGATTAACATTATTGCAACTGTTGTGAGGGGTATTAGTAGTGGAGACTGTCCTAAGCAGAGTATAGGCTTGTATACCTAGGAAGAGATCATGGTTTTTGGGTGGTGCCTCTTTCTAGTGACTGATGTTACAATAATACGAAGGCATGTGCACAAGAAACCGCTATAAACAATTTCTGCCATTCACTACAGTTTCTTTTGTTGTTAGATATGAGATTGTGTTTTGTGAAGCGTTTTTAAATATTTCGCATTCTACACATTTTAATGATGTATAATACATTAAGCTATATGGAATATATTGTTAGTCGGCCGGGGTGGCCGTGCCGTTCTAGGCGCTACAGTCTGGAACCGCGTGACCGCTACGGTCGCAGGTTCGAATCCTGCCTCATGCATGGATGTGTGTGACGTCCTTAGGTTGGTTAGGTTTAAGTAGTTCTAAGTTCTAGGGGACTGATGGCCTTAGAAGTTAAGTTCCATAGTGCTCGGAGCAATTTTTTTTAATCCTTCACGTACAGAATTTTATCGCGAATTAAATGCCATACATTTTTAGAACAATTTATATAATATGAGGACAGTTAAGCCGTACTTCGTCGGTCGTGCACCACCTTGAACCTTGAAACAGAGAATGATTCTCCATGAAACACATTATACTTGCAAGTGAGCGAGTTTTTTTAATGTCTTAACAATTTTACGCATCTTGAAAATGGAAATTTGTGGTCTTGACAACAACCTGAATTTTAAAATATATTTGTTTTGTAACCGGTTTTTGATAATATTTCTGATTATTTTGATTCTGTTTATTGACTACTGGTGTGTATTATGGTACAGTACAGGCAATAATTTCTCAATTTCAAGGTTAACTAATTGCAACAGAATATTTTTTACTACGTAGATATATGACCGTGTTCTAACTCGGATGTTTTTCCATTTGGAACTACCTTAATTTGGGCGGAATAATTGTTTATTTCAGCAAGAGACTGCAACACCTAAAAACTGAATAGGAAAGTACGTTAAACGTCTATTACAGAGGTGGGTGGAGGCGAAGATTTGAAAATTGCAGCGAAGCTGAGCATCCTGTCCTACGTGATGTTAGATTTCCGTAATGAACTATTGAAAATTGTTAGGACGTATTTCCGTTCTCTTTTTTTACATAAGAGCACAGCTGTGTATGTATTTCGTGGGCCTTTTTATAGGAGTGTTAATTATTTAACTGCATAGCACAATATTAATTGTCTGAATGTTGATAACTGGTAATATTGACGTACGTGGAGAAAGACAGTGGGGGGGGGGGGGGAGAGGGGAGTGAGGGGTCGGATGATCGGGAGTATCAGTTGAATATCAGTAAGTTATGTATCAGAAATCTGTTCCCCACTTAGACTGGTCAATGAGGAAACATTTTGGTGGTCTATGTGTGTCGCTTAAAATTCTATTTTAAGAACATACGTCATTGCGAGTAAATAATAAGGCAGATGGTGAAATACATTTATGCATTTGTGATTGTCGCCTTTTCTCCTCCTACGAAACAGCATTTACTTGTGTATAGAGATGTCCGTTATCCCCCTTGTGTAATATATCAATATGCTACTATTATTTTGAATTATTACCTACTGCACATACGTATTTTGCATATAGAGTGAAGGCTGACTGTTTCATTTGCTACATTCATTAATCAATTATTCACTTTTTGGTTAATGCAGATGTACTACAATTATACAGTTCTGGCCTGTTTACTGATTTCTGCGAACTTAGTTTGTCTTTGGAATGTGTAATGTGTTCTCGAAGATCTTTTTGAGTCCCGATTCAGTGGGCCAGTCGGTTACCAGCCAGCCTCACGGGATACTATGGGTAGCTGTAATGAGGACACCTGTAGTTCGGGCTGGCTTAGCATGAGGTCGTGTTCGGAAGACTGACGGTGTTTTTGGCTCTTTTTTAGCTCTACGGTGTCCTAGAATGTGTATGACAATGTGCCAGATGAGCATGTTCGCAGTACAAGTTTGTTATTCAGTCACAGATATGGTGTAGTTCACCCGTAATTATTTTCTTGTTCGCATCGCGAACTTTAAGGGTTTCGTTTAAAATTTCTTACGGCTTGCATATGTAGATCTGTTCTTTGTGCCTTTGAGAGGTGGTTAGATTTCGATACCAGGTACAGGATCTGTTTACTGATAATTCATCAGCGTGGCTAAAGATGACAGCTCGTCACACTCCCTTCCAACGAGGCTTGCTGAACATTTTCCACTACTTACAGTTTAACACAACGAGACTTGCTGAACGTTTTCCACTACTTACAATTTAACATTGTTTCATACACCGATGAAAACAAATCACAGCACCATGAGAGAGTTATGTAAAATAAACGAAAGTTGGTAGGCGTGTTTCCGCGTCTGAAAGATGATTGAAACCTGGTAGTCAGGGGAAGGCTGGATTCGGTTACGATTGTGGACGGGGCCGTAATCAGTCACTACTGGTTGCCTTTTACAGTTGTTGTTGGCAGACGCTTGAATGATCACTGGGTGTCGTTGTTGTATATGGCGCGTTTCCTTTGCAATTTAAATTATTTTCGTTTTTTTTCTCTCGTTTATGTTTATTGTTGAAGTATTATTCTGCAGTTCGGGGAAACAGTAATATCCTTAGGTAGAGTATCGGTTCTTACCGATCAAAATGACAAAACTTTAACTGAAAACTATAGCAATGAAAAATTCCCGGAATTCTAAAAAATTCCCGTGTTTTTCCCGGACCTCCCGGTTCCTATACACCCAGCTTGGATAACAGAAGAAATATAGAATTTAACTGATGAAAGTAGAAAATAAGGAAATGTAGTAACTGAAGCAGGCAAAAGAGAATACAGACGTCTCAAAAATGAGATCGACAGGAAGTGCAAAATGGCTAAGCAGGGACGCCTAGAGGGCAAATGTAAGGATGTAGAGGCATATCTCAGAGATGAAAACCCCGTTATAAGCAAATAAGGGAAAACAGAAATGTGGCAGGAGAGGATCTATAAAAGGGAAATGTACTTGAGAACAATTTTATGGAAATGGAAAAGACTTACTGCTAAAATACAAATACCAAATTAGAATTTTAAGACAAACGACCACAGTCATTGCTGAAGGCCTTACACACCAGGAACCAGGAAATACAATAGCAAAGGTTAATTAAAAAAACAAGTAACAGGTCACAAAATGGGTGAAATAAGATGATGGTAAGCTTTGTAACACAGTCCTTAATATCCACTGAAACTACACCTCTAGATTTATTACAGAAGGCGACCAGAACTAGACATATATACCTTTAATGTAGGCATTACAAGGTATTGTAATAAATAACACAATAATAAAGCACAAGGACCACTACGTGAGTTCCTTAAAGGGTAATGAGGCAGATTGTACCCGCAGAAGGCGTGGACTGAAGGAGCATTACGCTGAGTTACTGGCAATCAGACCTGCTTTTAGAACACACGTCTTACAAGAACCAAGGGGCCACAGATGGTGCTCCAGGAATCGACCTCTAAGAAGATCCAGCAACAAACACTTTCTCGAGCGATGAGATAGGCAGCCAAGAGTTGCATTCACTTCACAAGATGACAACTCAGACTAGTGGCAGTCTAACGAATGACTAATGATAATCTTGCTGAAGCTACCTGACGTCCAATAAACAAAATGCAACGATGGAACAATATGACAAAGCCGGAACCGGTGGTCAGCACTGCGTCACCAGAATACTGTGTTTAGAGCGCCCTGAAAGAGAAAAAAAGCACTATCCCAAGAGTAGAATGAACTCCACTCGCTGCTCTTCGCCTCGACGACACTATGAGCACCAACACGAAGTCACTGAGGAATCACGAGCTATCACTATGGTGGAGGTTCCTCTACTTGGATTGAAATGCACTCATCTTAAAGCTTGCTGGATCCGGTTTACGATGAGGTCGGGCACCATAGCCCTTCCATCTGTCAGTCCACGCATGCCGCCAGGGATCCGAGCGTGTTCTAGCACTGAGCGGACCTGGTTTCTCCTGAGTCCCGAAAAGAACTGGCCCACTCACACGATCCGGAAAAATGACGACGTCGCCCCAAAGATAGGGCAACAGTTACTACATATCGATAACCTCCCCTGCTGCCACTAGTGGACAGGCAGCGCTTGCGAAACCGAGTGGCACCAGTCAACACGAGAAGAAGACAAAGAACCGCAACCATGCCAACTATACGATACCGTCTGGCCTCCAAGAGAGGGCGGAAACCTACAAACAGCACCAACGCGAGCCGCAGTACGGTTCAATGATGTCTATTAGAATTTCGCGCCAGTCCACAACAGTGGCGCTAGTAGTACCACAATGAGAATGTAGATCAGGTTTACTTTAGATACACGCTGTAACAGTCATGAACGTTAGATATCTTCGATCAATTCCTCACCGAGTTTGAAAGAAGGCGTGGTGTAGTGTTCTGAGAAACAGTATGTTCCTTCAGCGATGTTGCAGAAAGTCTTGGCAGTAATGTAGCCACAGTAAATGATTTCTGAGCAGTGGTGGCCACGAGAATGTACGGTAGCAAGAAGACGGGGCCTGTACGACCACGTGGCACTACCAAGAGGGAGGACAATCGTGTTCAGCATACGGCTATGTCACATTGTACTCCATCTGTACCAGCAATTTGGGCAGCAGCTGGCACCATAATGACACAACGGACTGTTACTAATTGGTAACTTCAAGGACAGCTAAGAGCCGTACGGCCTGTATCGTACATTCCAGTGACACCAAATCATCACCATTTGCGACTTCAGTAACTTCAATCGAGAGCTCATTGGAGAGTTAAGAGAAGATCTGTTTTTAATGAAAGCTAGTCCTGCCTCGATGCCAGTAATGGGGTGTGTTTGTTACTAGCAGGCCACTTGAGGAGCTGCACGCAACCCGTCTGCACGCTGGATGCACTAGGCCTACACAATGCGGTGCGATCTCCTATGATACCAGGAGCACTATCGTGATTATCCCAAGCAGCCTGGCCGCATGTGATTTCCAATCCCAAAGAAACCAGGTGCTGACATATTTGAAAATTACCGAACTATCAGTTTAGTAAGTCACAGCTGCAAAATACTAACGCGAATTCTTTACAGACGAATGGAAAAACTGGTAGAAGCCGACCTCGAGGAAGATCAGTTTGGATTCCGTAGAAATGTTGGAATACGTGAGGCAATACTGACAGTACGACTTATCTTACAAGAAAGATTCAGGAAAGGCAAACCTACGTTTCTAGCATTTGTACACTTCCAGAAAGCTTTTGACAATGATGACTGGTATACTCTCTTTCAAAGTCTGAAGGTGGCAGGGGTAAAATACAGGGAGCGAAAGGCTGTTTACAATTTGTACAGAAACCAGATGGCAACTATAAGAGTCGAGGGACATGAAAGGGAAGCAGTGGTTGGGATGGGAGTGAGACAGGGTTGTAGCCTCTCCCCGATGTTATTCAATCTGTATTTTGAGCAAGCAGTAAAGGAAACGACAGAAAAGTTCGGAGTAGGTATTAAAATCCATGGAGAAGAAATAAAAACTTTGAGGTTCGCTGATGACATTGTAATTCTGTCAGAGACAGCAAAGGACTTGGAAGAGCAGTTGAACGGAATGGACAGTGTCTTGAAAGGAGGATATAAGATGAACATCAACAAAAGCAAAACGAAGATAATGGAATGTAGTCGAATTAAATCGGGTGATGCTGAGGGAATTATATTAGGAAATGAGACACTTAAAGTAGTAAAGGAGTTTTGCTATTTGGGGAGCAAAATAACTGATGATGGTCTAAGTAGAGAGGATATAAAATGTAGACTGGCAATGGCAACGAAAGCGTTTCTGAAGAAGAGATATTTGTTAACATCGAGTATTGATTTAAGTGCCAGGAAGTCGTTTCTGAAAGTATTTGTATGGAGTGTAGCCATGTATGGAAGTGAAACGTGGACGATAAATAGTTTAGACAAGAAGAGAATAGAAGCTTTGGAAATGTGGTGCCACAGAAGAATGCTAAAGATTAGATGGGTAGATCACATAACTAATGAGGAGGTATTGAATAGAATTGGGGAGAAGAGGAGTTTGTGGCACAACTTGACTAGAAGAAGGGATCGGTTGGTAGGACATGTTCTGAGGCATCAAGGGATCACTAATTTAGTATTGGAGGGCAGCGTGGAGGGCAAAAATCTAAGAGGGGGACCAAGAGATGAACGCATAGCAGATTCAGAAGGATGTAGGCTGCAGCACGTACTGGGAGATGAAGAGGCTTGTACAGGATAGAGTAGCATGGAGAGCTGCATCAAACCAGTCTCAGGACTGATGGTTCAAATGGCTCTGAGCACTATGGGACTTAACATATGTGGTCATCAGTCCCCTAGAACTTAGAACTAATTAAACCTAACTAACCTAAGGGCATCACACATATCCATGCCCGAGGCAGGATTCGAACCTGCGACCGTAGCGGTCACGCGGTTCCAGACTGGAGCGCCTTTAACCGCACGGCCACACCGGCCGGCTTTCAGGACTGAAGACCACAACGACAACAACAACATGCTACCATTCATGAACAGTATTCTAGGACACGTTTCCCAACACGATAACGCCGTCCCACATGCCGCTGTTGTAACTCAACGTGCTCTACAGAGTGTCGACATGTTGCCTTGGGCTGCTCGACCACCAGATCTGTCTCCAGTCGGGCACATATGGGACATGATCGGACCATAACTCCAGCGTCATTCACTCTCAGCATTAACCGTGCCCGTACTGACAGACCAAAGGCAACAGGTATGGAACTCGATCCCACAAACTGACTTCCGGCATGTGTACAACACAATACATGCATTCAACGTTCTGGTGATTATAACTGTTATTAATGTACCAGCATATCACATTTGCAATGGCTTATCTCGCGCTTACCTTAACCTGTGATCTTGCAATGTTAATCACTGAAATACACTCCTGGAAATGGAAAAAAGAACACATTGACACCGGTGTGTCAGACCCACCATACTTGCTCCGGACACTGCGAGAGGGCTGTTCAAGCAATGATCACACGCACGGCACACCGGACACACCAGGAACCGCGGTGTTGGCCGTCGAATGGCGCTAGCTGCGCAGCATTTGTGCACCGCCGCCGTCAGTGTCAGCCAGTTTGCCGTGGCATATGGAGCTCCATCGCAGTCTTTAACACTGGTAGCATGCCGCGACAGCGTGGACGTGAACCGTTATGTGCAGTTGACGGACTTTGAGCGAGGGCATACAGTGGGCATGCGGGAGGCCGGGTGGACGTACCGCCGAATTGCTCAACACGTGGGGCGTGTGGTCTCCACAGTACATCGATGTTGTCGCCAGTGGTCGGCGGAAGGTGCACGTGCCCGTCGACCTGGGACCGGACCGCAGCGACGCACGGATGCACGCCAAGACCGTAGGATCCTACACAGTGCCGTAGGGGACCGCACCGCCACTTCCCAGCAAATTAGGGACACTGTTGCTCCTGGGGTATCGGCGAGGACCATTCGCAACCGTCTCCATGAAGCTGGGCTACGGTCCCGCACACCGTTAGGCCGTCTTCCGCTCACGCCCCAACATCGTGCAGCCCGCCTCCAGTGGTGTCGCGACAGGCGTGAATGGAGGGACGAATGGAGACGTGTCGTCTTCAGCGATGAGAGTCGCTTCTGCCTTGGTGCCAATGATGGTCGTATGCGTGTTTGGCGCCGTGTAGGTGAGCGCCACAATCAGGACTGCATACGACCGAGTCACACAGGGCCAACACCCGGCATCATGGTGTGGGGAGCGATCTCCTACACTGGCCGTACACCACTGGTGATCGTCGAGGGGACACTGAATAGTGCACGGTACATCCAAATCGTCATCGAACCCATCGTTCCACCATTCCTAGACCGGCAAGGGAACTTGCTGTTCCAACAGGACAATGCACGTCCGCATTTATCCCGTGCCACCCAACGTGCTCTAGAAGGTGTAAGTCAACTACCCTGGCCAGCAAGATCTCCGGATCTGTCCCCCATTGAGCATGTTTGGGACTGGATGAAGCGTCGTCTCACGCGGTCTGCACGTCCAGCACGAACGCTGGTCCAACTGAGGCGCCAGGTGGAAATGGCATGGCAAGCCGTTTCACAGGACTACATCCAGCATCTCTGCGATCGTCTCCATGGGAGAATAGCAGCCTGCATTGCTGCGAAAGGTGGATATACACTGTACTAGTGCCGACATTGTGCATGCTCTGTTGCCTGTGTCTATGTGCCTGTGGTTCTGTCAGTGTGATCATGTGATGTATCTGACCCCAGGAATGTGTCAATAAAGTTTCCCCTTCCTGGGACAATGAATTCACGGTGTTCTTATTTCAATTTCCAGGAGTGTATGTTACCTAGACAAATTATACCCGAAATTTCATTGCTCTACATTAATTACTTTTTTGGTGCTGCTTTTTTCCGTCAGTGTGTTTTCATATGTTGAGAAATCTTTTAAATCAGTTATATTTCCTTTTCACCATTTTCCTATGTTAGTGAGTTTAAACCTAGCTGCAGTGTTTATTCGTTTGGTAAAGTGTGATTATTTATCATGTTGCATCTGCGTTTTATAACAATGTGCATCCATATGCCAATACACGACCTGTAGCTTAGCGCTGTTCTTACGAAGCCATGTTTGCTACGACTAGTCAGGATCAGGTACATTCAATTTTCCTTCGTTTCGCCCATTATAAATCGATACGCTAAGAAAGTCATTTCTGTCCTGGTCATATTTTACACATTTTGCAGGTAGATCGCAATAGTACTTCGATTAAAGTGGCAAACATCATATATGAGAGGACATTATCAATTCAGGGCATATGCCAAACTTAGTATTATAGTTATATAGCTGTTTTTAAAACCAACGAGGAGGGTTACAACAAGGTCTTTTGTATTCTGTCAGTAATTAACTGTTATGTAGAATTACTGTATTCTAGCCACAATATGCAAAACCATCACTGCCTGAAACACGTGAGATGGAGACACTCTACTAGATTCCTCTTGAGCATCTTCTAAGTGAGCCAACAACTCTCCACTTCACTTCTTGATTCTGCGACTCCTGACAGATCACCTGGTCAAATTTGATTGAATGGTGCTTCACTATAGTTCGGTATTGCAGTTATTCCTTTATACACGGTCAGTCACTAACTATTGCCACCGAGAACAACTCCGAAGGTATGATAGGAGCTGCAAAGTTTGTGGGGAAAAGGTGCATGGGACAACAGGGGCCATAATATGACGTTGGTTTCTTGTTGCTAGGTGGGGTCGCTGCAAAGATATAGAGGTCAACTCTGATTTTCAAGTGGGATGCTGTAGTTTGGTACTCATTTTCTGATTGTGGCTATCGAGACGAATCCAATGACGTGTAAAAGTAAGGTCTGTGAAGGTCAAAGAAGGTCACAAAGTTGGTATGAACGTCCAATTACAGAAGGTGTTCGAAGTGATGACCATAGGTATCAATGCAGTGCTGCAATCTCCTTATCATGGATTGAGTGGTATTCCTCATCACATCGGCATTTATCGAAGCACATGCTCTGACAGCTCTCTCTCGCATATCTTCAGGGGTAGTTGGAACGCTTTTATAAACAATGTCTTTTATGAATCCCCACAAGAAAAATTCCAGATCGGTCTACTCTATCGGACGAGCCGGCCACGACACATCTCTTCCGCGACCACAAAAACGATATGGGAATTGTCTCTGCAACTCATTTCTAGCCATCAGTGAAAAACGTGCCGGACACCCATCGTGTTGATGCCACGTTCTGTTCCTTGTTCCTAAAGGTATTCCTTCCAATAACAGACCTAATGTTTCTTACAGGAATGTGGTGTACCTCCAACCATTAAGATTTCCTTCGATGAAATGGGATCTATAATTATGTCCTCCGGAATCACACACCAGTCATTTACCGGCCACGGTTTTTGGTGTGCAACTTTCTGAGGCCATCATGGATTTTCAGTTGCCCAATAATGCATGTTATGCATATTAAAATTTACATAGTTCGTGAATGTAGCCTCGTCAGTAAATAAAACCAAATTAATAAACGTGACATCTCTGAATCTGAAGTTGATCCCATCGGCCGAATTCAACTCGTCGCACACAGTCCGTACCAGTTAATTCTTGGCGGAGACTGGTACGGTAAGGATGATATTCATGGCGACGCAGAACACGAACAACACTACCTGGATCATGCAAGATCCCTTCCGATTGGACGCGAACTAACACAAGGATCTCGAACTACAGTGGAAAGAGTACCAATTTTCGTTTCCTCGTCAGTACCTTTCCTTTTCCGAATATGTTTCCGATGCGTTGAAGTTCCAGTTGTTCTCAATTTCTCATACACATATTTAAATGTACGATGTGTAGGGTAAGTACGGTGAGGATATCGTTAAGCGTATAAGTCACTAGCTCTTTCTGAGTTTCGTTAGCATTATCGGTAGGTGAGATGCATATCGACTTGTTCTTTGAAGGAATACATCATTCACATTCTCTTGATTTGACGATACTAGTCTTACCGTTCCTATTAGTGTTGTGTTTACATGTCAGTGGCACGTTAGATGTATACGCCGTATTCGGCGAATATTTACTATTTGCACGATATACGAGAGAGAATTGTTACAGCATGTGCTTCGGTAAGTGCCGAAGTGATAAGGAATACCACTTGATCCATGATAAGAAGATTGCAGCACTGTACTGATACCAATGGTCATCACTTCGAACACCTTCTGTAAATGGACGTTCATGCCACCTTTCTGATCTTCGTTGAACTTCAAAGACCTTATTGTTGACATCATTGGATTCGTCTCGATAGCCGATATCAGAAAATAAGTACAAAACTATAGCGCCACATTTAAAAATACAAAGTTGACCTTCATATCTTTGACGTGACCCCACATAGCAACAAAGAACTAACGTCACATCATGGCTCTCGTTGTCCCATGTAACATTTGTCCCACAAACGTTTCAGCTATTGACATACTTTCGAAGTTATTCTAGGTGGCACTAGTTAGTGACTCAACCTGTATATTTCAGTTCTCTATGATTATGATTGCTTTTTAGTTTGTTTATTAACTATTAAAAGCGTGGTTTGATCAGTCTGGTAAAAAGCAAGAAAAAATATTTGTTTCGTAAACATTTTACCTCACCTCTCGGCATAGTCTCCTTTCACGGATATACACTTGGTCCAGCGATCCTTCTACTTTTTCATGCCACCGAAAACATACGGTCTGTCAAACTCTTCAAAACAGTCATTAACTGCAACTACCATTTCCCTATTTCAAAGTTTCAAGAAGTCACTTAGGGCTAAGTCTGATGAATAGGGTGGATAAGGAACAAACTCAAAGCCCAATTCGTGACTTTCGCCATTGTTATCGCTGATGTGTGCTATGGTGGATTATGCTGGTGAAGAGCATTTTTTGTGTGTCGAACTTGGCCTTTTTTCAGCCAATGCGAATTTCAAAGGATCGAACATTGAAGTATTATAATATTCAGCTATATTTCTGCCTTTTTCGAAGTGCTTTATGAGGATTATTGCTTGGGAATCGCAAACAACGGTAGCCATCGTCTTACCTGATGACAAATTCATATTTGCCTTCTACAGAGCACTTTCACCAGCCTTTATTCATTGGTATGATGCCCTTTTGACTCTAGAACGTAATGAAGGATTCAGATTTCATTTACAGTTACATATCGGCCCACAAATACTCTCAGATTGCGATCAAACATTTACATATGTTGTGTTGAAGTGTTGCGCTGGATTCGCTTTTGGTCGACTGTGATCAATCGCGGCACCCACCGCCCACACAGCTCCTTCATAGCCACTTATCCGTGCAGGTTACTGAGCACTATTTTATTTGAGATGGCTGTAGTCTCAGCAATCTCAAGAGATTTTATTCGGCGGTCTTGCGTTACCATAACATGGATTTTGTTGTGTTTTTAGGGCTAGAGGGTCTCTGGAAATCACAGGAAGGGCATCCGTCTAAAAGGGGTCAGGTAAAACACAGTAAGGTAGTTGTATGGCTCTGAGCACTATGGGACTCAACATCTGTGGTCATCAGTCCCCTAGAACTTAGAACGACTTAAACCTAACTAACCTAAGGACATCACACACATCCATGCCCGAGGCAGGATTCGAGCCTGCGACCGTAGCAGTCGCGCGGTTCCGGACTGAGCGCCTAGAACCGCTAGACCACCGCGGCCGGCAAGGTAGTTGTAGAAACGATCTGTACTGTAGTTGTAAATTGTCATAGCTGTGTTGGGAAATAAACAGAGCTCCAAGCCCTAATAGAAAGCACTAGAGCTCAAATAGTTATAGGTACGGAAAGCTCGCTAAAGCCGCAAATAGGTTCACCCGAATTTTTTTCAAACGACGTAACAGTGTTCAGAAAGAATAGTTTAAATACAGTTGATGGTGGAGTACTTACTGCTATCAGAAATAGTTAACCTTGTAGTGAAACTGAAGTAGATAGTTCTTGCGAAATATTATGGGTAAAGCAGATACTTGACAACCTGACTAAACTATTAATTGGATCGGTTTACCGACCCCCCGACTCAGAAGATATAGTTGCTGAACAGTTCAAAGAAAACGTGAGTCTCATTTCTAATTATAGTCGGTGATGACTTCAATCTGCCCTCGATATGGTGAAAAAACTATACACTCTAAGCCGGCGGCAGGCATAAAACCTCATCAGAAATTGTACTGAATGCTTTCTCAGAAAATTATTTTGAACATTTAGTTCATGAGCCCACTCGAAGCGTAAATGGTTGCGAAAGCATATTTGAACTCTTAGCAACAAATAATCCTGAACCAATAGGGAGTATCACGACGAATACAGGGATTAGCTACCACAGGGCAGTTGCTGCTAGGCTGAATACCGTAACACCGACAACCATCAAAAAGAAACGCAAAGTACATTTATTTCCAAAAAGCTGATAAAATGTTCTTAACGCCTTTTTAAGAGACAGTCTGCACTCTTTCCAATCTGATCACGTAAGCGTAGAAAAGATGTGGAATTATTTCGAAGAGATATTATCGACAGCAATTGAGAGATATATATCACATAAATTAATTACTCCGAAGAAAACGATTTATTGACACATAGTCAGCACGGATTCAGAAAACATCGTTCCTGTGAAACACAAGTAACTCTTTTTACTCATGAAGTAGTAAGTGCTATCGACAGGGGTTTCAAATTTATTCCATGTTTTTAGAGTTCCAGAAGGCTTTCGACACCGTTCCTTCCCCATGGTACACAAAACGGGTCATATCGCTGTGGCAGAAGCAGCGAAAAAAGCATGCCAAATTTAAAAGATCCCGAAGATTGGCCAAGTTTTGCAGAAGATCGAAATATAGCGCGTACTTCAATACTAGATGCTTTTAATTATTTCTGCAACGAAACACTGTCTCGAAATCTGATAGGAAACCCAAACAGATTCTGGTCATACATAAAGCACACCAGTGGCAAGACGCAATCAATACCTTCACTGCGCGATAAGAACGGTGAAGTCACTGCTGACAGTGCCGCTAAAGCAGGGTTATTAAACACGGTTTTTCGAGACTCCTTCACCAAAGAAGACGGAGTAAATATTCCTGAATTCTAATCAAGAATAACTGCCAAGATGAGAAACATTGAAGTAGATATCCACGGTGTAGCAAAACAGCTTAAATGACTTAATAAATGCAAGGCCTCCGGTCCAGACGGTATGCCAGTCAGGTTCCTTTCAGAGTATGCCGATACAATAGCTCCCTAATTAGCTGTTATATTCAACCGTTCGCTCACGAAAAGTTCCGTACCTAAAGGCTGGAAAACTGCTCAAGTCACACGAATACCCAAAAGGGAAATAGGGGTAATCCGCTGAAATACAGGCCAATATCACTTATGTCGATTTGCAGTAGGGTTTTGGAACATATACTGTTTCCTAACATTACGAATTACTCCGAAGAAAACGATTCAGAAAACATCGTTCCTGTGAAACACAAGTAACTCTTTTTACTCATGAAGTAATAAGTGCTATCGACAGGGGTTTCAAATTTATCCCATGTTTTTAGAGTTCCAGAAGGCTTTCGACACCGTTCCTCACAAGCGTCTTCTAACAACCAGCGTGCCTATGGAATATCACCTCAGTTGTGCGACTGGATTCGCGAATTCCTGTCAGAAAGATCACAGTTCTATGTAATAGACGGCAAGTCATCGAGAAAAACAGAAGTAATATGCGATGTTCCTCAAGGAAGTGTTATGGGTCCTCTATTCTTCCTGATCTACATTAACAACATAGGAGACAATCTGAGTAGCCCTGTTAGATTGTTTTGCAGATGATGCCGTCTTTAACCGTCTTGTAAAGTCATTAGATGATCAAAACTACTTGCAAAATGATTTAGATAAGATATCTGTATGGTGCGAAAAGTGGCAACTGATCTTGAATAAAGGAAAATTTCGATTATGTGATAAGTCACACAAATCTTAAGGCTGTAAATTCAACTAAATACTTAGGGATTACAAAAGTGGTTCAAATGGCTCTGAGCACTATGGGACTTAACATCTGTGGTCATCAGTCCCCTAGAACTTACAACTACTTGAACCTATCTAACCTAAGGACATCAGACACATCCATGCTCGAGGCAGGATTCGAACCTGCGACCGTAGCGGTCACGCGGTTCCATACTGAAGCGCCTATACCCGCACGGCCACACCGGCCGGCCTTAGGGATTACAATTACAAATAATCTAAATTGGAACGGTCACATAGATAATGTTGTGGGTAGAGAAAACCATAGAGAGCGATTCATTGGCAGAACACTTATAAGGTGCAACACGCTTTCCCGCCTTACACTGGAGTATTGCTGTGCGGTGTAGGATCCGCATCAGGTGGGACTGACGGACGACATCGAAAAAGTCCAAAGGAGGACGGCTGGTATGTACTATTGCGAAATGGAGGAGATAGTGCCACAGACATGATACGTGAATTGGTGCGGCAATCATTAAATCGAAGGCATTTTTCGTTGCGACGGGATCTTCTCATGAAATTTCAATCACCAGTTTTCTCCTCGGATTGCGAAAACGTTCTGTTGGCACCAACCTACGTAGGGAGAAATGGTCATCACGATAAAATAAGAGAAATCAGGGCTCGCACAGAAAAGATTGAGTGCTCGTTTTTCCGGCCAACTTTCGAGAGTGGAACGGTAGAAAGACAGCTTGATTCAAATGGCTCTAAGCACTATGGGACTTAACATCTGAGGTCATCAGTCCCCTAGACTTAGAACTACTTAAACCTAACTAAGGACATCACACACATCCAAGCCCGAGGCAGGATTCGAACCTGCGACCTTAGCAGCAGCGCGGTTCCGGATTGAAGCGCCTAGAACCGCTCGGCCAAAACGGTCGGCAGAGACAGCTTGAAGGAGGTTCATTGAATCGTCTGCCAGGCACTTTATTGTGAATAGCAGAATAATCACGTAGATGTAGATGTAGATGTAGATATAGACCTCAGTTGGACAGCCGGAGCGCGCTTCGTCCTCGGTGCTCGTCCGACCACATTTGATCCTCCGTTAGGAATGTGGACCCTATACCACCAACACAAGGGTGGGATGCAGTACACCCAAGTGCCTACAACTATCCTGCCTCATTGATTTTCCGTGTAAGCCCTCTACTACTTGGTTGTTTTACGTTTAGTTTATTTTTCACATTTTATCATAGCTTTAGAACATTTTACAATGAACAAATAGCATACCTTGATAACATTTTACAATGAACAACTTATTTATCTTTATAACATTTGACAGTGAACACATTAGTGCTCACATAATAAATCCAACATACAATTAACGTCCAAGTTCTATATCCGTGCCTGTGTTTGTCCTCCACAACGACCTTGGAGTCAGTTGGCAGGTGCTTCAGATTCAGGGACGCGTTCGGGACCAAGGAAGGTTGCATGTTCGACGAGACAAATGTATTGACCGCAAGCTTTGCATATGTAGTTTGTTTTTCTGTCCTCCTTGCGGCCGCGCGACCCGCACCTTGAATTATTTTTCATCTTTTATGGAGGAGAAGATGTCACGGCTTGGCTGCTGGAACTAGGAACTAAGTCCTTGAGGTGCTGTTGCAATGGCTTAGGAAGGTGCCTGGATGCCTCCTGACGCTTGTAAAGCTGACCTCGAAGAAGGGCGAAGGCCAGGGTTTTGAGGAACTGTGGACGTGTTAGGGTTGCCCGAGGCGAGCTGAAGTAATGGATCCCTTGCGCACTGATTCCAGCGACGTTGAGTGATAAGAAAAGATTCTGAGTGGCCATCTTCTGCACGTTCGGCTCACGACGAATGTTCCACAGAATGCCGCAAGACACTCCCGTCTGTCTTATTGTTGTGGGTAATTACCTCAGACTTCTTCTTGTCCCCAGTCGATTCGTCTATATGTTCATCGCGGTGAAAGGCGGAGAGAAAACTGACAACCGTCTTCTTTTTTGGAACGTAGGACGCCAAGGTGATCCGGTTACTGAAACCGAACATGCTGCTGCAGACTGGGCGGCCAGTGGTCTCAGTGAATGCCTTAGGGTTGTCAAAAAAAATTCAAATGTGTGTGAGATCTTATGGAACTTAATTGCTAAGGTCATTAATCCCTAAGCTTACACACTACTTAACCTAAATTATCCTAAGGACAAACACACACACCCATGCCCGAGGGAGAACTCGAACCTCCGCCGGGACCAGCCGTACAGTCCATGACTGCAGCGCCTCGGACCGCTCGGCTAATCGCGCGCGGGTTAGGGATGTCATTTTCGTTTTTCCTAATCCATCCAACCAGAGCAATCCTGTTCTTGCGTAGGAATGTAGTGACCAGTGGAACGCTTGTGTACCAGTTGTCCGTCGTTAAGTTTCTTCCTGAGCCAAATGTCTTGGCGTTTTGGCGTTCAGTCACATACGATGTGGAGTTTCTCTTGAGGAAAGCTCCGTCAGGTTGCTTTTCGTCGTACCTCTTCACGCAAGAGGTGCAGAACTCCTCGAAGTCGCACAAAACAAAGGTCTCGATGCTGTACTTGGCCGGCTTTGTCGGGATGTATTGAATGCAAGAGCATCGGCCACGGAAACTCCCCAGTTTCTCGTCGATCGTAATGTTGCTACCGAGGATGTTACTGTCTTGACCTTGTTGAATTGGCCGAAGACTTCACGGATTGGCCACAGTTTATCCTGTGCACACCGAGCCTCTCGGGTACCGAGACTTTCAAAGCTGAGATCAGAGGCTTGCCAGGTTCGCTCGTCCAGCTTTCAATCCTCTCCCTTGTGGTGCAGCAAACGCCAACGATGAGAACCAAGATATTTACCAGTCAAGTTCTATTGTACGAATGAGGAAAACGCGTGGAACGCAATTGGTTAACTGTTACTGACAGCTTGTCAGAACCTCAGCAGCGCCCGTGGGGTCTACTGCATCCCGGCTTTTTTCCCGCGGGTTAAATTCATTAATCCCAAAGAAAATTTTCTTCAATGATTGTGCAGAGTTCACGTGAACTTCATCCAATTCTGTTTTGAGTTGTGTGGCGGTTCAACCCTTCAAATGACAGTATTTAGTAACGGCACGAAACTCTGTTTTCTCCGCTTTCAATCGCAATCGACACACTGATCAATTCAGAAAGTTGTCAGCAGTGAACTGTTCGGTGCACATTGTTCAAATTATTCATACTATTCTTGGAATAATTAGGGTTATCAACCATGAAGGCATAACGAAAATGATTCATTCTTTCACAGATATCTACCAGAGTTTTAAATCCACTAATTCCTTGGACGATTGTCAGTAATGTAATGGTTATGCCTATACAGCTCTACACAGCAACAACAACAACAACAACTTTGTCAGTTATGCTAGACAATGGACTAGTAACAGGAAAATTAAATAGCTGGTGAAATAATTGGCGAAAAAGTGTGTTTTACCATCTACCAGTGTTTACACACTGTGAAATCAACCAAGTTTCTGATTAAACTTGTTACCTATAGAAGTTGCATTGAAATGCGGCATTTGTATGTAAAATGTTTAGATGGACTAATAGCAGGAATCTTATTGAAGTGCATTATATTTGCTTTTATTCCACAACACACATCTCACTCTGAATCTGATGTAAATTTATTGCAGTTAACCAGTACGTGACGTAGGCTGAAACGCTAGAAAAGTTTTAATAACATTGAAATCAAAAAGTACTCAACAACATACTCTTTGTGTTAACAATTATTTTTCTTGATACGAGTTATCACTTTGAGAAAAGTTATATACGGCATACAGGTGTTTATGGAAGGGAGATAGTGTATATCTTTGCCACGTTGTGCGTGGACAACGTGTGGCGTCTAGTGACACATGCGATGCCATCTCCAATATGACAGTGGTTGTATACTTTGTAGCCTCTGGATGCAACTTCACATCTACAGTAGCAACACTCACTGAAATAAAAAATAAAATAAAATAAAATAACCTTCTTGCGATCTTTTTCATCAACGCTTCTCGAACATGTCCTAATATCTGAGGAAAAGAACATACATAGTGTCGTGTCATGTGTCAGTCGTAAAATTTCTGTTCAGTTCAGTTAAACACATGATCATCAAGACCGGGCCAACGGATGACCATCGTTCGTTGCTACGCCAAGGATGGTAGTATCCATCGTCGTGGCCAAAGACATCAAGAATGAAGGGATATAGATGGTCCGTAATATACTTGGTCGCAGCTGTCATGGCATCTTCGTTTATTACTGCGTGTCCCATGGAAGCCCAAGTGAATGTCACCCACCGGCCTGTTCCCGTGGCAAGATTCGTGTGTCGAGGAGCCGTTGTTTCGGATGACTGACGTAATGTTAAGATCAAGACAAAGACAAGATATCGGCACAGCGAGGAAAGTGAGTTCCTTCGTCTGACTGCTGAAAATACTTTGTTAAATTTCAATTACACGACGACAGAAATCCAAAACTTGTCTGTTCAACTAAACAGCTGGGGTTTAAAATTACGAACGTTAACTGCAACCATCAGAAAACGGTATTGTGACCATGGAGCAAAGACTGTGTGTTATTGGCGGAACCTGTAGAACGTGGCACATCTCCGCTTCGGGGCTGCCAGCAGAGCGCTTGTGAGTGTTCGGCGTGCCCATCTTTCTCTACAGTACTGGGTCTGGCTTGATGATGTAATGAACAAGTGCTTGCCTTTAAACAGGATGGGCATGGGACCAAAGCCCGATCGCAGTCTCGAAAATTTTCAGTCGACCTTTAACCTAGACTTCAGCTCTTAGAGATGCGAAGATTCGCCAGGAACGACTCGTGGTTCGGCTTCCATGTAAAAAAGGAGGTCTCCCTTACTCGGCAGGATCTCTGGGGTTCTTTATGGATACACTATTTGCTGAAGTGGCCTTGAGCCTTAAGAAATCATCAATTGTTTCTGGAGTACTGCGACACGTTACCAGATAGCGCATCGGAAAAGTCCAAAGAAAGGCGAGTCGTTTTGTACTATCACGAAATAGGTGACAGAGTTAGAAGGATGTGGTAAGCGAAATTTTGTGGCAATAATTTAAACATAGTCGATTTCCGTTGCATTTCAAACCTCTGTGGCCAAGCGCCTCCACCTCTCCATTCTTCCTCATCCTCTTCTATTCCTCGTCTCTTCATAACTTTTTTGATGCCCTTTAGCCACTCTTTTCGTGGCCCTCCTCTCCTCCTTGCACGAGGTAGCCACAAATGACCTGCCTTTGGCCACCTCACTTCTTCCATTCTTTTGACATCTATTCGTAATATTATAACGGCTGTGAGTCCTTCCTCTTATTTAGTCATTTCTTACACCTTAAAGTCGGGAAATTCTACATGATCTTCTCAAGGGTACATTTCTAAATCTCTAATTCTTTTCATTTCTTTCTGTGAGTTTCCAACACTCACTTCCACAACTTGATATTGGTTCCACGAGATACAGGATTTAAGTTGTGGATAGCCGCCCATGTCTGCCTCATTGGTTGTTTCATACCTCTGTCACATCTTCCATCACGCGATTAGATAATTTTAAAGTATTTGAACTCTTTAAACACTTTAATTAGTTGTCCGCCAGTGTAACTGTTACTTCCCACCTCTGTGCACGATAGGTATTCGGTCTCCTTGAAGGTAAATTTTAAACTGCACGTCTCATGAATAACTTCATAAGCATGTAAGACACTTATATCATCTACATCGTTTGCTGCATGGTCCTGAAAATAGGCAAGCGTGTACACACTTCGGTAGCTTACTCAGTCCACATGCCCTTGCACTTTCTATACGAGAGCACAGTGCCTTCTGTACACACATCTTAAAGGGTATAGGAGACAAATAGCATTCTTTTCAATGTCAAGAAATTTTACCAACAGCCGTACACATTAAGATATTTTATGTTATTCGGAAAGCAACCAGTTTCGGCAATTCATTTTGCCACCTTCAGGCCCCATACACTTTTTTTCCGGATCAACAAACTTATCGTATAGCGCAATAAAACTGGATATCGTGAATTCCAATCTTTATGCAGCTGCTACATACGAAACCGTGACAGCAACTCACGTTTTTGTATGAAGCAGCTGCAAAACGATTGTACTTCACGATATCCGGTTTTATGGCTCTATACGATAAGTTTGTTGATTCGGAAAAAAGCGTATGGGGCCTGGAGATTACAAAATGAATTGCTGAAACTGGTTGCTTTCAGGATGAAGTTTATTGAAACTGAAAAGTACGTACCAGACGATGTCCACTGGCTGTAATGGACCAACTGATATTAAATAGCATTCTTGTTTCATTTAATTGTTCTGGTGGCCTCTGTTCCCCGAATTTTATGATACATTCTTGTGACTTGTATAGGTTTATGGTTCTTCTCACATAAATTTTTGGCAATTCCACTGACCACAGCACCTCGATCAATGACTGGTTAGAGAGTAGAAAATGACTGGTTAGAGAGTAGAAAACTTCTCTCATTATCTGCGCATGAGCTGCCTCTTCGAAAGTCACTTTGTTCTTCTCAGTTCTTTACTTTCAAATTCTCTAACAGTGCCTACAACTTGTGCTTGCGAGAGATATCTTCACGAAATTCCAATCACCAACTTTGTTCTTCGAATGTCAAATCATTTAGTTTACGAGTACTTATAAAACGCGGAATGATCATCGTGATAAAACTGAGAAGTAAAAGCTCGCACGGGAAAGTATAGGTATTGTGTATTGAAACTGGGGACTAGAAACGACGGAGAGGCTTCGTCCCACCGTAGCCCTCAATGGTTCACAATCCCACAAAAGGCCACAACAGTCCACCCATCCCACCACCGCCCCACACAGAATCCAGGGTTAATGTGCACTTCCGCCCCCAGTGGGTCTCTCCCTCCCGGGAACGTCCCATACCAGACGAGTGTAACCCCAAATGTTTGCGTGGTAGAGTAATTATGGTGTACGCGTACGTGGACAGTGTTTGCGCAGAACTCGCCGAATACCGTAACTGAGGCGGAATAAGGGGAAACAGCCTGCATTCGCCGAGGGAAGAAAAACCGCCTTAAAAACCATCCACAGGCTGGCCGGCACACTGGACCTCGACACTAATCCGCCGGGCGGATTCGTGCCAGGGACAGGTTACGCCTTCCCGCTCGGGAAGCAGCGCATTAGACCGCACGGCTAGCCGGGCGGGAAAAGTAGAGGTGGTCATTTTTCCACTTGCTGCTCAACAGTGGAACGACGTGGTCTGGAGGTGGTCTTCAGCCTTTGTGCCAGACACTTATATAGATCACCCAGAACATGATTACCACCGACCTACTAATCAATATAAACCATCGCAGGCGATAGCGGCGGCACCTGAAGAGGAATAACTGCTAGTCAGACACACGCACTGAGGGTGTAGTATCTGTGAGTCTGCTGTCCGTATGTAGAATGAGGAAGGCACGCTATCTGTCTGAATTTGTCCGGGGTCAGATTGTAGAGTGTGATAGCCTGGAGGCTCGGCACGAGGATTTTGGAAACTGCACTATTTGTCGGGTATTCGAGGAGTGCAGTAGTGCGTGTGTTCAACACGTGGCGAAACCAAGGTGAAATCACGTGCAGACGTCGTGAGGTTGAGCTGCCACTCCTCAATACAGATGTCGGACGTCGTAAGCTGGGCAGACTGGTAAAACAGGACAGGAAGCAAATTGTGGCGGCAGGCCTCCGCAGCCGACGACCCATGCATGTGCCAACGTTAAAATCACGACATCGGCAACAACGACTGAAATGGGCAACTGGCCATCGGCACTGGACATTGACGCAAGCGTTGCATGGTCTGATAAATCCCGATACCTTTTTTATCATGCCGATGGGAGATCGAGAATCCATCGTCTTACAGAAGCAGTTATGGAGAGTTTGACGGTGACAAGCTGGCGACGTCTCCATTATGCTCTGGGGAACATTCACGGGTCCATTGGAGCTCGCACAAGTCACCACGACAGCCAAGGAGCATCATACATTGATTGGCGACTCCATGGAGTCCCTATCAATTGCTATCAAGAAAACATCTATATTACGGCCAAAGCTGACCTCTCTTTTCATTTAAGTATCATACATGTTGTACACCTCTTCATGACGATCATGATTCCCGACGGCAGAGACATTTTTCAGCAAAATGCGCCATGTCATAATGCCAAGAGTATGATTGAGTGGTTCGAGGATCAGAGTGGCGAGTTCCAGTTGATGTCCGGGACGTGACTGAAAGTGCCGTCGGAGATTATAGTTCCCTTCCCAGGAATTTACGGTAATTGGATGACTTGTGATTGCAGTTGTAGTGCCAGCTCCCTCCAGCGACCTAGCAAGACCTCATTGCTTCCATACCACAACGTTTCGCCGGTGTTATCCGAGCCAAAAGTGACATCATGGCTATTAGGTAGGTGGTCATAATGTTCTGGCTGATCACTGTAAGTCTGGATTGCAGAGTAATTACACTACTGGCCATTAAAATTGCTGCACCAGGAAGGTATGCTACAGACGCGAAATTTAACCGACAGGAATAAGATGCTATGATATGCAAATTATTAGCTTTTCAGAGCATTCACACAACGTTGGTGCCGGTGGCGACGCCTACAACATGCTGACATGAGGAAAGCTTCCAACACATTTCTCATACACGAACAGCAGTTGACCGGTGTTGCCTGGTGAAACGTTGCTGTGATGCCTCGTGTAAGCAGGAGAAATGCGTACCATCATATTTCCGACTTTGATAAAGGTTGGATTGTAGTGTATCGCGATTGCGGTTTATCGTATCGCGACATTGCTGCTCGCGTTGGTCGAGATCCAATGACTGTTAGCAGAATATGGAATCGGTGGATTCAGGAGGGTAATACGGAACACCGTGCTGGATCCCAATGGGCTCGTATCACTAGCAGTCGAGATGACAGGCATCTTATCCGCATGGCTGTAACTGATCGTGCAGCCACGTCTCGATCCCTGAGTCAACAGATGGGGACGTTTGCAAGACAACAACCATCTGCACGAAAAGTTCGACGATGTTTGCAGCAGCATGACTATCAGCTCGGAGACCATGGCTGCGGTTACCCTTGACGCTGCATCACAGACAGGAGCGCCTGCCGTGGTGTACTCAACGACGTACCGGGGTGCACGAATGGCAAAACGTCATTTTGTCGGATGAATCATGGGTCCTGTTTACAGCATCATGATGGTCGCATCCGTGTTGGGAGAGATCGCGGAGAACGCACATTGGAAGCGTGTATTCGTCATCGCCATACTGGCGTATCACCTGGCGTGATGGTATGGGGTGCCATTGGTTACACGTCTCGGTTTCCTCTTGTTCGCATTGACGGCACTTTGAACAGTGGACGTTACATTTCATACGTGTTACGACCCGTAGATGTATCCTTCATACGATCCCTGCGAAACCCTACATTTCAGCAGTATAATGCACGACCGCATGTTGCAGGTACTGTACGGGCCTTTCTGGATACAGAAAATGTTCGACTGCTGCCCTGGTCAGCACATTCTCCAGATCTCTCACCAACTGAAAACGTTTGGTCAATGGTGGCCGAGGATCTGGCTCGTCACAACACGCCTACTCTTGATAATCTGTGGTATCGTGTTGAAGCTGCATGGGCAGCTGTACCTGTACACGCCATCCAAGCTCTGTTTGTCTCAATGCCCAGGCGTATCAAGGCCGTCATTATGGTCAAAGGTCGTTGTTCTTTGTACTGATTTCTCAGGAACTATGCAACCAAATTGCGTGAAAATGTAATCACATGTCAGTTCTAGTATAATATATTTGTCCAATGAATACCCGTTTATCATCTGCATTTTTTCTTGGTGTAGCAGTTTTAATGGCCGGAAGTGTAGAGCTACGATGTTGACTCCTCGTAGAGTGAGCATCAGTTTCAGCATGCTGAGGGAGAACATACAGATTGCTGCATATGGAGCGCGTGGAGGGTGAGGCAGTGTGATGGGCGGCCGGTATCGCCGTCGCTGTCAGCGTACGGAGGCGCTGATGGCGCCGTCTGGGTGCGCCTTCTTCTGGACTAGTGGCGCGTGGGCGGCGGAGACAGCGGCAGCGGCCGGTGATGGATGAGGGCGCAGGTGGCCGCCCGGCGCACTGGCCGCGCTTAAGGCGGCTAGGGCGCAGGCAGCAAGCTGAGCGTGTGAGGGTGCTCACTGGAGCTGCGACTTGTTAACAACTCTCACTGCCTGCTCTCATCCAGCGCCGCAGTGCGGCGAGCACCTCTACTCCGGTCAGGGTCCTTGCAAGGTTCTGGCAGTTCTCCTTTGTGCGTGGTTACTGCACTCAGTGGCGCAAGTAAGGCCGGTTACGAAGAAAGAAAGGCATTTACAGACATTGGGCTAGGTGCCAGGTCGGATATGAACATAGCCCAGGTGGAAGCTGGCCTAGGGCGCCGAGAGGCAAGGGACTATCGCGTCTCAGGTGTAACACTCTGAAGCTGTAATAGTCCGTGCCGTTACATATAGTGGATGATCACCACCGTCCAGGAAAACAGAACTTTGTGATACTCTGCGCTAGACATGATCGGTATTTCAGGATTGCACCGACAAACTATGAGGGATGACAGATCAAGCAAAGGTGACCATTTGTTGTCAAGAAACATAGACGTCGTGATGCACACGGCCACCTAGAAGGAACGAAGGAAGAGTAAAGTTGAACGTCCAGTCGAAATCCAGGTCATAAGAGACAGAGCAAAGATCGGATCGTTTCCGCGATGGGGGAGGACGTCGGCCATGTCCTTTCAAAGGAACCACAGAGAAATTTGCCTGGAGCGTTGCAGGGAAATCGTGGTATTCCTAAATCTGAATGTACTGACGCTCGGCCGAACCCTCGTCCTCCCGAGTCATCGTTAGTGCACGAATCACGGTCTATGTCCGTTTACATTTCCCAGCTAGGCCACTGATACCCTACTAGGACAGACCAGAGAACGTCAGTGACAACGCTAGCATAAACAGAGACGGCACAGACATTCAAGGAAATTTTTACTATAACTATTACTATAACCGTTCGCAAGAATAAACAGAGTTCCATTGTCCTTCGGCTACGCTGCAATGCATATCTATTCATTAGTAGCGTGCATCTCACACTCATGACACGAATGTTTCCCTCCTCTGCACTGTCTGCATTCATTAATATCGTTCTGCACTGTGGCATCTGAAAGTGGAGCGAGCAGTAAAGATACCTGTCACAAATCGACACAAAAATATAATGCATTAGAAAGTATCGTTATGAACTGCTGTGGTAAAAGTGACATTACACAAGAGCGACGAGTAGGTGCTCCGACAACAAGGGTGCTAATCATTTGACTTCAACAGTCCACAGCAATTACTTTCTGTATTTATTTTATTCATATTACGCTATTTAGTAGCAGTCATGCACGGTCCTCTGAACGGCAAATCCCTTCAAGTAGAGAATGAAAAATTCTTGCGTAAACAAAGGGAAAAATAATAATGTCAGATTGCAGTATACGTGGCAAATGTCAGGACGATGTGAAGAAGTTTAGAGGCCCTGAAGTAAGCCCACACAGCATTATAAAATGGAGCACATATCTCAGATCTGAGGTTGTGAGAAAAATTGAACGATGAGCAGGATATCTGCAATGAAACCACTTTCTCTAGGCTAACCCTGTATTGCATAACGTTATCAGAGGAATGGCCTCGAGGGAATTCCGATGTGAAAAAAGGAACAGACAGATTCCAGAAGTAGACACGTCTTATTTTCGATTCATGTACCTGAGTTTGACGACAGGACAGAATCTTTTGAGACTGATAATGTGAAGTAAAATAATAAAGCCAATACTGCATGATCGGATAAATCAATTAAGTTAATCAATATAAATTTATAGCAGGGTATTCCTCAGATGCCAACGGTCTTGTTGCAGTGGTAACAGCGATACCCGTCAGATCACCGAAGTTAAGCGCTGTCAAGCTTGGCTAGCACTTGGACGGGTCACAGTCTGGATCTGCCAAGTTGGCAGGTGGGTTGCACTGATCCCGTTAGGCCGATTGAGGAGCTACTTGACTGACAAGTAGCGACACAGGTCGTGAAAGCTGACAACTGGTGGGAGAGCGGTGTGCTGACCACATGACTCTCTGTATCCACATCAGGTGATGCTTTAGGGCTGAGGGTGGCACGGCGGCCGATAGGTACCGCGGGCTTTCAAAGCCTGTTCACATGTTGTTTATTTGTTTGTTCGTTCTCCAAAAATGGTTTAAATGGCTCTGAGCACTATGGGACTTAACATCTGAGGTCATTAGTCCCCTAGAACTTAGAACTAATTAAAACTAACTAACCTAAGGACATCACACACATCCACGCCCGAGGCTGTATTCGAACCTGCGACCGTAGCGGTCGCGCAGTTCCAGACTGAAGCGCCTAGAACAAAAACACGTGAATTTTTGTTAAGTGGCTCTGCACACAATACCTGGTTTATGACTCCACTGTGTAGACACGTTCCTTTAGACCCTCGCACCTTTCAGGATTCCCAGCCATGGCAGGTATTGTGGCATTGTTCTGCTGGAGGCCTCTCCAAATGACGGACTGCCCTGTCTGCTCTGTTTGGCTGTCGACCTGTCTGGCAAGATTTACTATGGGATGGCCTCACAGCTAATTTCTTTCAACTCCCAACAAGCCTTTTCTACGAGCTAAGAATCATAAAAATACCTGATGCTTTTTAGCACTCTATCAGGCTCCATCTATATCTGCTCAGGTTGCTAACTTTCCTTAGTCATACTCAGGGTGTGTCAGGTTGTATGAGAGAAATAGGTGAGAGAGTAACTTGTTCTCTCAGTTTGTACTCCTCAGAACCAATGGGGACAATGGAAAGGTTTATTACCAATTTAGGTAGTCCTTTGTATCCGTATATCACACAAAGCAAATAATGATGTGGTTCTTTTGAAGAGGAAAACGGCAGTCTCTTTCCCGAGTGGAAACTTGTGAAATAACGTAAACAGTAATTTGATTCCTTACTCTCTCTACATTTGTTGAGAGCTGTGTGTATTTCCTCTGAGAAATGTCTGTACCTGCAAAAAATCTTCATAATAAACAGCTCAAAGCTATAATGATACAGTAATAACAATAATAATAAGTATAATGATAATAGTAATAATAATAATAATAGTAATTCCCGTGGAGGCCCGGGAAAAGAATAGGCCTCCGGTATGTTCTGCCAGTCGTAAAAGGCGACGAAAAGAAATAACCACTAATAGGGCTAACCCCCTTTTAGTGTGATTAGTTGGTTCAGGACAGAACTAAAGAAGCCTCGGACAAGCGCCGTCATGGTCGGGGACAATGCTTGAACCCTATGCCCGCCCACAATGGTAACGACACTGCTAGCCAACTGGAAAATGATTTAAATCCAAATAGAGGTGTTTTGCAGGATATGCTTCTTGCAACCACCCTAGAAGGAAAACAAAGACAGAGGATGAGATGGTCAGATGAAGTTAATCGACACCTCATGTTCTGTTATTACCAAGCAACAAACCTAGGAACCAACACAACTGGATACAGATACCAAGTATACACAACATTTATTACCAGATACCCAGAATTAAAATTTTTAACAGAACAACGACTAGCTTATCAGATCCATGTAATAATCAAAAATAACAGGATACCCCAGTCAGAATTAGAAAACATCAAACAACAAGCACAACAAATACTGGAACAAAATAATGTGCAATCAGAAGAAGAAAAAAATACAGTAATGGATTCAAACATCCCAGGGCAAACAAACAAAGAAACAACATGCATCAATTAAACAATCAGAGGAAAACGAAGTCTTAAGACAGCCACCAGAACAAGCACAAATAGAACTCGAAGTAACACACATGTTAGGTATAGAAGAAAAATTTCAGCTGACATATATAGAATACAAAGACACAAATACAGACATTAGACCATTCTTGCGAAGACCGCCAAATAACCCACAAGTCAAAACAACAATAAAAACTATCAACACAATCATACACAACAAAATAAATGAAAACACAACTATGGAAGAGTTACAACTACTGGTTTATATAGGAGCACTCACTACACTAAATATACACACTAGGCAGAGATCAGAACCAACCAACACACAGAAGAAACCCACAAAACCAGCATGGCAACACAGGCTACAGATCAGAACAGAAAAACTGAGAAAGGACACCGGACAGCTAACACAATTTATAAGAAATGAAATGTCAGACAAAAAACGAAAAAGGTTAGGTAAAATCTCACAACAAGAAGCGATAGAGCAATTAGATGAAAAGAAGCAGAAATTACAAGCATTGGCCAAACGACTTAGAAGATACAAAAAAAGTGAAAATAGAAGGAAACAAAACCAAACATTCAACACAAACCAAAACAATTTTACCAGACAATAGATAACACACACATTAAAATAGACAATCCACCAAACATAACAGACATGGAAAACTTCTGGAGAAACATATGGTCAAACCCAGTTCAACATAACAGGCATGCACGGTGGATACAAGCAGAAACAGACACATACAAGATGATACCACAAATGCCTGAAGCAATAATTTTGCAACATGAAGTCACCCAAGCAATTAATTCTACTCACAATTGGAAAGCCCCTGGAAAAGATAAAATAGCAAATTTCTGGCTAAAGAAGTTCACCTCAACACATTCACATCCAACTAAATTATTTAACAGTTACATAGCAGAGCCCTACACATTCCCTGATACACTTACACATGGAATAACTTATCTGAAACCTAAAGATCAAGCAGACACAGCAAACCCAGCAAAATATCGCCCCATAACATGCCTACCAACAATATACAAAATATTAACTTCAGTCATTACACAGAAATTAATGACACATACAACACAGAACAAAATTATAAATGAAGAACAAAAAGGCTGTTGCAAAGGAGCTCGAGGATGTAAAGAGCAACTGATAATAGATGCAGAGGTGACATATCAAGCTAAAACTAAACAAAGGTCGCTACACTACGCATACATTGATTACCAAAAAGCTTTTGATAGTGTACCCCATTCATGGTTACTACAAATATTGGAAATATGCAAAGTGGATCCTAAATTGATACAGTTCCTAAACATAGTAATGAAAAATTGGAAAACCACACTTAATATCCAAACAAATTCAAATAATATCACATCACAGCCAGTACAGATTAAGCGTGGAATATACCAAGGAGACTCATTAAGTCCTTTCTGGTTCTTCCTTGCTCTGAACCCACTATCCAACATGCTAAATAATACAAATTATGGATACAATATTACTGGAACATACCCACACAAAATCACACATTTGCTATACGTGGATGATCTAAAACTACTGGCAGCAACAAATCAAAAACTCAACCAATTACTAAAGATAACAGAAGTATTCAGCAATGATATAAATATGGCTTTTGGAACGGACGAATGTAAGAAAAATAGCATAGTCAAGGGAAAACACACTAAACAAGAAGATTACATACTGGATAACCACAGCGACTGCATAGAAGCGATGGAAAAAACAGATGCCTATAAATAACTAGGATATAGACAAAAAAAAAAAAAAATAGGAGCCCGCATCGCGTGGTCGTGCGGTAGCGTTCTCGCTTCCCACGCCCGGGTTCCTGGGTTCGATTCCCGGCGGGGTCAGGGATTTTCTCTACCTCGTGATGGCTGGGTGTTATGTGCTGTCCTTAGGTTAGTTAGGTTTAAGTAGTTCTAAGTTCTAGGGGACTTATGACCACAGCAGTTGAGTCCCATAGTGCTCAGAGCTATTTGAACCAAAAAATAGGAATAGATAATACAAATATTAAAGAAGAACTAAAAGAAAAATATAGACAAAGACTAACAAAAATACTGAAAACAGAATTGACAGCAAGAAACAAAACAAAAGCTATAAATACCTATGCTATACCAATATTGACTTACCTATTTGCAGTAGTGAAATGGAGTAACACAGATCTAGAAGCGCTCAGTACACTTACAAGATCACAATGTCACAAATATAGAATACATCACATACATTCAGCTCAGAAAGATTCACATTAAGCAGAAAGGAAGGAGGAAGGGGATTTATCGACATAAAAAACGTACATTATGGACAGGTAGACAATTTAAGAAAATTCTTTCTAGAACGAGCAGAAACTAGCAAAATACACATAGCAATCACTCATATAAATACATCAGCTACACCACTGCAATTTCATAACCACTTCTACAACCCTTTAGATCGCATAACATCAACAGACACGAAGAAAGTAAATTGGAAAAAGAAAACACTACATGGCAAGCACCTGTATCATCTAACACAGCCACACATCGATCAAGACGCATCCAACACATGGCTAAGAAAAGGCAATATATACAGTGAGACGGAAGGATTCATGATTGCAATACAGGATCAAACAATAAACACCAGATATTACAGCAAGCATATTATTAAAGATCCCAATACCACAACAGATAAATGCAGACTTTGCAAACAACAAATAGATACAGTAGATCACATCACAAGCGGATGTACAATACTAGCAAATACAGAATACGCCAGAAGACATGACAATGTAGCGAAAATAATACATCAACAGCTTGCCTTACACCATAAACTTATAAAACAACATGTTCCCACATACAAGTATGCACCACAAAGTGTACTGGAGAATGATGAATTCAAATTATACTGGAACAGAACCGTTATAACAGATAAAACAACACCACATAACAAACCTGACATCATACTCACCAATAAAAAGAAGAAATTAACACAACTAATCGAAATATCCATACCCAATACAACAAATATACAAAAGAAAACAGGAGAAAAAATTGAAAAATACATCCAACTGGCTGAGGAAGTCAAGGACATGTGCCATCAGGATAAAGTTGACATTATACCAATTATACTATCAACTACAGGAGTCATACCACACAATATCCACCAGTACATCAATGCAATACAGCTACATCCAAACTTATATGTACAACTACAGAAATCTGTAATTATTGATACATGTTCAATTACCCGAAAGTTCCTAAATGCAATATAACACATACCATACAGTTAAAAGGAAGTGACGCTTGATCAAGGTCTGCGTCACTTTCCATTTTTAACCAGACTTAACGTCTGAGAGGGTAAAGAAATAATAATAATAATATTGTTGAGAACGCCTGCCTTCCAAACGAAATACCTGTCGCGCTATCTACTGTGGAATCTCAGGGAGGTACAGCATCTAGCCACCTCTTTACTACATCATACAGACTTTCAATGAAAATGTTATTTAGCAAACATCGTATTCACACAGTTTGTAAATATTTTCTCATACCTTCACATAAAAAGGGACTGATTGGTCATTTTTCTAATTTATGTTCACAAAGGTGAGTCATTAGTCCTTTTTTTTATCTTCCTTCGTAGAATTTCCATAACAAGTCTATATTGCACAATGACTCAGTTGACCCGTTCGATGACTCCCACTGAAAAAGGATTTTCAGTTCTTTAATTTCATGTGTACGACCAAATGAACAGTTTCATTGTGCTAGAGTCAAACTAATACGAACATTTATTGTTATTTATATTTTCATTAATATAGGCAAACTACACTGTAGACATTAACAAGAACTGCCACACATGACAGAGTTATAAAAACTAGCCAATACAGGAAGACAAAAGCTTCAAACGGCGAGTACCCAGTGATGTTACGCAAGAGTCACTGAGTGATTCTCAATATGATTATTTTCCAACAGAAAGTACATTTCGTTTGTAAATGACACGTTACCTTTGTCGGCATAAATTCACACTTTCGTTATCGCCAAGCGAAAATTTTAATAAAACCGACTATAAACAGTCTACATAATATCACTGTGACTCGAGTTATATCAGTCAAACATTCCCCCGAGTAATTTGAAAGAAAATGTTCAAAAAAACATTAAAATCCGTAACTTTGAATAGAGCAAGGTGATTAAATCTGATTAAAATAGGTTAATTTTAAGGAAGATCTTATAAAAGTGCTAAAGCTGCGGCGGGATCAGGGTTTTTCTCTGCCTCGTGTTGACTGGGTGTTGTGTGATGTCCTTAGGTTAGTTAGGTTTAAGTAGTTCTGAGTTCTTGGAGACTGATGATGATAGATGTTAAATACCATAGTGCTCAGAGCCATTTGAACCATATTGCTAAAGCTGTCCTTAAGCTAAAACTGCAAGAACTGGGTTAAAAGGAATTCTTATGAAATCAATCAAATTTTCGTGAGTAAATAATGTACTCGTATAAACACCACCAAAGTTTTAAAAGTATATAGTAGCTACAATCTTGTTGTCTAAATATAAATCACCTGGTAGTAACACGTGGCGAAGATCTGCCTCGGTTGATCGTGTCCTTCATTAAAGTGAGTATAATACAATGCCCTGTTTCATTACAAGTAGAACGCCGAAGAAATGGATTTGAGGTACGTGCGGTCTTTCACCGTAAGCCTTCAACATTAATCACATGTTTCTGGCACAGTGTATCTTTGATTTGAGTCATCGTAAACTCATGTTTAAGACCAGGCGCCGCTCCATAAGCCACACATCATACTGTGTAGTGGCTGGCGACATTTTAAAGCTTCAACAGTACTGTACAACAATGGAAATAATGTTTGTTTTACTGTGATCTACGATGAATGACTACATATTCTAAATCACAGCGCTGTAAAGTTAAAACCAACAGTCGGGTTGAGATCACCTTAGCTACGGCAAATATTACGAAATATTTCACCCGAATGTGAGCAGGTTCTAAGAGCTCTGTATAGCTAGAACACTTAGTTATCAACTATTTCCATCTGTGCTTTAATCCATAGATAAAAACAAAAAGAAATTGCATAATTAATGAAGAATCCATTTATAGCCTGTATTTTATACTTCAGTCTCGATTAATTTAGAAAATGATAATTTTATTTTGATAGTGATTTAGTAAACTGATGTTATATGACAGCGAGAGAGGAATTCGAACAAAATAAGGGGAAACAAGGCATCTGGTGATGACGATGTCCTTTCAGTAATACAGAAATCCTAGGGAGTTCTGTTAACAAGAAACCTATGTGAGACATGTGTAATACAATTAGCCGCGCGGACTTAGGCGCCATGATACGGATTGCGCGGCCCCTCCCGCAGGAGGTGACTCCTCTATCGTTCATGGGTGTGTGTGTTCTTAGCATAAGTTAGTTTAAGTAGTGTGTAAGTCTAGGGACCGATGACCTCAGCAGTTTGGTCCCTTAGGAATTCAGATAAATTCCAACATTTTTTTTAAAGTACAGTTAATCTTCAAGAAAAATGTAATAATCCCAATTCAAACCACGGCAGGTGCTGAAAGGTGCATTTCTGAACTGTTCTTTGAATCATGGTCACCAAATACTAAAACAAATTATTTACCAGGAAATGGAAACTCTCGTAGAAGATCAGTTTGAGGCAGTACTGACCCTACTACTTATTTTAGAAGGCTTATTGAAGAAGGGAAATCTTCTTTTAGAGGATTTGTAGAATTAGGGAAACCTTTTGACATTGTTTATTGGAATACGCTACAAAAATTCTACGGTGGTACGAATAAAATGCGGAGCGTGTAAGATTATCCACAGCTCGTTAGAAACTACACTGCAATTACAAGAAACGAAGGACATAGCAGTGAGACAGTAAGTCAGGAGGGAATGAGGTAAGGTTGTTCAATCTGTACATAGAGCAGATACATAGAGCAGACCATTGGGGAAATAAAAGAGAAATTTGTAAATGTTTGGTATTCAGCGAGAAATAACAGATAATTTACAGTTTCACGACGGCGCTGTATGTGTGTCTGAGATGATAAGGAACCCTAAGCAACAGTTGAACAGAATGGATAAGTAAAGCTGTGAGGACCGGCCGTGAGTCGTTCTTCGGTAGCTCAGTTGGTAGAGCACTTGCCCGCGAAAGGCAAAGGTCCCGAGTTCGAGTCTCGGTCGGGCACACAGTTTTAATCTGCCAGGAAATTTCATATCAGCGCACACTCCGCTGCAGAGAGAAAATCTCATTCTGAAAACATCCCTCAGGCTGTGGCTAAGTCATGTCTCCGCAGTATCCTTTCCTTCAGGAGTGCTAGTTCTGCAAGGTTCGCAGAAGACCTTCTCTAAGGTTTGGAAAGTAGGAGACGAGATACTGGCAGAAGTAAAGCTGTGAGGATCGGACGTGAGTCGTGCTTCGGTAGGTCAGTTGGTAGAGCACTTGCCTGCGAAAGGCAAAGGTCCCGAGTTCGAGTCTCGGTCGGGCACACAGTTTTAATCTGTCAGCGCACACTCCGCTGCAGAGTGAAAATTTCATTCTAGAATCGATAATGCTTCGAAAATACATTATGAATTGAAAATCTAAGAAGGTAAAACAAATGTAAAAGAGTGCTACAGGATAATGTTTGGCGCTGCTGAGACGTTTATTTCCTAGTTCCCCAAGCATTATGTGATTTAATTCGACTACACTGCTTTACCATATTTTGCACATTTAAAGACTCGGAGAGTAAAATAAGGAGCTATTGTTGCGTAAAACTTTGTACACAACAGTAAGAAGGGGCAGGTTACAGAATGGTGGGGCAGCTGTTGTCGTAGGAAAACTGGACGGAGCAGGAGTGATAGCCGAACAAGTTAAGACAACAAATAGAATGTTCGCGTGTATTTCTCCAGCATACGAAGAACCATTACGAATTCTGCAGTAAGAATTAGACTTCAGCTAAGATGAGGCTCCCTGTACTAAAGCACAAACGATGGTGGTCTAGCGAAGTGATTCAGAGCGTGAATGTGGCAGAGTGGCTGCCACAGGCCATCCTATATTGCCGCAGCAGTGGTCGCTTGTAGTAGTGCAGAACCACTGGAAACGTGGCTGAGGGCGCGCACACTATTGGGTCCACCAGATCCTGTACGACCGCTGTAAGTGTCAGACGAAAACTTGCCGTTCCGTTGCCAACTTGATGCCCGTGGAGTGGTATGGATTTGTGATTCCACGGCTATACGGAAGTAAAAACTGGATGTGGCGTGAAACTCATTTCTGAAAAGAGATATATTTTAAAATCTAGAGTAAAACTTATTCAATTGTAGCCAGTTGGGTAGGGAAGGACATGGGGAGGGCAAGGTGGGTGTAATAGTTGCAGAGGAAGATCAAGTCTTTACTGCAGCAAACACGTTCCAATAGATGGAAGTTGCATTAGTTATGAATAAATAAAGCAGCGTGCACAGGTCACAAAGAAGTCTTGGATGGAATGCTGCGTAAAATCAGTCTTCCCACTGAAGCACACAGCAACACCAAATTCCCTTACACCGAAAGGAGATGCGCTGCACGGTAGCCGTAAAGAGCAGCGCCATGCGCCGTGTTCATAGTAAATGTTTGATTGTTGAGATAAACAAAGAGAATCTACTTGCAGGTTACTTCAGGAAAGAGACTAGAAGACTATTCCGAGATAAGGGAGGCCAACTGAAAATGTGGGTCGGCGCATTTCCAAGTAACAGGGCGTTCATTCAACTTTTAAGAGAATGTTCATCTGGCATTGTGTGAACTAGAGAGCCCCACGTGCTGTTACTTTATAAAATTGTATTATCCTGCAATCCCGCCGTTATTCTTGAACCAAGTGCCAGAACCGTATACGAACACTATACTGTGTAATCCGTTCTCACTTTTCTGCTTGATGACCTAGTGACGTACTGAATGTCTGAAGATGACATATTCTTATAGCATTCCCTTTTAGATTAAAGCAACCTCACATTACTGGGCTTTTCAACTCGTGTTCCGCTATTTTTCTCACAATATTAGTCGGCTTAACTGATTTATTTAATCCTATGGCTAGGGCCCTCAGGCGGGCAGACCGTTCCCCGGGTGCCAGTATTTCAATTTGACGCCACTTCGGCGACCTGCAGACGGTGAGGATGATAGGAGGATGATGATGAGGACAGCACAACACCCAGCCCGTGGGCGGAGAAAATTCCACGACTCAGCCGGGAATAGAACCCGGACCCAGTGGACTGACAATCCGTCACGCTGACCATTCATCTACCGGGGGCGGGCATGGCTTAATTGATGAAGAGTACGTACAGAAAAGAACTGATGTTATGTAACAGTTACCCTGCGAGAGCTATTTACCTGTGAAATAGAAACTTTCACAGGAAAAATGAGGAAATATTTCACTTCAGCACATGCCAGTGTATAATTTCAACAGAAACTAAGACACGAAAGTTCCTCTAAAATAAAATTTCAAGCACTCATTACTTTTATCCAGTAGTGTTGTATTCAACTTCCGAAGCAAGTAGCACTTTCCGAAAATTACTTTAAGTAAAAAAAAAAAAAAAAGATGTGTAAACCTTACGTTACATTTTAAATAAGATGAACAGCCATTACAAGCACAATAGCATTATAAAAAGATAGATTTAGGTAATATTAAAATAAAATAAAAACTTATTTCTTCTAAGCATTCCACCTTAATCTGGCGTATTATTCTTCGTGGACAGCAAAACTGAATAATAAAATCTACGACTGGTATTTATGTTTATTTCTTAAGGAGTCACAGTTGAACATTAACTAATGACATAAAACTTAAGTAACATAACAACCTGACCAGCTCATCATTACCAATTGGGTTTTAGGTGCTAAATTCATAATCAAGAAAGGCTAATTTTCATCAGCTTTTATTACTTGAAGGACTTATTCTTTCCCATGTCTGCTACATTCTGGTACACCATAGGCTATCTAATCAAGAAGTGTTTGAGTAGACTATGGGGAACTGGAAAGTGATAAAACGAATTACGATTGAGTTACTACAGGTGTCCATCTGAGGACTTGTCTTCTGCAACGCTCAAATGTAACAACTCCTCAGTATCACTTATGGAGATTCCGCTGTAGAAGAGTCTTATCGTACACTCATGAGGAATAAGTCTGTAGTACTCTGTAGCGGATGAGGGATTTGTGTGAAAGGAACAAACTGTCAACCGCAGCATGCTAAATTATCTGCATACTGCTAAAATGTAGATTATCACTAACTCGAAATTCTACATTTAAATCTCGTAACACCCATTTAAATCTCGCCAGAAACACAACCTACTTTGATACAATAAGCTCATGTAAGCAGCAGTGGACAAGGCTTGTAACATAAATCATAAGAAAACAAGCAGATGCCACAAATTTCACTACAGTACTTAATTTATGCCGATAGTCAGGTTTGGTGCCGGTGAACGGGCGCTTCAATGCAAGTCGAGTGCCATGGAAATGCTGCACGTCGAAAGCAAACGGCCGGCCGGGGTGGCCGAGCGGTTGTAGGTGCTACAGTCTGGAACCGCACGATCGCTAGGGTCGCAGGTTCGAATCCTGCCTCAGGCGTGTTTGTGTGTGATGTCCTTAGGTTAGTTACCTTTAAGTAGTTCTAAGTTCTAGGGGACTGATGGCCTGAGAAGTTAAGTCCCATAGTGCTCAGAGCCATTTGAACCATTTGAAAGCAAACGTACTTGTAAGACTACTTGTGACGTTCTGAGGCGCATCATGCTACTCATTATACGACGACATGCTGAAAAAATAGTGCCTGCGAAATTTTTATGTGAAATCTCTTAAACCGTTAAAAAAGCTTTATTAATGTTCTACATTTTTATTCTTCATGTCTACATATTAATTTATCAACATAGTCACCTGAGTCGTATTGAGGCTCGCGTTGGTGCTGTTGGTACGTTTCCGCTCTCTGTTGGAGGGTTGAGGTTGTTTGTCTTCTTCTCGTGTTGACTGGCGCCACTCGTTTCGCGAGCGTTGCCTGTCCGCTAGTAGAAGCAGCGGCGGTTATCGATATGTAGTAACTGTTGCCCTATCTTTGGAGCGACGTGGTTGTTTGTCCATGTCGTGAGTGTGTGCAATTGGGTTGGGGACACAGGAGGAGCGAGGTCCGTGCAGTGCGTGAACACGCCGGGACCGCTGGCGGCACGCGTGGACTGCCGGATCGAGGGCCTGTGTTCACGAGAGTGCACGACCTAGTCGTAAACCGGATTCTGCAAGCTTTAAGTTGAGCGCTTTTGGATTCAAGTAGAGAAACCTCCACCACTGTGAGATCTTGCGATTCTCCAGTGACTTGGGATAGTGTTGCTGCTCGTAGTGTTGCCAAGGCGAAGAGCAGCGAGTGGAGTGCTTGGGAAAGGCGGATCTAATTAGCTTTCCTGGACTTCTAATTACTATTTATTGCTTTCAGTTTGTTACCATTTCTCAAGTTCAACCAGCGGTATTTTTCCTGCCTCGTGGCCGCTAACGCCCCAGTTACCTGCCCTGGGTATCAGTGTATGTAATGGCAGTGTATGTTTCCTCGCCCTGCCGCTGCTGTCCTGTGAGGCTTGTAGTTTTGACAGCTTTCATGATTGTAGGTTGGTTGGCCATTCTTCTATTCTGGTGGTAGTGATTCCTTTCTCGTTCCGGGCACTCTGAGCATGTGGAGTCCAGACCGCCAGTTCCGGCTTTGGCGTATTTTTACTTTTTTGCATTTGGTTTATTGGACGTCAGGTAGCCTCAGCAAGATTATCATTAGCCATTCGTTAGACTATCACCAGTCTGAGTTACCATCTTAAGAAGTGAATGCAACTCTTGGTTGCTTATCTCATTGCTCGTGAAAGTGTTTTTTGCCGGACCTACTCACAGGTCAATTCCTGGTGCCGTATCTGAGACTAGCCCTTGTATTTTATTATAGTATTTGCTGTTTTATTGTATGTTTCTTTTAAATTTTTATATAACTGCCATTATTGGCGTTACAGCAGGTTTAAATGGTTGTGGTACCAAGTTTATCATTATTTTGTCTCACCCATTTGGAAATCAGTTGCCTGTCTTTTTAAATTAAACTTTGCTATTGCATTGCTGTTTTACTGTATGTTTGTTGAAAATTTTTATAATCGCCGTTCTTGGCGTTAAAGGCCTTCAGCCGTGACTGTGGTTACTTGCCTTATGTTGTGACTTAGCACGACAGCCAAGTCACAACGAGAGGAAGCCGAAAGGCACGCGTAGATTGGCGTGAGGTCTGGAACAGTTAAAAGGAAATGAGAACTTAGAAAATGGACGCAGTTGCTGTAATACTTAACTTTAATCCACATTTGTAGAACATCGCTCTTGATGATACATGCTTCACAATATTAATTATCAAAGCTATGGCGCCTTGCTAGGTCGTGGCAAATGTAGCTGAAGGCTATGCTAACTATCGTCTCGGCAAATGAGAGCGTATTTGTCAGTGAACCATTGCTATGAACGTCGGCTGTACAACTGGTGCGAGTGCTAGTACGTCTCTCTAGACCTGCCGTGTGGTTGCGCTCGGTCTGCAATCACTGACAGTGGTGACACGCGGGTCCGGCGTATACTAATGGACCGCGGCCGATTTAAAGGCTACCACCTAGCAAGTGTGGTGTCTGGCGGTGACACCACACCTTATAATTGTAATTGGGATCACAATGGCTTGTTTTTAAAACCGTATTTGCTGTGTCTCTATTTTATGCTCGTTTGGTAAACTGTAGTGCAGTGAAAGCACTATTAATTACTCAGTTGTTTATTCCTTGATTAATAACGTGTGATATCTTACTTATTGGCTCTGAGCACTATGAGACTTAACATCTGAGGTCATCAGCCCCCTAGAACTTAGAACTACTTAAACCTAACTAACCTAAGGACATCACACACATCCATGCCCGAGGCAGGATTCGAACCTGCGACCGTAGCGGTCACGCGGCTCCAGAGTGTGGCAGCTGGAACCGCTCGGCCACACCGGCCGGCTATCTTATTTATTGCTGAGTCAGGAATTACCGTTTTAAAATACATGTGTGTAATTGCGAAAGGGAGCCAATAGTAACGGCCCCGTCCACAATAGTAACCGAATCCTGCCTTCCGTGACTTCCAAGTTTCACCACCGTGTGAGGAACACATTTCTCCAAACGATAAACCAGTTTGTTGATACTGTAATTAAGAATGTTTATTGTTGAAGATACAACCTCACCTCCATGTGCACCGTTTTGTCGCAGTCAAAGTCCTCGATGTTGGGGAAACACATGAAACTTGGAAGGGGCAAGTCGGGACTGTATGGAAGATGATCGATGACGGTGAACCCAACATGACGGATTGTTGCAGGTGTCGCAGCGCTCGTGTGTGGTCTGGCGTTGTCGTGCTGAAGGAGGAGGTGCTCCATGTGTGGAGAAACTCTGAGAAGTCGAAACTCGATTTAAGCACCGACATAGTAACATTACACGCCGCCATGTTGCACACTACAGTTCGGAACCCTCTAGCAGCAGAGGTTTGCAGCTTGAGACAGTGAAGTTGGGAAGTCTATCGAGTGTCAAGCATGCGCACAGTACCTCCACCGATATTGAGAACGGAAGAAAACATTCCGAGGCATTACTTTTCAGCATGTCTGAGCCGTGCACGGCTCGTGTTCATGCCATTTATTGTTTGTCATCTTCTATTGCAGTACTGCTGCCTCGTTTTCTTATTCCATTTACTGGCGTCACTAACTTCCTGCCTTACTTGCCCGTGAGGGGCAGCAGCAGCGCGTATCGATAAGTGCACTGTCGTACCATCTCTGGAGCGACCGGGAGTATTTCCGGGTCGTCGTGTGCATGGCAGTCAGTTGGAGACGGACCAGCAGTACAGTCGGGACGCAGCAGCAGCGAAGTCGTGGACGGAGCGCCGGTGGGGCGCGGACAGCCAGTGCTTGCCGACTGCTGGCGACACACATGAACTGTCCAACGGAGGGAGATTGAAGCTGGACGACCGTCGGTTGGCCATTCGGTTGTTCGTCTCATCGGCCGACGTATATTTGGTCCTTCCACCGTTTCCGGGCCTGGGCAGTGTGCCGGTTGGCGTGGATCAGCAAGGACGTCTGTCTTGGATACTCTGCCCGGGGCCGCTGAAGCTGTGTACGCGCGCGGTTGGAGTGTGAGGTGCTGCTTGCAAGTGCTACGAAGTTCGTCGCCCACCGAGCTTGGACATGAAAGTTGAGTCCTCACTTAAGCTGCTATCGAGCCTCAACTGTTTACATTTCTTCGTTTGATCCTGGTTGTCGCTTTTGGGACATTCCTGTCAGCAACAACTTGTGTGTATTCATGTCGGCCAAGATTCCAGCTGTCTTTCTGTGGAGTTTAACTTAACTTATTCCCTGTTATTGAAGCTGACCAGCGGTGTCTTCCGCCTTGTGGCCGTTGACATTCCGGTTACCTGCCCTGGTCGTTGATGTATTTTTCGGCAGTGTAGTTTCCTCGTTGTGTTGTTGCTGTCCAGTGCGGCATGTAGTTCGACAGCTGAGGTGTTATTGGTCGTTGTGGGCGCCAATATTCTGTGTGTCATTGTATTGAGATCTTGTGGTCGTTTTGCTGGTTTCGTGGAGCATAACTGATTTTATTGATTGGTCGGTCTGTTGTCTGTTGGTTGGGTTGCCTTCAGATTACTAAGTCGTTGGACAGGATCACCAAAACGGGCGTTAGTGTTACAATTCCAGGCCAACCCTTGGAAACTTCTGAGCGCCGTTCCTTGTGTGTTACATAGTTATTTGTGTGTGTTACATAGTTATTTGGTTGACATGTGGCCTTCTGTTGGGTATCAATATCTACTAAATTACTGTTCTAGTCTTGCCCTTAAGGCATAAGATTGTTATGATTTTGTATGGGGCCTTCAGCCGAATTTTGCATGAAATGTTTCAAAATAATGCCTTCTGTCTTTTGATTGAAACTTTTATAATTGCTTGATATGCGGCCTCTAGCCAACTCCCATTAAAATTAAATTGCTATGCCCTACAACCTGTTTAGATTGAATATTTAGAAAATATTCTTGGGTGAAACCTCCAGAAGAACCTTGTATTTCAATTTCTTGCTTAGGCCTTGTATCCTGGATTTTGAGTGTTGACTTCAGCCGATCTAATCAAAGGAAGTCGATTAAGGCTTTGAGTGTTTTGCGTCCTTGTTGTAATATTGTGTGTTGATGAATAAAGTTTGTGTTTTGAGTGCAACTGACAGCAACTTATTTTGGCCGATTTTCACAACTTAATCCACCTTGTCCTGCGATCCCAGGCTTTTTAATGCCCTTGCGTGTGGCCAAACAATATTTGTAAGATGATTTAAAAGTAGGAGGATGGGCACCTGATAGACACAATGCAGCAATACTGATAAGAGCCGAATAACTCAACACGTCAATCCCAGTAAGGGCATGTGACTTCTTTTCGCAGGACATAACAACCCTTATCCCATTCGTCTTAGGCGACTTAGCCTCAGATACGGAGAGTTTTGCGAACGCGAAGTTGGAGTTCCAGAACGCGTTGCTTAACACCTTAGACAAAACTTTACGTTTTTGTTAGACATAAACGTGACTGTGAGGCTTTCCCAAAAACGGTTTATACTTGACCACCTAGAAAACTAAATCTCCAGGAGACTGTGAGTAGAATTTCAGAATATGTTCGACGCTGACTTCCTAGGATTTTTTTAAAACTTAAAACACTACACTGCAGGAGGAAGGAGAGCGGGTTGTTTCACATCCGGCCCAATGCAGAGTCGTGGTCCTTTACATGCAACTGCCAGGCGAAGTACTGGTGGAAAAGAGGGGGATCCCAATTGGAATAAATGGGAGGGGCTTACCTATTCTGATGCTGTTTACCTGACAACCAATAAATCCTCCCAAAAACTTCAGTATCCGACACAAAAATTCGTGCATTGCGGAGGAAGACGGTTGAAATCGCCTTCCAGCCATCCAGACTTCGGTTCTTTAATTTCCCAAAATCGCTCCAGACAAATGCCGGGATGGTTCCTTTGAAAAGGGCACGTCCGATTTCCCTCTCCACCCTTCCACAAACCGAGCTTGTGCTCCGTTTCTCATCTACATCTACATTTATACTCCGCGAGCCACCCAACGGTGTGTGGCGGAGGGAACTTTACGTGCCACTGTCATTACCTCCCTTTCCTGTTCCAGTCGCGTATGGTTCGCGGGAAGAACGACTGCCTGAAAGCCTCCGTGCGCGCTCTAATCTCTCTAATTTTACATTCGTGATCTCCTCGGGAGGTATAAGTAGGGGGAAGCAATATATTCGATACCTCATCCAGAAACGCACCCTCTCGAAACCTGGCGAGCAAGCTACACCGCGATGCAGAGCGCCTCTCTTGCAGAGTCTGCCACTTTAGTTTATTAAACATCTCCGTAACGCTATCACGGTTACCAAATAACCCTGTGACGAAACGCGCCGCTCTTCTTTGGATCTTCTCTATCTCCTCCGTCAGACCGATCTGGTACGGATCCCACACTGATGAGCAATACTCAAGTATAGGTCGAACGCTGTCGACGGGACCGTTAACGCCAACCTTCCTTCCGCCCTTCCAGATAAAAATTTTTGTGTATATAAGCGTATGTTTCGTATGTGCATGTGCAGACTCGCTAATATGCCTTGGTTTGAAAGCAAGGAGTACTATCCAGCAGTGGGTGCGAGTAAGAGAGAGCGTCAGATGGTGTAGTCTCTATTGATGATCGTGTATGGATCTCGTAACCCCATCATTTGGTGTCCACATACTCACCAACACTGCCATCTAAGAAGCTATATAATTGATGAAAAACAGAGTGCTGTTCGAACATCTGGTGCTATTTACACACGCTTCGACCACTCTTCTTCTTCTTCTTCTTTCTCTTGCTCTTCACTTCAGAGAGTGGGCTTATTTCCGGCTCCATTATCTCAAAACCTGCCTTTCCCTTCTTCTACTTGAACGAGGGCTGTCCAGAAAGTAAGTTCCGATTGCTCGCAAAATGGAAACCACAGTGAACATCGGAAGTGTTTCACATGCAATAATTAGCTACACCTTCCAGTCACCGGTCCGACTTAAACATTTGTCGCAGCGTTGCACCAACTTCCCAGTGCCTTCGTCATAGAACGCAGCCGCCTGTGCTTTACGCCAATTCTCTACGCTGGTTTGCAGCTCGTTGTCTGTACCAAAATGTTGTCTTCACAGTTGGCGGTTCAAGTGAGCAGACATGGATATCAGAGGGAGCCCTGTGAAGCCTATGTTCAGCACTTTGTAGAATTAGGTCTTTGTGTCACTCATTGTTTTATTGGCTAATGTTCTGCGTCTGGTGTTACATATCACTTGAAAGTTGTTCAGCTTATTGGAGATGTTATTATAATATCATAACTTATAACACAATTCATATCCTAATAAATGAAAATGAAATACTTGTTAACTTACTTTCCATTTAACATTTATTTTAGAACGTACTGGGTAGTTTCATTTAAGAGCTATAACTTTGGTCTTACATTAGAGAACATAAACGTCTTTGCCAAGATTGCTAGTGATAACCTTTATTCCCTATAAAAGGTTTCAGTAATCAGTGTTAGCATCTTCAGATCTCGACAGACAGATTATTCTACATTTCTTAAAATAGCAGTGAAAGAATTCTTTCTAATAGACTGACAGGTACGTAACAGAAAGGTCTTATGTTCCGATATTTTCATGTGACAGAGTTTACCTATTTAGTCCAAGCGACGTAGAACTAATTGAAGATCATACTCTATCTTCTTTGCAATTATTTGGTCGTCAGGCAAGAGTATAGTATTTAAATAAGTGTTTCTAGCAGTTAATTTTATTTCTGGGTTAACATCCTGTGGAAAACATATCTATAAACCGCCTTGCAGAATCCGAAAAATAAATGGAGTAAAACTGAAACTCAGTTAGGAGAGCATTGTAAAAAAATGTTGTGGTATTTGGGGCAGAAAGATAGTGACTGCATTTTTTTGAAATAATATCACCGCAACGGTACACGCTTTTGTTTCAGTGACTGTACCCTACGTCGCCTATTACATGCGTGACCTTACACAATTATTTGATACTACAAAACAAATTGCCATTCTCTGAACTTCTTCGGTGTCCTTGGTCAGTCCTACCTGATACGAATCCCATTTCACGCAGTAGTAGGGGTATCGACTCCTGAAGGGGATGGATAAACGTAATGCATACCTTCTCTGTAGTAGAGTTGTTGCACTTGCTAATTTTTCTATAAACAAAACGTAGACTTTGGTTCACCTTCCTCACATTTTCTATAAGGGTTTCCCAAGTTGTTCGTAATTGTAATCCATAGACATTTACATAAATCGACAACCTATAAATTTATGTGATTCGTCGGGTAACCGAAATATAACGGAAGATGTTCGTGCTCACTTGAATGACATTTCTCAGAGTTCAGGGTCTATTGCCACTTATCCCACCGTGCCGATATCTCATTTAAATCATTTTATAATTTGTTTTGGCCTTCATATCAGCTTACCAGACGGCAGACGACCGCATCATTTTCAGACAGTGTAACAGGGAGGATCAGATTTTCATCCAAATCGTTAACATAGACTAGTTACAGTAGAGGGCATATTACGCTTCCTTGGGGAACCGCTGACATAACCTCACTTTCACTGGATGCCTTCCCGCTAGCTCCTTTGTGACAGGAAATCAAGAATCTAATTTTGCAGTTGAGACAATAGCTCACTGGCAACCAATCTGCTTAGGAGCCGCTTGTAAAGAAAAGAGTCGAAATCATTCAGAAAATCAATATGACATCTTATGAGTAAAGAGCCAGTTTCGTCTCACAACAACGATGGTTTCTCAATCCGTAATCACCTCCTTCGAGATATTTCATAATTTTGGAGTACAGTACATGTTGAAAATCCTATAGCAAATCTATGCGATAATACGGTTCTATAATTGAGCGGATTACTTTTATTTCCTTTCCTGCGTGCTGGTGTGGCTTGTACAAATAACCATTACTTAGGTGTGGATCTTCTGTTGCGTGATCTGAAGTCTGAGGTAGTTTTCCTAAGCTAATTTCGGCAAATGCCAGGATTATTGCTTTGAAATATTTCCTTCTTCATACTGATCTGTCCGAGGATTCAATCACACAAATTTTTCAGCTATGCAGTGTGTCATAGGGCATCCAAACAGAAACGAAAACTACGACTTTATTCAGGCCAAAACTATAATATACAACCTAACATATTTAAATTTTGGGATCGCTCCCATATTAGTTGCATTCGAAAACTGACGTAGGAAAGATATCATCTCCAGGTATCATCATCAGTGATAATACAAAAAAAGGACACCGGAATGTCCTGGTTCTTAGCGCTTTCGTTTCATTAGTTCATTATTTGAGTTCTCTATACCGGAACTGTGATTTATAATGACGTGTTTACCATTATAAATTATAACAATACGCTAAAGTTTTGTTACACTGAGTAACTAGACAGTATGTTAAAAAACATAACAAAGTACATCAGTTAACACACAAATGAAACGTAATTGTGTGCAAAGCTATATTACTAAATTTGTAGAACAGAAAACCACGGAGCTCTGACCAATATGAAGTTTTAGATAAGATCTTTGCCACCCTGCTATCTCATTAGGCCTTAGTTTATATTTATGATGACAATTATACACTTCTAAGACATCGTCTACTTTTCCTACATGTATGATCACTGAAATGTGGTATGTAACACTGCTCTGTCAAGTAGAGCATTAAATTTTCGGGGGTTATAACACTAAGACCACCAAAAGATAAGAATTCAACAACATTGTTGGGGCATGCGAGTCAAAAATTATCCTTGAGGTGGCGTTACTTGTGAGTCTCTGAAGTAGCATGTGCTGTTCTATAATCTAGAACTGTGGTTATCATATCGCTATTCACTAAACTGCACAGCTATATATTTCGGACACAAGCAACATTTATAGCTACCCTGTTAACCTGGCTTCATGTTCTTTGGAGAGACGGACTTTCGCTGGGTATTGTCACCTTGGAAACGAGAATTTTTCGGGTCAATCAACGTCACATAGAAAACTCATCACACGTGCTTTGATGTAATGACCCTGGGTCAGAGGTGTGTAGCTGCATTCAACATTGGAGTCGCTGCCTCAATGACGATTTAACGGTTGATAGGTATGAACAGAAATGCTAATACCTTCTGCGGCTAAGTGAGTACCACGTGTCCTGTTCCACTAGTTCCTAAAATATGAAACTGCTCACAACAGATTCGAGTTATTTCAACCTTAGGAACAGCATCTTTAACGATATAATACCTACAAATACTGTTTTATATGTACTTTGGGCGTATGCTTTCTGTAAATAAGTGGTTACAATTAGGTAACCTTCAACTCAGAGTTTTGTATTCATCAATAAGAGTTGTAATAATTTTTTTCGAAGACGAAAATCATGACAAAAAAGTACGTGCTCCAATATTAATCTACAAATGAACAAAAACACCGTTTAGTTCAAACGGATTACAAATTAGGTCAAATGTAGTAGTGCACCTGTTTCATATTATTACTCACTAAGAAGATGTTAAACTGATTCCTTTTACCATAAAAGCATACTGACAACAATAACGTTTGTAATAAAATTATAAGCAGCCGACCAGTTGCAATGGATAAAGAAATTCTTTAGCTAGGTTTCGACAGATATAAATTTGTCTTCTTCAGAAAGTAACCTAAGGACAATGAACATCATAGCTTACATTATAAAAGTATGAAACTTATAAACCAAGAATAAATTTTTTAAGACAAATTAGAGAACTCTTGCATTACAAAAGTATGATAACGACGACTGATACTTTCAATTTTACATTAGTAAGAACTAACGTACCATCGCCGTTTTTACAATTGTCGGCATAGATCCATGTGTCAAAAATAAAATATAGCCCTAGAATTAGGGTTTGTCACGTTAATATAAAATAGCTCATGGATCTTGCACAGCTCACAACCGACTGAGTGTAATCGGCGAGCGTAGTTACTCTGAAAACAGGGCAGGTGGCGCTCGTGTCGAGAAACATGTGCCAATTGGCGTACAAAGGCAACGTGTAAATTATCAGTATTAATAACGTCCTTAGGTTGAGTAACAATAAAAAAGTAAGGAAATTACACTCCCGTTATAGCAGTATGGGAGCATTGGTACAAATAATGTAGTTATACACCAAAAAAGGCAGATGGCGCTTACGCCGAGGAACTTACGCCCAGTGGCATATACAGCCAAAACATGAAAAATTACATTACTCTATTAGTGAAGCCCACAATCGGTGTACATGTCAGAACTTTAAAATTGACAATAATGGCTCTTGTCAAGAAAGAATAACGAACACTGGCACACGATCCTGTTAATACACTTCACAGGAAAAACAAAATTTTTAGAGCCAGGTAAAATCTCATAAGGGCCGATGTAGTAACAAACATACATCGTGACAAAACCACCATTACATGAGGGGTAGTAAGCTTAAAGCACTGAAGGTGCATCATAGCTTCCTGAGAAAATAAACCACTAAGGTTACCAGCATTAATGTTATACCGTAGACAGTAAAGGTTTAAAGCCTTCAAAAAATTGTCTACAAGCAAGGTTCAACTGGTCGTTCAGTATAATATCGTCCTTGACCTCAAGATGTTTGAAAATTTGTAACTCTTCCTACAGATCTAATCTGCGCCCTTTCTCTTCTCTGTGTAGGATAAGAGTGTCTTCTAAAAGTTTTGGCTTATGACTGGCTATCAGGAGGTGTTCAGCAAAAGTAGAATTGTGTATATTCGCTCCTTTTTTACCTAATAGGTGTTCTTTATATCTTGTTTTCACAGCTCTGCCTGTTTGACCAATATAATATGAAGGATAGTTGTTACAGGTTACTTTGTAAACCCCTGAATTGGAAAACCAATCGCCGGCGATCTCTACTGAATGTACAAGATTTCTCTTTAAACTGTTACCTGTAGAGAAGGAGACGTTGCAGTTATATTTTTTCATTAGAAGACGTTTTATACTACATGATATATTGCCCAAGAAAGGAATAGAAACAAACTTTTTAGCTTCTTTGCTATCAGTTTTGCTCAAAGTCGAACAATTTTGGGAAGTTTTATTATTGATCATGTAATCAATCATATTCTGATTGTACCCATTATTAACCGCAATCGCTTGGATGACATTCAATTCATTTTGTTGATCGGCAGGTGACAAAGGAGTAGTTACCACATGGTGAATGGCAGAATAAAAAAACGCCAGTTTATGAGCCTTTGGATCAGTTGAGTCAGCAGGGATGACATTATCTGAATACGTTTCCTTACGGAAAATGTTGAAATTGAAGGAACTATTCTGTATAGAAATTGTTAACTCAAGAAAGTTAAGTTCATCTTTTTCATTCTGAAGTTCTTTTGTGAAGGAAATTTTTTCATGTAAACCATTGAAAGTATTCATGAGAAGCTCTAACTCATCAATACCGTCAAAAGCACTGATAATGTCGCCAACATAACGTGTATAATAACGGATTTTGTGGCGTAATTCTGAACTTGAATTGAAGAACGTTATTTCCAAAACGTTGATGAAAACATCTGCCAAAATTCTAGCGAGGGGAGTACCCATTGCTAAACCATCTGGTTGTATATACATTTTCCCATTGAACGTGAAGTAATTGTATTTCAAAACGACTTTAAGCAAACTAATCAGTTCTGCAATCTAAATTTCACCTAGCTATTTTATATTTTAGTAGAGTCTTTTTTACAAGGGCTATGGTTACATGGGCAGGGACATTTGTATAAAGAGTGACAATGTCAAAGGAAACTAGTCTAGTGTCAGGTGTTTTTCAAATTTGAAACCATCTTTAATTTTAAAATGGAGGCGCCTAGCGAGTGCGTGATGTGGGCAGCCTATTCCATTCACTACAGGTCGAATCAGATGATTTTGTTTGTGCAATTTAAACTGACTTCTGAGCACAGGTGGTTTCGTGTTCATATTTATAAGCCATTTATTTTGGAAGTTATTGAACAGGGTGACAGAACTAGCTAAACTACGCCGGATTTTTCAATATATTCATTTTTTTATGCCACGACAGCAGTGTTCCCTTCGTCACTCTTAGTGACTAAGGCGTCGTGTTCTCTCAGTTTACGATTAATATTTTTTACTATTCAATATTCACCCGACTGAACATTAGAATGTAGTTTAATTTCTATGTCTATTATGTTATTACATTCGTAGGCACTTTTGATTTGCTCGATTTTAAGGTCTACAATAAGATTACAGATAACTGGATCTTTATCGAGTTGAGAAGGCAAATTATATTTAAGGCCTTTACATAACAAGTCATGTTCAGCCTGAGTAAAAGTAATATTAGTTTCATTCAGTATTCTTTCGTAAAACTGATGTTTGACACTATTGTCTGCTATATTAACATTTTTACTTGTGGCCCTATTACTGAACTTCAGCAACTTCCTTTCATGCCTGGCCCCAATTTCTTCTTTGCGATTAAAAAGCAATTCATTAACACTATTCCACAGGTGGTCAATTTGGTAATTAAAAAGATATTTAATGGCTTTTGTTAAAAATAGGTGTATACAGCCACTGATAGTATCATCTTTTTTCTTGTACAAATTTACTGTGCTGTCAGAAATGACTAAATGTACCAATTTCTTTTTAACAGAAGGCACTTTGTTACACTGTTTCAAATTTAAGTACGCCTTCACATAATCGGGGGTGATGTCTGCATCTAGGCACTGTTGATTAAAATCAATAGCCGTACCTGCTTTCACAATTTTTAATTTGATGTCCATGTACCTGGATGCAGCTTTTGATACCTCGTCGAGCAGGAACTTCAATATTTTAAACATAGCTGCATAACAGCAACGGTTACACGTAATAAAATTATAAACAGGCGACCAGTTGCGATGGATAAAGAAATTCTTTACCTAGATTTCGACAAATATAAATTTGTCTTCTTCAGTAGGTAACTTAAGGACAATGAACATCATAGCTTAAATTAGAAAAGTATGAAACTTATAAGAGAAGAATAAACTTTTTAAGACAAATTAGAGAACTCTTGCATTACATAAGTATGATAACGACGACTGGTACTTACAATTTTACATTAGTAAGGACTATATTAACGTGACAAATCCAAATTCTAGGGCTATATTTTATTTTTGACACATGGATCTATGCCGACAATCGTAAAAACGGCGATAGTACATTAGTCCTTACTAATGTAAAATTGTAAGTACCAGTCGTCTTTATCATACTTCTGTAATGGAAGAGTTCTCTAATTTGTCTTCAAAAATTTATTCTTGGCTTATAAGTTTCATACTCTTCTAATGTAAACTATGATGTTCATTGTCCTTAGGTTACCTTCTGAAGAAGACAAATTTATATTTGTCGAAACCTAGGTAAAGAATTTCTTTATCCATTGCAACTGGTCGGCTGTTTATAATTTTATTACGGGAAACCGTTGCTGTTGTGCAGCTGTGTTTAAAATATTGAATAACGTTTGTGCTAAGGTCGTTAATAATGCTCACCCTCTCCCTTCCTCCCTCTCTCTCTCTCTCATTCTCTCTCTCTCACACACACACACTCACACACACATACACACACAGGTAGGAGAAAATAGACAGCGAGAGAAACAGAGACAATGGGCGAGAGACAAGAGGAGGGAGGGAGGAATGGGGACTGGTGAATGAGGATTATACTGACATTTTACTTACTAATACACGTAATTTGTATAATATTTTTCTATATTCGCCATACATTATTTTGCCAAAAGGTGTATGACAAGGAATAATACTTACCGAAAACGGTATTTAATATTCAGTCAGTTTCAAGAGGAATATTCCAGAGTGGAGATAACCAGGAAGAAACTACGGTTATTAAGATAATGGAGATTTTTTGTGCGAAAATAAATATTGTTAGGGTACAAATTATCTCACAAACAGTGACTTTAATTGCAAATACGTATTATTATTTATAACCAAGGACTTAAAAGTCGATGTAAAATGATATCACCGCTATCTAAAAACCGAAACATGGATACAGGCACATCAGAAACACTCTCAACCATCCGTTGTCGACCTGCTGTTACTGCTTCGCCTCCAATTAAATAATTTCAGATGACCTTGACTAAATTTGCGACGACTAAGGTAATATCTTAAATACAAGCAGATGGACTGCAGTGTTACAAACAACAGAATATTCTTGCAGCCGGCATTCTTAAGGTACGATTATTACTGCGCTCTCGAACGAACGCCGCTGCAAATAATCCTTTTACGATACATCTACTGTTCTTACAAGGATATTCTTCGGCTTTGTGTGTCTTAAAACACGATTAGCGGCCAAATATTCGTAAATACAACGAAGTCAGTTTTGAGACGAAGGACTGAAGAAGTTAACCACTACAGTGGTTGGTAATAGGCTCTGTGCTACCCAAACCCATTACAGTTATTGCTTGGAAGGATAAAATTCCGCGATGTGTCCGACTCGATGCAATTTTCCTACGAAACAATATGTATGACATAAGATTTATTATCGGTGCTAGTTTTATGGCGCAAGTTACCAAAATCTGTTGTCTGTGGTATTAACATCAGACCTCACATATCAATGTCATCATAATACGAGGGTTGTCCAGGAAGTAAGTTCCGTTCGGTCTCGAAATGGAAACCACAGTGAAAACCAGAAACGTTTTATTTGCAAAAGTTAGGTACACCTTCCACCTACGTCTCTAGATAGTCGCTGCTCCAACTTAGAGTTTTGTCATAGTGTTGTATCAACTTTCCAATATCCTAGAATCATAGAAAGCAGCCGCCTGTGCTTTCGGCCAGTTATCTGCACTGGTCTGCAGCTCATTGTCTGTGGAAAAATTTTGTCTTCATAGCCAGCAGTTCTTGTGAGGTGAGATGAGACTCAGGGGGAGCCAATTACGGACTGTATTGTGGGTGATCCAACACTTCTCATCGGAAACGCTGCAGGAGCGTCTTCATTGCCCCTGCAGTGTGCGGCCGAGAACTGGCATGAAGAAGAAACTGCTCGACAGTTGTGTTATGTGGGCTGCATGACACAGGCGAAATCTCTATCCAGGCCCTCATACTTGGCGGGAGACGCTATTCCCTACGCATCTTTACATGCTCACTCAAAACTGAAAAGAGCGACGCGACACGATCGACGGGCATACTAGAGACACTGCCCAATACGTCTATGGAAGGCTTTACCGGATTTTCCCAGTGGTTTCCATTTCGCGACTGATCGTAACTTACTTTCTGGACAACCCTCGTGGTAATCATGCAGTTGTATAGCTAGAACGTGTGTTCAGATGTGCTGGGATGATTGTGAAGTATTCCTGATGGACGCTTGGCATGAATGGCTGGGAGAATTATGCACTGCTAATGTTCTACACATTCATTGGTCTCTAGATCGATAGAGCAAGTCATCATACAGAGCCTACAGAGGTTTCTTTATCCTATGTTTTCTAATGTATGGAAAGGAAGCACAGTTTCAATGAATAGCTTATTTTTACAAATAAATAGACAGGCTATCTTCGTGTGTCCACTTTCCTGTTAGTTAAGGTTTCTTCCAAGTAGTGCTTAGCATTTAACTTCTGGACTTTAAAATTTAACTTTGTTGCTCTTGCTGATTAATAATTTTGAACAAGTGCTGTGAACCGTAAATTTGTTATTCCTTTTTACAAAATTCTTGTATTTTACTTGTGTAAAAATGAAATGATCTTATGGCATTGTTGACCGGGATGTCCCATTCTCGTTCGGTCGCCAAGTGCAAGTGTTATATCATTCGGTGCCACATTGGGCGACTTGCGGCCGATTATGAGGACGAAAGGAAGATGAGCACAACACAACACCCAGTCCACGAGCGGAGTAAATTTCCGATCGAGCTGGGAATTGAACCAGGGCCTGGTGCGTGGGAGGCAAGCACGTTACCATCCAGCTAAGAAGGCGGACATTTTATCGGTGCCAGGATTGTTTTTCAAGAATGAAGTCCCAAATACTTATCATAAGTAGCGTTGAGGGATCGTCAGACAACTCAATGCTTTCTGCCAAACTGATATTTCGCTTTCTGCTCCCGCGAGCGAGCCAAACGATTCGCAGGGCAACAAAAACTGGAATTCATGGGAGAACTGTAATTCTGCCGTTTGTAAAAAGAAAAAAATGTTAGTACAATGGTTCAGAGTGTTAGCCTTCCACCTGGCCAAATGTAAAGACGGTAATTTTCGCATTAATACTGAGAATTTCTGGAAAAATATGTTAACTTAAATTCTTCCTGTGCAATACTAATACAAGTAGTCGTTCACTTTCTAAAATCAACGCTTGATTTCAGCTATAAATGAGAAACGCTGCAACCGACAGCGGTGGTTCTCTTAGTGACAGCACTGGGTTTTCTTTCCCTCCGTCACGTGACTTAGAAGGTGGCTTCAAACCTTGACACGGCAGAGATAGGGGCGTGCCCAGTCTGTGTGAATCACTCTAAAGCCTCAGCAGAAACAGTGGCAGCGCTGGCTGAACACGTTGCCGTCTGAACGCAGCCGGGCGGCGGGCTGAACATGTGGGCGCAGCGTGTGCGCTCGACCGCTGATTTACAGCGCTATTCTTCCGCTGCAACTGCCAAACGTGTGATAAAATAGTCTCCATTTGTCACCGCCCTAATGCCGTACGTCAGAATCAATGCGCGCTGCTACTTTTTCATATGAAACGTAAAAATGTTCCTGGAATTTCGGCCAAATCCGCACAAAACTGGTCTACCGGTGCTACTTATAATTACTTACGATATTTGACTACTTGTTTGAATACACAGGCTTCTATCGTAAGAGCAGATGCTCGAGCAAGTAGACACCACAAACCGTTAACATGTTCATTTGAGCCCAAGCTTCTTTGTCAGAGTTATCCATGTAGCTGCTCATTGCAAATATACGTATTTTAAATAACACGTAGATTTCAGACTCTGTACATAGGAAGTTTAATGCTTTTCTAAGCTGAAGTTTTTGAAGTACACTGATCGACAATGGATTTCCTTTGGGGGTGGGGGGTTGTGGGGGGGGGATCCACAGTAGACGGTGTTTATAGACTCTGATGAGCTGAACACAAATATCACGATCAAAATTGTCTGCCAGCTTAGGATTACATGTAAGTTGGGACTATACGTTTCACGTACATTGCTGTCGTAATCAGTAGAATATATATGAATTAGCAGAACTTATCTAGTTTATTCGCACCGTTTTTTTGCGTTCCTCTAACGGGTGGTGCTGGATCATCTCTGTGTAGTATCCATCAGAAATCAGCCAACACAGCAGTAATCCACAGCTCTGCGTGCCGCTGTTCCATAAGAGAAATTCCTCGGTGGAAACGCTCGCCATGCTTATCACTGAATCCACCACAGTTCTCTGGGAACTCTTCGAAGTGCGAATTAAGGAGGTGTGTCTTCAGGGTCATGCTGCAGCCATTGGCCTGTAGGCGTGAATGAGTTCGTCATTAATGCACCTGCAATTTTCGGCTATCCTGTTTTCTATGAACGATGTCCTCACATTACGAAAACAATGCCACGCTTGAAGGTTACCAGGGGTTAAAACATATACTCAAAATGCGTGTCTCGCCGCTGCTGGAGTGTCTGTGGACAAATAAATGTCCACTTTGCAGTCCTCTCTGTGCTAATTTGTGGGAACGTGATTCAGAAAAACTGAAATGCTGCTTCATTCCTGTGTACAGCCTTTACAAATGCTATTATAAATCCCAACTGTTGGGAGGGCAATATTGTTCAGATTCGCTAGAGGTTCTTCGCCAACATTTTTTGACCCAGACACCAGAGCTGTTCGTGGAATCCATTCCCTCTGTGTGTAGTGTTTCTCTTTTGTACGACTGTCCAAATAACGCAGGTACAAGCAGTTTTTGGTGCACCCCACTGGAAACCAAGAGATCCGCAATGAATTTGAAATCCCCACATATCAGCCGTTAACACTTATTGTAAGTAACACAGTTTACAAAATGGATTACTACATGGTTCAACTTTCTTTAACCAAGGCAGCATTTACGACAGGGATGGACGGATTTTCATTATTATTATGAAACAGTCGATGTTGTCCTGGGGTGGGAAACTGTCGCTAAATGCGTCAGAATCAGCAATGATCAACGGCATGGGGATGCAGAATGCAATGGAAACAACTCCATTAAAGACAAATAACGTGTATCCACAGGACATGTTGCCTGTAAATGAAAAAGTGCCATGATGATCTCTCCACTGGCAAAAGATTCGCGAATAGTCCCCCATTCCGATCTCAGGGAGGGGACTGCCAAGGGCAAGTTGACCATGAGAAAAAGACTGAATAACCAACGAAAGGATAACGTTGTACGAGACGGAGTGAAGTTTGAACGTGGTAGTTCTGAAAAAGGAAACGCAAATGCTCATTCTAGATGTAGCAGAGGTCAGTGAAGTGAAACGGAAAGAAAGATAAGGATTTCTGCCATGTGAGTATAAGGTAAAATCAACATCAGCAGAAAATGGTGTAACGGGAGTAGTATTCGTTATGACTAGGAAAGTAGGGCAGAGAGTGTCTTACTGTGAACAGTTCAGTCATACGGTTGTTCTTATCAGGATCGACAGCAAACCAAAACGGACAACGATAGTTCAAGTGCACATGCTGACGTCGGAAGCCGAAAATGATGAAATAGAGAATGTATATGAATGTATTGACATGGTAATTAAGTACGTAAATGGAGTTGAAAATCTAATAGTCAAGGGGGACTGGAAAGCAGTTGAAGGGGAAGGACTATAAGAAAAGGTTACATGAAAGTATGGGCTTGGGTCAAGAAATGAGAGAGGAAACTAATCGAGTTCTGTAATAAATTTCAACTAGTAATAGGAAATATTCTGTATACTTGTAAAAGGCCGGGTGATATGGGAAGATTTCAGTCATATTGCATCATAGTAAGGCACAGATTCCAAAATTAGATACTGAATTTTAAGTGCATCCAGGAGCAGATATAGACTCAGATCACAATGTAGTAGTGATGAAGAGTAGGCTGAAGTTTAAAAGATTAGTTAGGAGGAATAAATATGCAAAGAAGTGGGATAGGGAAGTACGAAGGAATGACGAGATATGCTTGAAGGCTGTAGATACAGCAATGTAAAATAGGTCAGTAGGTAGTACACTTGAAGAGGAATGAACATTTCTAAAAAGGCCTATCACAGAAGCTGGAAAGCAAAACACTGGTGCAAACAAGGTAACTGCGAAAAAACAGAAGAAATACTTCAGCTGATCGAAGAAAGAAGGAACTACAAAAACGTCCACAAAAATACAGGAATACAGAAATAAAAGTCCCTGAGAAATGAAATAAATACGAAGTACAGAGAAGCTAAGACGAAATCGTGTTTGAAAAATATGAATAAATAGAAAAAGAAATGATTGCCGGAAAGACTGACTCATCATATAGGAAAGTCAAAACAACCTTCGGTCAAAATAAAAGCAAAGATGGTGACATTAGAAGTGCAATGCTGAGCAAAGAGCGGGTTGTTGGAAAGAGTACACTGAAGACCTCTAAGAGGGGGAAGATTTGTCTGATGTGGTAGAAAAATATACAGGAGTCGATGTAGAAGAGATGGGGAATCCAGTATTAGAATCAGAATTGAAGAGAGCTTTGGAGGACTTAATATAAAATAAACAGAAGGGGTAGATAACATTCCATCAGAATTTCTAAAATCATTGGGAGAAGTGGCAACAAAACGACTATTCACGGTAGTGTGTATGAGTCTGGCGGCATTCCACCCGACTTTCGGAAAAATATCATCCACACTATTCCGAAGAGTGCATGAGCTGACAAGTGCTGGAATTATTGCAGAATCAGCTTAACAGCTCATGCATCTAAGTTGCTGACTAGAATAATATACAGGAAAATGGAAAAGAAAGTTGAGGATTTGTCAGATGAAGATCAGTTTGACTTTAGGAAAGGTAAAGGCACCAGAGAGGCAATCCTGACGTTGCGTTTGATAAGGGAAGCAAGACTAAAGAAAAACCAAGGAAAGTCCATAGGATCTGTCGGCCTGGAAAAAGTGTTCGACAAGCTAAAGTGGAGCAAGATGTTGAAACTCTGAGAAAAACAGGGGTACGCTATAGGGAGAGACGGGTAATATACAATATGTACAAGAGCCAACGGGAAATAATAAGATCGGATGACCAAGAATGAAGTTCCCGGATTAAGAAGGGTGTCAGGCAGAGATCTAGTCTTTCATCTGTACTGTTCCATCTGTACATCGAAGAAACAATGATGGAAATAAAAGAAAGGTTCAGGAGCGGAATTAAAATTCCAGGTGAAAGGATGATACTGCTACTGTGGGTGAAAGTGAAGAAGAATTACGTAATCTGCTGAATGGAGTGAACAGTCTAATGAGTACAAAACATGGACTGAGAGCAATTCGAAGAAAGATGAAAGTAACGAGAAGTAGCAGAAACGAAAACAGAGAGAAACTTAACACCAGCGCCATCGGTCACGAAGTAGATGAAGTTAAGGAATTCTACTACCTAGGCAGCAAAACATCCAATGACGGACGGACCAAGCAGGACATCAAAAGCAGACTAGCAGTGGCAAAAATAGCATTCCTGGTCAGGAAAGTCTACTAGTACCAAACATAGGCCTTAATTTTTGGAAGAAATTTCTGAGAATGTTCGTTTGGAGAACAGCACTGTATAGTAGTCAAACATGGACTGTAAGAAAACCAGGACAGTAGAGAATCGAAGGATTTGAGATGTGGGGCTACAGACGAAGGCTGAAAATTAGGTGGACTGATGAGGTAAGGAATGGTAATCGGAAAGGAAAAGAATTTGTAGAAAACACTGACAATGCGAAGGGACAGGATGATAGAATATCTGTTAAGACATCAGGGAATTAGTTCCAAGATACTGGAGTGAGCTGTATTGGGTAAAAACTGAAGACAGAGATTGGAACACATCCTGCAAATACACTCCTGGAAATGGAAAAAAGAACACATTGACACCGGTGTGTCAGACCCACCATACTTGCTCCGGACACTGCGAGAGGGCTGTACAAGCAATGATCACACGCACGGCACAGCGGACACACCAGGAACCGCGGTGTTGGCCGTCGAATGGCGCTAGCTGCGCAGCATTTGTGCACCGCCGCCGTCAGTGTCAGCCAGTTTGCCGTGGCATACGGAGCTCCATCGCAGTCTTTAACACTGGTAGCATGCCGCGACAGCGTGGACGTGAACCGTATGTGCAGTTGAGGGACTTTGAGCGAGGGCGTATAGTGGGCATGCGGGAGGCCGGGTGGACGTACCGCCGAATTGCTCAACACGTGGGGCGTGAGGTCTCCACAGTACATCGATGTTGTCGCCAGTGGTCGACGGAAGGTGCACGTGCCCGTCGACCTGGGACCGGACCGCAGCGACGCACGAATGCACGCCAAGACCGTAGGATCCTACGCAGTGCCGTAGGGGACCGCACCGCCACTTCCCAGCAAATTAGGGACACTGTTGCTCCTGGGGTATCGGCGAGGACCACTCGCAACCGTCTCCATGAAGCTGGGCTACGGTCCCGCACACCGTTAGGCCGTCTTCCGCTCACGCCCCAACATCGTGCAGCCCGCCTCCAGTGGTGTCGCGACAGGCATGAATGGAGGGACAAATGGAGACGTGTCGTCTTCAGCGATGAGATTCGCTTCTGCCTTGGTGCCAATGATGGTCGTATGCGTGTTTGGCGCCGTGCAGGTGAGCGCCACAATCAGGACTGCATACGACCGAGGCACACAGGGCCAACACCCGGCATCATGGTGTGGGGAGCGATCTCCGACACTGGCCGTACACCACTGGTGATCGTCGAAGGGACACTGAATAGTGCACGGTACATCCAAACCGTCATCGAACCCATCGTTCTACCATTCCTAGACCGGCAAGGGAACTTGCTGTTCCAACAGGACAATGCACGTCCGCATGTATCCCGTGCCACCCAACGTGCTCTAGAAGGTGTAAGTCAACTACCCTGGCCAGCAAGATCTCCGGATCTGTCCCCCATTGAGCATGTTTGGGACTGGATGAAGCGTCGTCTCACGCGGTCTGCACGTCCAGCACGAACGCTGGTCCAACTGAGGCGCCAGGTGGAAATGGCATGGCAAGCCGTTCCACAGGACTACATCCAGCATCTCTACGATCGTCTCCATGGGAGAATAGCAGCCTGCATTGCTGCGAAAGTTGGATATACACTGTACTAGTGCCGACATTGTGCATGCTCTGTTGCCTATGTCTATGTGCCTGTGGTTCTGTCAGTGTGATCATGTGATGTATCTGACCCCAGGAATGTGTAAATAAAGTTTCCCCTTCCTGGGACAATGAATTCACGGTGTTCTTATTTCAATTTCCAGGAGTGTAGTTGAGGACGTAGGTTGCATGTGCTACTCTGAGATGAAGAGGTTGGCACAGGAGAGGAATTTATGGCGGGCCGCATCAAACCAGTCAGAAGACTGATGATACCCCCCTCCACCGCAATAAGGCAGCATGGCTCATTATTTCTACTTGCGACTTCCAAGGTCGTCTTGTTTGTATGTAATGTTTCCCAACAAACCATCAATGTCCCTGCAAAATGTATTGTCTTCAGTACTTAAATGACAAGTTTATCTGACACTCCACAAACACAGACACATGTGCTGTGTCAGCGAGGAGGCTCCACTGTTGCAACCTTGAGGCAAAGTTTTCTGCAGTATGCTTAGAAAGATCTAAATCCCTGATCAGGCCAGTAAGTTCGTACTGTGCGATTTTGTCTGGTACTCCAGGCGACAATGTTGATGTAAATATAGGGTCAATATCACTGGTGGATAACTGTGCTTCTACAAGTGTGTGTGTTTGTTAAGCCTCATGCTATCACTTTATGATGCTGGTACATGTGGGAAAACAGAAAGTGGCAATCCTTCACCATGTGGCAAGGGACTGCAGAACAAACGGGTGCCATGGTATTGAACAGCCGGCTAAATAAAACATCGAATTTTAGTGGAACCATAAAATTTCTTACTGTGTCATTCGAAAGAACTTTCCATTGGGACTCCAGCAACATAATATGTGAGCAACTTGACGAAGGTGGTACTGACTCCTTTCCGCAACAGAGGTACCATACAAAAACACCAACCCAATTCATTACTTGTAGGTTCACGACAAATGGCAATAACACCGAACCTCGCTTTAATCATGTATTGAAGAATTCAGTGTAGATGAACGTTTGGCGCAATACAGATGTGGAGCCCACGATTTATCTTGGTCTCCAAGTCGATATCTGAAATACAAAGCACATGCTTGTTTCACTGCTTTAGTTCTTGAACCACAAATAACATCTGCACCTTTTCACTGCTTTAGTTCTTGAAACACAAATAACATCTGAACCAATGCAAAAGTTATCAGGTTTGTTATATCAGGTACGGAGCATTTTTGTGAAAGCGTACACAAGCACAGATACACAATTCTTCAGTTTCAGCACTTCGCCTCACATGCTTTCGGAGCCAAACGCTACGAAACTTTTTCCAGTGGCAACTCGACCAACGCAGCCGTGGCAAACTACAGTTGAATTCGTGCCTGGTTTCGGCAGTCGACAATTCTCACGTGGTTGGATGGCGCGCACGTGAGTCACGGTGTACGAAAATGTGAGTATGAAACGTAACACCTTACCTACTTGTACCCCTGAGCTAGAAAACTATTTTAACCTTGATATTCGTGTTTTCCGCACCTAAAATATCAAGTGCAGCCACTTTCGTGAAAAGTGAAAATTCGTGGGCCTGTGTTTTTTATTTAAAATAGTAAATTTCGTAGTCACACCAAATACACGGTCAGACTTAACATTTGGCATATGTATGTATTCTTTTAGTGGAATTTGAATCAATCAAATGGCGGGGAATTAACTGAGCGGTCTAGGCGCTGCAGTCATGGACTCTGCGGCTAGTCCCGGCGGAGGTTCGAGTCCTCCCTCGGGCATGGATGTGTGTGTTTGTCCTTAGGATAATTTAGGGTAAGTAGTGTGTAAGCTTAGGGACTGATGACCTCAGCAGTTAAGTCCCATAAGATTTCACACACATTTCAACATTTGATCAATCAAATGGTTTTCGAGTTATCCATTTTTTGCCCTAATTGCGGTAGTGAGCTTATCACAATATCATTTGCGTCACTTAAATACTGGACATGATATTACAGCAAGAAATTGATATTAATACGTCATCATGAGTGGGTGAAATTCAGTGCTATTATGGATGAACCTTGCCGACATTATTAAATTTCATGTCTCTTGCCTTATTTTTTTTTCTTTTTTCTTTTTTTACCGAGAATGATACACTCCTCCTTAGAGAAAATTGTCAGATGACAGGTATTTTACATATTTGTTAGATGTTTGGACGATTTGCATTATTTTACTGAGCTAGCAGCTGATAAACAACTCAGCAAGAGAAACTGGTGTGACAAATTATCACCGGTAGAGTCGAAGCAGAGTGAGGATCCTGAGTATTCTTAACGGCCGTCAGTCTTTGATGAATGAAAACCTATGTCGCTTGTTTTCTCGCCTCAGAGGCAGCTTCAACTGGTGGTGGAATACTGACGTCGCTGTTACCTCGTTACTGCTTCGTCAAGTTGCTCACATATTATGTTGCTGGAGTCCCAATGGAAGGTTCTTTCGAATGACACAGTAAGAAATTTTATAGTTCCACTAAAATTCGATGTTTTATTCAGCCGGCTGTAAACCTTAAACATAACTTGTATGCATCAGAAAATTCGCCACTAACGGGAAAATCACGTGTTTATTCTGGATAGTACACTGCATCTCCGAGTGGGGAGCAAGACGGCGGTTACGTCGCTCACTTCGGAACTGTCCGCTACTTTAACTGTAATGAAACAATTCGCGCGTTCGTCCTATATGTCGTGAGGTGCGCCCGTATAACTCAGTTGTTAGACTATCTGCCCGTGTTAGGCGAAGGTTCAGTGTGAGATTCCGCTCTCTCACGAAGATTTAATCTGCACGTAAGTTTTATAGACTCTCTGCAAGCAATGCGCTACGCCGCTCGTCTGGCGCTCCCGTTTCGACGCAATGGCAATGGCAGAATGACCTTTTCGCACGCCGCACCAAATGCAAGAATGATATTTACTGAATGTGTTTTCATGCCATCCCAGAAACTCGTCTGTATAATGAAAGAGGTTTCACAGGAAACCATTCGGTGTCAACTTTCTAAAACGTTTTCTGCCACAACTGAGTTTTCAGGACAGCATAAGCGTTCACACATCCCGTGTTACATCCGACGTCGTTTGGTGTTAAGTGCGACGTCCTTCAGTGGTACACAATGTTGTCCCGACATAATAGGAATCACTTTCACTGTGTATTTCACATATGTCGAGCGTTCTATGTCCTTCTTCACATTCTCGTATCTTCACAAGAGGTCTGTTGCTGATCTATATCTGTGGCCCTACAGGGGCTGTAGTATCCTCTTCCCTTCCACAGAGCCATTCACGTATAGTGTAACAAACACAAGCTTCCTGTTCTTACTAGGAGGATGGTTCTGCTTCCTCCTGCAGTAAACGAAATTTTGGACAATAGCATGCCACCCAAATCATATTGAAGTGTCTCTCTGCCCGCATCTCGTGGTCGTGCGGTAGCGTTCTTGCTTCCCACGCCCGGGTTCCCGGGTTCGATTCCCGGCGAGGTCAGGGATTTTCTCTGCCTCGTGATGACTGGGTGTTGTGTGCTGTCCTTAGGTTAGTTAGGTTTAAGTAGTTCTAAGTTCTACGGGACTTATGACAACAGCAGTTGAGTCCCATAGTGCTCAGAGCCATTTTTTGAAGTGTATCTCTAACCGGAAGGTTCTCATTTTTCACATACATTAAAGACATTTAACATGATACAAAAAGTTCTTTGTTCCAGTTTCATGAATATAATGAGCTCCACACCATTAATTGATTTACGAATAAAGAAAAGTTTTTCATTTGGTGCTGACAAGGGAACCTCCCCATCGCACCCCCCTCAGATTTAGTTATAAGTTGGCACAGTGGATACGCCTTGAAAAACTGAACACAGATCAATCGAGGAAACAGGAAGAAGTTGTGTGGAACCGTGAAAAAAATTTGTAAAATATACAAACTGAGTAGTGCATGGGCAAGATAGGCAACATCAAGGAGAATGTGAGCTCAGGAGCCTCGTGATCCCGTGGTTAGCGTGAGTAGCCGCAGAATGAGAGGTCCTTGGTTCAAGTCTTCCCTCGACTGAGAATTTTACTTTCTTTATTTTCGTAAAGTTATGATCCGTCCGTTCGTTCACTGACGTCTCTGTTCACTGCAATAAGTTTAGTGTCTGTGTTCTGCGACCGCAACGCAAAACCGTGCGATTAGTAGACGAAAGGACGTGCCTCTCCAATGGGAACCGAAAACATTTGATCGCAAGGTTATAGGTCAACCGATTCCTCCACGGGAAAACACGTCTGATATATTCTATACGACACTGATGACGGCATGTGCGTCACATGACAGGAATATGTTGTCGACCCACCTAACTTGTACACTTGGCGAATGGGTAATAAGTTTCTTCTGCCTTGCCCGATTTAGGTTTTCTTGTGGAGGTGATAATCACTCCTAAAAAAGTGATGAAAACATAAGAGTTTGTCACATCAACTGAAAATAAAAAATTAAACTTTTCACTCGAGGGAAGACTTGAACCCATGACCTCTCGTTCCGTAGCTGCTCTCGCTATCCGCGGGATCACGGCGCTCCTAGACTCCCAGTGTCCTTGATGTTGCCTATGTTCGCATGGACTACTCAGTTTGTATATTTTACTAATTTTTTTCATAGTTCCACACAACTTCTTCCTGTTTTCGCGATTGATCTGTGCTCAGTCTTTCAAGGCCTATCGACTGTGCCAACTTATAACTAAATCTAAGGGGGCTGCGATGGGGAGGTTCCCTTGTGAGGTATCTCTACATCTTTTAAAGTGCCAGCAAACACAGATGGCCAGCCGGAGTGGCCGAGCGGTTCTTGGTGCTACAGTCTGGAACCGCGCGACCGCTACGGTCGCAGGTTCGAATCCTGCCTCGGGCATGGATGTGTGTGATGTCCTTAGGTTAGTTAAGTTTAAGTATTCTAAGTGCTAGGGGACTGATGACCTCGGAAGTTAAGTCCCATAGTGCTCAGAGCCATTTTTGAAACACAGATATTGACTGGTTCATTACATGCGACAAGGTAACTCATTATGTTTCCTCATCCAATCATGTCAATGTGTGCACCCCTAGGATCATAGACGACGTTCAGTAGGTATTCACATTCTATCCCTAGCGACGTGTTCAAATGGATTCCGAATTACTTGCGGCAACTGCTGTTGGTCTATGACATCGGATCCTTTACTAAATTCCGCAGGATTAATTCTTGCGGTTAGAGGTCAGGTGATCGTGCGGGCCATTTAATTGGACCGTCTTTTCTAATCCATCTATGCGGAAACTTTTCATCGAGAAACTGACGGACATTTAGTATCGGTGAGATGAGTCCAGTCGCAATACAACGTCATGTCACAGATGATCCAGTTGTTGCCCAGAAAATTGTCGTAACGTGTGCGGTAAGGCGCAGTGGAGCAGAATACATAGGTAAGAAGACATATCTCTTAGTGTCAGGTGCAGTGGCTGCGATGAAAAATGACATGAGGGAGGATGACAGCATGAAAGGCGGCGAGGCTTGGCCGATGTTTGATGAAACAGAATAAACCTTTGTGAAAGGACAGGTGGAATGTGACACGACACTTTCCACTGACTGGACGGCACCAGGCGAAAACCGTTGAGAGCCCGGCAACTGTCCAGCCAGCCATGCGAATACTGGAGTCCGACAAAAAGCGGTCAACTAATCACAGCCCTGCATTTATTGTCTGCATGTCCTCAGACAGGTTAAAGGAAGTCAAACCAAAGACTTTCTAGACTTAGAGAGAGCATTTGACAATGTTGACTACAATACACTCTTTGAAATTTTGAAGATAGCAGCTGTAAAATACAAGGAGCGAAACATTATATACAACTTCTACAGAATTAAAAGGAAGGTCAGCGTTGGCCGTAATATTGATTGTTTATTGATAGCAAAATCGATTTTCAATCACATAGTGATCATCTTCAGTGCCGTGGTCTACAAGTTAAACTCATAGGCACTGGTATCAAGTTATTATCAGTAACCAAAACTGAGAAACGATCACAAAAACTGACGTGCCGGGGGGTAACAGTTTTCTTGATACACTCCTTGTTGAACTGGATATGTTGACTTGTGACCGCCAGCTTGATTTTGAACTTCTTGTATTTCTTCTACAGAAACCAGACAGCAGATATAAAAGTCGAAGGGCATGAAAGGAAAGCAGGCAATGATATAGGGCTATAGCCTGCCTTCAGTGTTGTTTTTCTGTACGCTACAGAGGCAATGAAAGGGAAAGAAGAAATATTTGGAGATGGAGTTAAAGTTGAGGGAGAAGAGGTAAAAAAGAGTGAGGTTATTTGAATACACAGTATTTGTGTCAGAGACACCAAAGGACTTGGATATACACTTGAACGGAATCGACAATGTCTTGAAAGGAGGATATAAGATGAATATCGAAAAAAGCAAACAAGGTCACTGTACTGTAGTCGAATTAAATCAGAAAATGCAGAGGGAATTAGATTAGGAAACTAGACACTAAAACCAGTAGATGAGTGGTGCTGCTTTTGCAGTAAAATAATTAATGATGGCCAAAGCAGAGAGGAAATATATTCAAGTATTATGAAGTCTTATCTGAAAGCATCTGCCTGAAGTGTTGCGCTGTATGGAAGTGAACCATGAGCAAAAGCAGTTCAGACAAGAAGAGAATAGAGGCATTTGGTGCATGGTGTTACAGAAGAATGTTGAATATTTGTTGTGTAGATTTCTTAACTAATAAGGAGGTACCCAATAGTATTGGGGAGAAAAGAAATTAGTGGCATATCTTGATTAAAGGAAGGGATCAGTTAACAGGACACATTCTATTATGTCAAGGAATAATCAGTGTAGTACTGCAGGGAATAGATGGATACTGCTAGTTCTGCACGAGGCCTAACCCTGGCTCAGGGCTACCAGCAATAGCCATCTACTACTACCACTTCCTGATCTCCATCTTCATCCCAGTCTAATTTATGGAGTAAATTTAAACAAATCTAATGATTAAAAAGAAAATCAGAAGATATATGAATTTTAACTGTTAATTACAAAATCAAAAAAAAATCTCATCACGAAAATATTGATTTGAGAATAAAGGAATAAAAAATATTTTCTCCCAAATCTCGTTTTTCTGAAGTCCAAAAAAATTCTGAAAAATAAAGAATCTAATATTTTCCTTGTAAATTAGTGTGGAAATAAAAATCTTGGAGGAGCATCAAACGTATTTTAAAAGAAATTTCTCCATTGTTGATACTTGATGTGGGTGTTCTAAATTAAGTAAAGATGATTTATTTATATCAATAATTAAATATTTAATAGAAAATAAAACAATGGGCAGGAAGAATTTGAAATGTAGAAAATAGAAAATTCTGGTGATGTGTTAAAAAGTAACAAGGATACCCCATTTAAAGCAATATTCTCATTTTCTGCCAATGTATTTAGCAAACAAAAAAAATGTAAAGGTAAATCATTTTTAAAAAATATTTCCATTTTCTACCAAAATGCTTTGGAAAGAAATAAACAGAAATCAATTTTTAGTTGATATAGCATGCAGAAATATACTACAGATATAGAGTTAATCTAGTCGATCATTCCATAAATACAATGAAACCAAAAATTAGGAAAGCAGCTAAAGAAATGAATAAACCATTTAGCCATTTGAAAATACATTTTTATTTATTTCGTGATTACAGAATACACACAAATAATAACTTTATGAAATACAAACATCAAACTCAGGATTACCGACTTCTTACAGAGAAAATTTTAATTAGAAAATGTAGGAATGGGGAAAAAGGTATTTTAACAAAAATCTCCAATTTTTAAACACAAGGATTGGGTAGAACATTATATAGAATTATTGGATTATAATCAGCAGTTAATGAATACGTTCCATTGAGAGGAAAAAGAAAATAAAGCTTCTGTTAATGCAAGAAATAATGATCAAAAATACTTCCTATGGGCAGCTGCTTCCGCATTATAACCGGTAGCTATACAGGACTGTAAAAAAAAAAAAAAAAAAAAAAACTGAAAGAGTGCGTAATTATAAAAATTTACTTAAAGAGTTTGAAGAAAAAATGCCGACTATTCAGTTCCTGTTGAAATTAACGACATCTCGAAAAATGAGACTATCTATTAAGGTTTATTCGTTTGAAGGAAAAAATCCATCGATGGAAAATATTGTGATACATATCCATTAAAAATAACAAAAACTAAAAAAGAAAGATATAGAATGTGTTATATTTTAAAAAAGAAAATAATTCACATACTGTTTCATGAGATATTTATCTCGAATTGTTTCTAGTCCACTTAATAAAAATGAACACCAACAGTTCGTCATTTGTGTTTATTACATTGCAATAATAATGGAAAGTCAGACAATCACACAAATAATTGTTTAATTAATAAACTAGAAAAATTAAAATTACTAAATACGGGCATATACTAAAAATTTAAAACTGAAAGTCTACACAAATGTTTCCTTTTGTTATTTATGCCGATTTTGGGGAGTTTATTATTAAAAATGGATAGCTGTCAGATAGGTAAGGAAATCACATTGCTGTGCTCTTAACTACCTGGTTTGATCTACTTTCTGAAAATGCTTAAATTTTATATATTTTTATAATACTTTAGGGTCTTTAATTCCCACTGCTTCTAAATCTGACGTTTTTCCTATCTAGGCACACGTGCCAAGGGCTGGAATGTGTTTTATTTTATGTTTTTGACATGAACATATCTGCTCTTAATTTTAACTATTGTTTTCTCGGACTGTAATTTTGCTTTTTCATTCTGATGAAGGCATCCTTAGAGGTGTACAAACCTAGGTCAGTGTACCAAACAGTTATTTGTAACCAGCTGGCTGTGTGGTTTCTATCTTGAAACTAAGATATGGTTGCTGAGAAACAGCGATGATTAAAACTGTAAATCTTATTAAAGTTTTTTTCTATATAAGTGAAAGCTGAAAATAAAATGTATACTACAAACAAAAAAGACAACTAACGAAAGATTTGGCTTATGGCTACTTACAGATAATTTAAGTGACAATCATGTTATTACAGATATTGGAATTTACACCTATTACAGAACCATATTATGATCGTTAAAATAACAGATTTATAGATTGTGATGGAGAAACGAAAAATAATAAATTTACCGTAAGTGCACAAATAACGTCAGGAAAGACTTCGTGTCACTTAAGTTTATATTTGATGTGACAAAGTTCTATATTTGGGAAACACTTATTTGCTTCTGGCATTCAATATTATATATTCTCTCTACTTCTGCCATCGTTAGTTGTTTAACTTTCCGAATAGCGAAACACGTCGACAGACTTCAGTATGTCGTTTCCTAATCGAATTTTCTCAGCGTTACCTAATTTAATTTGAAAACATTCTATTACACTTGCCTTAGTTTCGCTGATTTTCATCTTAAAGCCAATTTTCAAGATACTATACAAACGTTCAACTGCTCTTTCTAACAAGTTGCCGTCTCTGATAGAATTGCAGTGCCATCGGCAATTAATCAAGTTTCATTTCTTCTCGCCGAACTTTAATTCCCTTCGAAACTCCTCCTTGCCCTTCTATATTGTTTACTCAATGTACGGACTGAATAACACCGGTGACATATTACAACCCCACCTGACGCCCTTCTGAAATACCGCCATCTTTTCACGTCCCTGGACTGATGTAGTACAGTCTGGGGCCCTTAGAAGTTGTAAGCAACCCATATTTAAGATAAATCGGAGGGTCGAAACCTCTGCACAACAAATTTATTTCTGCCGACGCTGGCTTCTTCCAGTTTTTCTATTCTTCCGTAAATTCTTTGTTTCAGTATTTTACAACTATAATTTATTAAACTAATAAATTGGTAATATTCAAACCTGTCAGCAGGTCCCCTCGTCTTGGGATAATAAATATTACTTTCTTCAAGCACAAGGGTGATTCGCTGTGTCACATATCCTCCTTATCAAGTGAAATGGTTTTGTCATCGCTAGCTGTCCCTATAATAATTCGCATTAGATATACTGGGTGTCTCACAATTGCTAATACAGGATTATAGAGGCCGACGAACGACTAGGTAGATAAAGTTTTGATAAGGATCCAGTATCCATAAATATACCGTTTGGGTGTGAAGTAAGTCTTAAGATCGTATCACTTCTAAATATACTGCTTCATGGCACTCGCATAGTAGAGACTTTCAGCTATAACCCGTGTCCTCTACAGGAGACGATGGCATTGGCAGTGTTTCGAGTACCTTCGTCGGGTTTTATTCTATGATCTATGTGAACCAATCAAGGTGGAGAATGTGGCACGACCGTGGATCATCAAGGTCATCCCCGGCTCCTACAGTTATGAAACTACCTGTTTCCCCCAGCAGTTGTTGCCGTAGAGCGAAACCGGCTTATGAAGTCATAATTTCAACAGGGACGAACGACGGTGCACACTTCTCAGGTTGTGTGTGTACCGTAAAGTGGGAAATTTGAAAATGATCCCATTTTGAAAGCCGAGCGAGGCTGGCAGTGGCTAGCACGCTGGACTCTCATTCGGGTGGACGACGTTTCAGACCAACTTCCGGCCATTCTGATTTAGGTTTTGCGTGAGTTCCCTAAAATCGCTTCAGGCAATGCCGGGATGCTTCCTTTCAAAGGGCACGGCCAACTTTCTTCCCCATCCTTTCCTAACACGATGGGACCGATGACCTCGGTATCCCCTTCCCCAAAATTAACCAACCAACCGATCTTAAAACTTACTTTACACTCAAATGTTATTCTAGACATATGCTCGTTATCTATTTACTGAGCACTATCTATAATCCGTACGTCGTTCTGTATCGGTTTTAATTAATTTTGAGTTCTTTTGCAGGCAAATGTCATTTTCTACGGAAAAATACGCAGTATATACGAACGCCATAGCTTTTTGTGTTTTGTTCCTTATTTATTTACGCAGCTGTGTAGTAAGATTATTGTTAAAATGTTAATGATTCAGACATATACGCGTATTCATACTATCGTTTAGATTGATTCCTAATTGAGCAATAAAGTATTTAACTTATATCTTGATGGCAGCTGAAATGTTTAAAGTCAATAAATAGTCTGAGATGAGGTTGAGAGAATGTACATAGCCTGGTCGCTCTCAAGTCTCCATTAATTTTACTGCAAGATTGACTGCCGGGAGAGGGAGTTTATTAGCTAGCACGAGTAAGCTCAAAGACAGATTTTGCGTGTTGGTTAGAGGGCATATTCTGTATTACTACTAAACGGAATCTCAAAACACGCCCATCTCGATGTTTGGAGTTGCTGGCTTACTGCTCGCAAACCGAAGCGGGAACTGTCGACAGGAGCATGAGGTCCCGGCGTGTTTGTTTTTGGCACGCGGTGTTTGTTCGGCAAACACTTCACGTTTCGGCCTCCAGATGGGAGTTGTATTTGAATCTTGCCGGCTGTCTGAACGGGAGACTGTCTACTGGTCGTAACACAGTCGTTACGGCTTTTCTGTATTTTCTGTGGCTTTTCGTTTTAAAATGTATATTTCATGGCACTGTCACGTCCCGCTAACAGACCACGTTTGTTCCTCTTTCATACACGCTACCTTATTTCGAAGACCATCTCCGCTTTTTGCCAATTAAGCTACTGTTTGAATTTTTGTATGTCTACGTATCGCCTTATGACGGCCTTGTACAGCTAAATGGAGTAGTACATCACCCACGGTTTTACTTGCCTTCCACAGCTCTTTCCGCAATTTCAATTAAGATGGAAGAAACAAGATGCTCGGAGAATTGTTCCAGGAACTTTTTATGTCGATGGGCATTGACCTTCCAACTTCTCTCACTGAACTGAAGACAAGGGCGAGACAGCAGGAATCAGCAGAGTATAAGACCAAAGAAGCTCCATTCATCAAAAAAGATCTTAAGGGTACAACTCATATGTTCGTTAGATAGACTCTCATAACCACATGAAGTTCTCTGTGAAGTGACTCGACGTTTGCCCAAGTTTTACACCGTCAAGATTGTAGATAAACTAATAAACATTTCCATTGACCGGCTGATGCCATTCTGTTCTCTTCTTGACGACAGTATATATGAGAATCCAGAACAAGTGCCTTAGCTGTCAACCACAGCTGGGATAGAAAGTATTTCGAAATGCTCTAGAAAGCTATAAGATTAGGACATGCTGTGAAATACACTGCCAGGGTTTCACACTGTATTGAGTAACACCCTGAGAGGGGATTCATGTAAGGTGAGGACATATAAAAATGAAAACTATGGCTAAAAATGTTTACTTTCTAACCGTTAGTAATCTTTATATTCATTTATTTCACTAAATACGTCCCCACAGCCATATCTTTCACTAAACGTTGCTGTACATGAATATTTTGTCAACATCACTTTTCCATCGACAATATATAAGGTACTACGCATACCTTACGACACACACTGGAGTACAGAGGTCTTCTACCAACAAAGTAACCACCTCAGATCTCGTCTGATACCTGTGAATGAGTTATACAGGTAAATTGCTTTAGTTTTTCCAGAAAAAAATCTTAACGTACAAGAAGTAATACTTTTCGTGTGCATTTTGTTGTAATACTGTAAACGAAACAAAGTATCCATTATGTCAATTCCTGGTAGAAGTTAAATAATTTTTTTGTTTGATTATTGTTACAGTATCTATTTTTTATAATACCCTTCCAGTGTTTCTCTGTTACGCAGTGAGTGTCGCCAAAGTTTGAAATAATCTGCTGCCTAAGGTTTTTAGTCAAATTGCTTGAGTATAGACAAATGATCATAATATAATTTTGAATACTTGTATCCAATGTTGCAAATCAGATCTCACCTGAAAAATCCGAGTGCTGCAACTAAAATTTAAACGGGAAGACCACCATGTGTTTGTAGTAATTTTGACGTTTACAAACAGCTCCAATGAAAACTGCCGCCACTAGAACTCATTATGTGATTGTATGTGATTGTGAGTATGATTCTAAAGCAACTGTCAGTATATATTAAGTTTTACTCTCGTTACTCAACGAATCAAGCTTCAAAAATGCAATTTAAATATTGCAACTTTTAAACAGGAGTCCAAACCTTCCCCTAACTGCAATACAGCAATACAATCAAGAAAACTACAACATGTAGCCCCACGCTAGGGTATTAGCTAAAATATAATCTAGTTTTATGACATGAAGGAAGTGAACATGGCAAAAAATGCGGCCAGGTCCAAAGATATTCACTCTTCGCTTGCCGGAACGATTTCTAGTGACTGTTTCCTCCTCAATTGGATTTACATTCAGCTGGTTACGAATCTTTTAATTTCCAATGGTCTTGATCTCCTCTTGTGAAACCTTTTACTCTCTTCGAGAATCGCGTCTCCGTCACCCGTGCTTTTCCTTCATGTATCATTTCATTTGCCATGTTCAGAAGGTAACAGCATTTGCGAGACCCCTCGCCTCATTGTTAGGCTGACATGAAAATGTTTACTGTCTGTTAACACAGTATAACATGCTAAGAGTGGTAGTGCTGCCTTGTAGAGGCCAATGAGTTTTATTTGCATTTCTGTAACTATGATTTGGGTCTAAAGCGTAGTTACAAATAACATCCCCATGCACCGACTGCAAGTCGAACATGATAATAGAAGAGCAGGGAAAATTATTTTGGCGATTCTCCTCTTCCGTAGCTGTCGTAGGTACTTTGGTTTTTCTGCCTTAAGCAAACTGCAAACTAAAACACTCATCCACTGGAAGGGAAATGGGAAGCAGTTGCTCCGAGAATGTGAAATGTGTTTCTTAAGCAAAATGTCGTTCATTCCATAAAAAACCAGAGAGACGAAAAGTATCTTCTACTCGTTACATAGTTAGTTAATTATTTACTTTCATGATCCATAGATCATTTGGCACGATAAATCGTCACGATGTGGAACGAGTCATTTTACATTCATATTGCAACATAATTTGTACACCAATTTGTACTCTAAACATTACCATATCATTATTATTTTTGTTACAGTGGTGGTGATGCTTTGTCAATAAAAGTGAAAGCGTCTGTGAATGAGCTTTTCAATTTTCAGACGGCTTAAGGCAGAGGCGAGCCAAAGCAAAAAGAAGAGCTTACCATTGGTGGGTGTGAAAAGGAATTTGTCTGCAGTATGTGGCAGTTGGAGCCTTTTGATCTTAGTTTATTTCTCGGCTGCTTTACGCTAATGACCCCTCGGGGCTACCGCAACATTCATAAGTGAGTTACTGAGGTGTAATTGTTAAAAGAGACTGCTATTTTAAATAATACGGCACTTGTGCCTGGATTTTACCCAGTGGAAAACGCTAATTACAATTTCATTTCATGTTGTAACCTACTGGGAAGATTTAACAACGCTTTCCAGATACTCACTGCACAGACAACTTGTCTCTTGACACAACTGATCATAGGCTCTTGCTTAGCTAAAAAGTGGAGTGTCACATGACTGGGATAAAACCAGAAGGACAAATAGGCACGGAGACAAGACACAGCTCTCTTTAGACACAGCACTGTGAAATAACATGAGAAAGTTAATCATTTGTAAAGCCACGAACTTAGATGAAATGAGGTTGATGAATTAAATTCTACATTTCGATATGAAACATAAACAGCACAGGTGCTCCGTGTTCAAATACAATCGTATGATGTTATTTTTTCCATTTGCTGTAGCGGAAATACGTGCGATGAATGTCATCAATATTTTTAATGCGTCGAGAATTACAGTGGAATTTTTTATAAAATAAATAAGCATTTAAATTATTATAAAAATCAAATTTTATCATGACAATTCTTATTTGTCTAATTACAAAATACAAACATATAAATTCTGTAACATCAATATTTGCTTTGATTTTTACTTTCATACGTCAAAAAACCACTGTTTTTCCAGGTTGATATCTATCACAAAAACATTCGAAGCATAAAGATCGAAGCTGCACCAGCGTCACGCGAAGGCACAATGCCGCAGTCACATTCTTTGATGTGATTATCTCGTCTTCGTTAACGGTCTAATGGATGTTGTTATTGAGACGCAAAAAGTGAACATTTCTCTTCTGGAAAAAATGGTCAAGGGTGACAAGACTTACTTGAAAAGTCAGCTGACATTCAGGGCTTTTTCGACATGTGTGTTGCACAACATCCCAAAGTAGGACTTTTCTGATCGTTTAACATGGTTGTATGAACCTTCTGTGTGCTATATTCGAGAGGAGTAGACCAGATTATATGAAGTATTAAAAGCACCTTTTTAAGATTTCTCTATTTTTAATGTCTCGAATTTTATAGGGCTGACTGGGTATGTTATCAGGTGCAACCTAGAATAAGTAAATTAGACACACCTACCTCGTAATGTGTATCAGTCCTATTAATCATAGTGACAGCAGCAATACAGCGTGGCATCAACTCCACTGGTCACTGGAAGCTTAGTGAAGTCATCCTTTCCCACGGCTACTCCACAGCCGCCTACAACTAACAGAGGATAGTTTGTGCTCGGTGCAATGAGTGCACATCTGATGTGGTGGTGTCACAGCGATTCACAGGAGGTCTGACAGACTACCTGGGGGAATGGGATGAGGACCATACAGGTACTCTCGCGTCTATTAGTGTTCCTAAATTGTGTCGCAGTTCAGGAGCGATTTATAGGTGGATGTCCTTGCAAAATGGTCATGTATTATGCTACTCTGCTTTTGGGAACGAGAATTTGCACATGTTAGGATAGCTGCTTTGAATCCTTGATTGGTGATGACGATAGCACACATTTCAGAAGGTGTATTCCTTCACCACAGAGTAATATACGTCTAACTTCTGACAAAAAACGGTGACCCGTTATGCATCCCGTTATTGTGATGTATCGCGTTATATGGTCTTCACTGTACTCCTACGCAACCTTTCGATGTACCAACATGTACCGTGATTCATCAGTCCAGACGAAGATTCTCCATGCCTCGATTGTCTGTTGGTGGTGATTTTACCCACAGAGTATTATCACGCATTTTGAAAGGGAAGTCCTCCTCTACAGAAATCAACATGGATTCTACGAAGAGAGATCTTCGAAACTCAGCTCACTTCGTTCGTCCATGAGATCCATAGTCCTACATAACATGGTGCCTAGAATGGTGCCACGTTCCTTGACTTGAAGGCATGAGCTTCAGTTAGGCCCCGTCGATTAGGAAAAAACTACAAACTTACCTAGTAACGACAAGATTTGCGATTTGACTGGGAACGTTCTCTCTGACAGAAACCAACGCGTAGTTCTTGATGGGACCAAACTTCTGAGGTCATCGGTCCTTAGGCTTACACTCTACTGAATCTAACTTAAACGAACTTACGCTAAGGATAACACACACACCCATGCCTGAGGGAGGACTCGAACCAATGCTGGGGGAGGGGGAGGCGGGGGGGGGGGGGGGCGTGGCAAAGCGTAGTCGCGCGCCAGTGACAGAAAGTAATTTCCTGAGTTCGCCTGGGGAGTGACAGAGGGCCGAAACTGTTCGCAGTAGATACAACTGACCCAGAGGATTACGTCAGTAGCTTCACGACGCTATTGTTTATAGGCAGATTGCAGCGCCATTGGACTCCTGTGAAACGTAAGAAGACTTGCTGTGGATACGGATTGTTGCAGGGAGAGGCATTTGAGTAAGACTGGACGTACGCTGCCTAACGAAAAACGTGAAGTACCCTGAAGATGTTCTCGGGTATCAATGTAACTTCATACATTTACGCACCATTGGCCGGTGTGTAAATATTAATAATTCTAATTCACAGTGACAAGTACAACAGCCATAACGATGCATTAGTGTTTGTTCGTGTTTAGTGTTGTTATTGGACTTCGCAGGGTGTATAAGGGTTATGGACAGGGTCAGATTCCGAGTGATCACTTTCGTGTGATCACTGTAAAAAACAGGAAGATGACGCGTATCGTGTGAGGCAGCATTATCAGCAACTGTGTGTTTCCATTTCGCCGGTTGGTCGTACCGCGTAATGTCCACATTCGTTGGCCGTTCGGATGTGACTGAGACCCGAAGCTGGATTACTTTGGATTATGAGGACTGACATACTCGAGGACAAGGTTCCGATCGGCCAAGACTGACCCCTACAACGAAGGATCGCCGTATCAAGCAACAAGCACATCATCACTGCACTGAGCACAAGCACATCATAACACTCTTTACATCTGCACTTGGCAGGCGAAAACAAGTAATGGACTCCTTGCAACATTCTCTAACATCCTACACCTTTGTTCGGAGATTGGATTACCATCCAATGCAAAGGTTGCCGTTAATATCACAACACACACGGCTGCTTTTAGAGTAATGCTGGAAGCCGGAAACACCGCCTGATGATGAATGACTACACCTACATATAAATCCATGGTCTTTCCGCGAGATATATATGGGATGAAGCGATATATTGGCTGATTCTTCAAGGAAAGTCCAGTCTCGGAATGCCACTGGAGTTGGTTGAGCATCTTAGGGACATGGTTCCATATTCCTATCGGTACCTTCCACAACATCATTAACTCTTTTTCCTATACGTCTCGCATCGGACCATGCTGCAGAAGTTGTTCACCCAGGCTTCTGATACGTGGTTGCATTTATGTGACTGGAGGATGGACATAGAAACAAATTTCGGGGAGAAATGCTGGAAGATACGAGGATACACTGGCACTACGACTATCTTAGAAGACATTTTAAAGAAACACAAACCTACATTACAGGATTTGTTAATTCACACAACGCGGTTTGCAATATCGACTGGAAGACAGTATTTCTGAAATTCAGAAGCTAGCAGGGACTAAGTAAATGAAGCGAAAATTTCTTTATGACTTCCACAGAAACCAGACTGCAGCTACAGGGGTCGAATGACATGAAGGGGGTGAAACAGGGTTGTAGCCTGTCGCCGAAATATTTAAACTGTATCCTGAGCAAGTAGTAAAGTAAACCAAAGAGATATTTTAAGAGGTTATTCGATTTCGAAGAGAAGAAATAAATAATTTGGCGTCTGTTAATGACATTGTAATTCTTTCCAGAAACAGGAAAGCGCTTGAAAGACTTGTAGTTGCCCCGAAAAAACGTTAAAAAATAAACAACAGTAAAAGTAAAACAAGGGTAATGGAATATATTCTAATCGAGTAAGATGATACTGAAAGAATTAGATTTAGAAATGAGACATTGAAAGTATTAGTGAACTTTGATATTTGGGAAGCAAAATGATAGACAAGTCAGGAAGCAAATAAAATGCAGACTGGCTATTTCACACGAAAAGCATTACTGAAGCAGGGGCGTCTCTTAACGTTTAATGTCGATTTAAGTGTAAACAGGTCTTTCCGAATGTATTTTCCTGGAGTAAAGCCTTATTCGGAGGCGACGTGTGGACGATAGGAACCTCAGGCAAGAAGAGAACAGGAGATGTGGGAATTTGATACTGCAGACGAATGCTGAAAGGTTTGTAGTTCGAATAACTAATGACGAGGTACTCAGACTGGAGAAGAAAAGAAACATAAGCCTCAATTTGCCTTAAAGAAAGATTGAATCGCCAGTTTGGCAATGGACGGTAGTGAGCATTGATTAGCGTGGAGAACTTCATCGGGGCAATTTTCATACTATAGACTGCAACATGAACAATAACATTAATTTTGAAACTGATAGGTCAAGTTTAGACAAGCACCTTGCTCCAAAAACCCAACCAACAACTATGCCCAATGGGTAGATCTCAAATACAGTGCACAGTAGCTTCCATGTCGCCAAAAATCTTCCTTTGTGAGGACGTTTCTGCTCATTCCATAATGGGTCATTATCCATTTCCAAAAGTAATCAGCTTCGTCGCGGAGCCAAGTGAAAACCTGTAATTGATTTGTAAGGTGGCAGTGCCTTGCACCTTACATGAGTCCATTTAACGTGACACCTTAGGTTTTGTTGGAATAATACTCTAAATTACGGTGTAGGAAATCTATGTGGAAACGCATCAGCACGATAGAATTCCGCGATTTTGTAATTATAAGATTTTGCGGAAAGGCAGTACGGGAGACAGAGCTGGGCTACCTCCCCGCCTAGCCGCCGAAGGCCACAGCCTAATTGTAATAATGGTGAACTGGGGGATTTCTGCAATCCGTTTAGAGAGGCCACAGCGGTCGCCAACCTCTGAGGGACGTGCGGCTGCAGGTGTTCAATTGTTTACCAAAACCTGGACGGGCTTTCCTGTGCATGCTCTCGCCTATGTCCCACTAATTTTACACCTTCGAGTAACTCAAGTGGGGCAGGCCAGGAGTTCTGAATAACAAACTTTCAATGCAAGAATCTGTGTTCGCTACGACGGGGAATCTTGCCGGGAAAATCTCGAGTGGTCTCTTTAGAGAAAACTTCCAGTAAACGTGCTGTTTCCCACAGCTGTGGTTCGTCCCAGCCAGCGAGACCGGAGTTTACTTGTGAAATTTTGTAGAAATAAAAGAATGGTGGAAAAGAGTTCTGTTCCCAGGCCGTACATTGGTCGGCACTGGCAAACTGGGTATTTTGAGAGCTTCTAGTGATGTGATTCGCTCGGTAAAAGTTGAGGGGAGAAAACAAAGGTGACGAGCGATCTTGCTGGACTCTCGGTAATGGTCTTCCGTTCTGGGCTCTCGTACTGGGAGGACGTTAGCGAAGTCGTCTTCCATCTTGGTCTTTCATTCTGAGTGGACGTTAGCCACTGGGAAGATCGTTGCAAATAGAGAAGTTTATGGACAGCGGTCTGTTGTCCGAGTAGTGTAGGAGTGTACTTTCCAAGACGCCACACGCCAACCGCACAGCCGCGCCGTCGCCGCCGGAGACCGCCGCTGCAACAGGAACATTACGGTGACATCGCTCCCGCTTCGGCCTGTGTTAGGAGTAACGTTAAATAGTTGGATCACGCGCAATTGCTGTTTCCACAGAGGTTTCACGGTACTTTGGGGTGTAGTGGTTCTTCGTATTTTACGTTTTGTGTCGATGTCAGTCGGTCAGCCAAGTTATAAGAGATCGCGTTTTGGACCAATTTTAACACAGTTCACTGCCAATGCCAGTCAGGAGGATAATTTGTAAATTGTTCATTGTGTTTTATTAAGCATTGATCTGAAGGTTATAATAAAATTATTGTGATTCAGTAGAGCCTTTACTTCCAGCAGTTGATCCTGAATTCACCCTTGTGCTTTATTTTATTTTTGTGTATGTGTTTGATGTCAGTGAAAACCCTAAGTGTTCGTGATCGTTCATGTTTGTAAATAAAAACAAGTGTGATATATCGTCAACACTACCACCGCAGATTAATTAGGGGTGACAGGGCCACATTGAAAGCTAGCGTTATCCATTTTTGCGTACTGTTCCACTCCCAGTTTCTCTGTAAGTTGTTGTCAGAGGCGAACACACGCAAAAATCGGACAAGCAACGGTTGGGGTATTACAGATTAATCGTAACGTTGTTGGCTTTTCTGTTGGTGAACGTGACATAAAGAGGAAAGAATATATGTGTACGACATCCAGCTATCTTATTTTCATGCAGCTGCGCTCGACAAAGGTTAGGAAAATTCACAGACAATATTTTCGCGGAAATTCATCGGCTCTCATTCGTCTTCTTTTTCGTATGAAGAACCAATTCTTTTGAGACAAGAGATTTCGAAACATGGCGTTTCTCATCACGTTCATTGATCCACTATCAGTTGCACTGTCGTATCCGTCTCGATTTCACTGAAGGATTCGTTATTCATTCACCAAACACTTCACAGATTTGGCAGTGACTGTCGTGTGTATGGGCTGTCAGACTGCATGCATTCAGAACACATTCTTCTCATGTGACAGTCGTATAGATCCGACAATACGAGTTTCTGAAACGTCCCCTTTGAACAATTATACATGACTGTGCTTAACCCGACACACAATATTTTTAGCGCAACGCAATCTGACTTTCAAAATTCCCTACAAAAGAATGGCCCTGACTAACATTAAACTATACCTTTCACAAATCACTTACCTCACAAAAATCTTCGCTGCTCAAGCTACTGCAATACAGCGAGCGCCACTACTGCCAGCTAAATAAAAGATTCAAACTATGGAAGGCACTAACTACTGATAGGGATAGTTAGCAAATGAAAGATATTAATAGAGAACGAACAATGTATTTACCTTGATATCATCATATATAAATATAGCAGTTCATGACAAATTTCTAAACTCCGCCATCCCTCTCCCCACATCCACCACTGCTGGCGCCTCACCTCCAACTGCCCAACGCTACGCGCTGTTAACAGCCAGCTGCCGCTGCCCAACACTACAATGGCAGACAACAATGCAAACTAGACACAGACTGCACACAGCACAGCCAGTGATTTTCATACAGAGGTGGCGTTACCAATAAAAAAACCTAAACAGCCTACTTACATAGAGAAAACATAAACAGCCTACTTACATAGCCCCCATGCTCCCCACAAAAAATTTTACAAATTGGGTTGGGCAGTGGCCAATACAGATTTGAAAAAAATTTTTCATAATTGCAATAACAAAGATATCAAATGCACACACTTATTGATACAATGTTGGTCAAAAGCTAAAAATTTCTCACAGTCCATAAAGACAGTCCAGATTGTTCATCACAGTAAAAATGCAGAGTTTTTCTCAAAGTCTGAGCAGTAAAAGAAAATGCACACAGAAGTAGTGGATTTCCATGCAGTCTTGAAGAAGTAGTGTCCTTCCATCAGAAAGACAGTGCTGACTCTTAACATGCTGACAGGTAATGGGCCACAACAGAGCAAACCCACAGCAGAGTCATTCGAAGTTTTGAAGAGCATTGGTAGGTAGGTCATCACAGAGTAGACCCACTGCAGTCCTGGTAGAGATTACGGTATTAGTGGGCCATCAGAGTCGCAGACCCACTGCAGTCCTTGTAGAGATGATGGTATTGATCGTTGATGTAGACCCACTGTAGTCCTTGTAGAGATAGCCAACAGCCATCTGTTGTGACTGCAGGTGCACAATCACCATTGAAGAGTCTTGCGGATAATACAGCAAGTCCATAACCACCACTTGTGCACTCACAAAGTTTGTGGAATTGTCCTTAGACCCAGCAATGCTGTTGTCCAGTCCCTTGCTGAATTATTAACACACATGCAAACACTATCAGTCCCTACTTCTCACATATTGTCCATATACTATGACCAACAGAAACGTGTGCAGTGAAATGTAATGGACAAGTTACTTAATTAGATGAACAGGTGTCAATTACAATTTTATAGCAGAAGAATACAGTAACAAAGGTACAAAATACATCATGAAAAACATAACAATACAGATAACATTTGTAATACAGGCTTTACAACAGAATAGAAATAAACATATACATCAGTGTTACAGGAATTATGATATAAGTAAATACATAAACGATCGGAATAACTTTTGAAACATCAACTTTACACATGAGCATTAAAACAAAACAGAATAAATAATGTCTAAGCATCTTTACAAAGAAAATAACAGAGTATTAGAAAAATTCTACAACATAGCTCTCATCAGCTAAACACATAAAGACAGGAAAAACACAAATACACAAGGGTACACAAACATATAGCGGAATAATACAAGGAAAGGACAGGGTTTGTTTTACTGCAGTATTTTGTAAACAAAACTTTCTTTACTTCTCGGAGATCGCCCTTCATTCATCATTATTCCCAAAAAGTCCTATCTATACCTCCTTCCTGTATTCTATTCATATTTCTTTCAAAATAATTATTTCTGATTGTACGATACTCATTTGGGCCCAAATCTTTTTCATATAACTTCGCATTGCATTCTTTACCTATTCTCCATAGTCAGTTTCTTATATAGTCTACCCCCTCTTAAGCTAACTTAAATCTACTGAGCTCAGAGATATATATACCAAGGGACGAGGCAATGCAGCATCACATAACAAATTAACACAAACAGCAATGACAAAAAATGCAAATTGGCAAAGCTAGCAGCATAAATTAGCAAAAGTCAAATTCAATAACACTATGCCTGGCAAACAGCAGCAACTTATACCTAAACATTACATAGCGCAAGCAGAAAAAATATTACACTAAAATGGCCATGTCTAATACCTATGTCACATCTTAACATTAGAGTGATGCATCACAAAAACTTACGCTAGTAGATAAGTTACCAAATCGTAAAAAAATTATTTATGCAATTCCTGTGAAGGGAAATGTCTTTTTGTGCTCCCTCATTTGTTTTGGATAGATCATAAAATTATTTACTGGATCTGTAGGCATAAAATATTTATATTAGTACATATATTAAATTTTATTTTAACCAATGCTGCAGTGCAGCTAGAAACTTGATATTAAACAAAATGTGTAAATAAATACATAAAGCAAGCCATATGGCATTTTTCTTAACTAGCAAGGCAATAGCTGTGAAATGTTTCTCATCGTTTCATTTGGCATTTCAGTAAATATCATAAATTACGAGCTCCACAGTATGCTTTCAACAAGGAGATGTCAGTAGAGCGGACAATGGCCTTCCCTTTCCTTTTTTTTCTACCTGTGCTTCTGACGAGGCACTCACACTAATGGCTTGTTCTCCAGGCGTCTGACACACCTGGGTGCCCACGACGCATTACGTGCAGGTGGTCACTTAACTTTCTTACGGAAATATTTACGACAGCAGTTTCCACTACAGTGACAGTCTCACATAAAAATATTTCACAGGTCAAGAATTAGCGTTGCAAATCTGTAGAAACAAAACCCTATGAATATAACAGTGTCCAAAAAAAATTTCGTCGGCTTTGTGATACATTCACGCATTTACACACATCTCATAACTCTTAAAGTACGATTCTCGGTTTCCAACATCCTTTTTCACAAGTCAAGAGTCCTTAACTTCTTTCATTACTCCTTACCTTATTCGTCGACACTTCTTCAATATTACATCATAACAGATAAGTAGCATAATCAAATAACTCATATAGCATCAGCCTATTAATCATAAACATACCTCAGCAGCATAATACACATCGTCATCGTAATAATAACATCATAACACCTCAGTCAAATCTCAAAATCGTCGTAGCTTTCTGCAATAATTTCAAAACTAAAAAAATTCTCTGCTCATGTCAAAAGTGTCATCTGCCTCAAACGTACTTTAAAAATCGTGATCCCATACCAAATATATCATTCAAAGCTCTCATAGTATCACGATGGTTCCGAAAAAATATGAACAGTTTACAAAGTACAGACAAAATACAATTTCGTAAGTGTGAAGTTACCCAACTGTGTATTGCGTAAACATGTGTCACTGACGTAATAAAAAAGCTTGTCTCACTCAGTTAAATGATCAGATAGCTGTGTAATTTGTGTGTGAGAGAAACATGGTACCGATGTGTAAAGTTGTATAAGCAAATACCATATTAGCTAGGGCTCCTTGTGCTTGCCACACACATGGTACACAAAGTAGGCGTATACCCCCCTGAGGATTATTGTAATTATACCCTCAGGTGTTACAGATTACAGCAATGGAATGAAATGTATCACGAAAAACTTTCTTTGTAATTCAAAAATCTTTAAAAATAAATGTTTTAAGTACAAAATTAATCACACAAATACGTGTCCTGTAGCGCTAAGTATGCGTCTTGCTGTAAGATAATCTCTGTGGAAGTGTCGTAGTTATCGTCCTCCAAAAGCTAAGTTCTGCAGAAGACAATGTGCTTACCTCATGATAAACGAAAGTGAAATGCTTTGCGTATAGATATCTTAGTTATTACGCTTATTGTTGTGGTAAAGAACGTACTGTGCTGTAACGTATTGTTGTGCTACGGAAAACCCTGTCTCATTGTAGCTATACTACAAAAGTTACTACTAAAACATGTTATACTTTCCAGAATAAAACAGAAAAACTGTGCAGATATAAAACAGAAACACCGCAAAAGCAACATTGTATATTGTCACTCATTAGTAGCGTCGTGATAAAATCGTGTAGCTGTCACATAAACTAACCACTGTGTCATCTGGTATCTCACAGAAAGTACTTTAAATCCAGAATTCACTCTCAAGCAAACCAAAATGTTGCATGAAAATTTCATTAGCAGTGCTGGTATATGTTCTAAGTATGTAAGCCGTATATTTGTTATGTAATCGTGCAACTAACAAGGAGGAATGTATACACACAATAACACTGTGTCGTCTGTTCGCAATAACAATGCAGTCGTAATTTCTGTTAAAATAAGTTCTCTTGGTTCTTGAGTGGATATTGAACTTCAAAACATTGTTGCATGGTAACAGTTTCTAAAGCATACTAGTAACGTGAAGTGAAACTTTTTATGGCAAAGACAAAGTTAAAAAGCAGATTATCTTTCAATAAACGGTTCTACATGTGAAATATGGTGTAAACCTTTACTCTTCCTAGTACACAGAATTTCAACTTGAATGCAATTATCATGCGGTATTCGTCCGTAAAGAATACTGGAATTTTGCTCAAGGTTAGCGTCAATGTTATTTTTCTCTGAGCCAGCCGGCGCACGCGGCTGCCTGCGGTGTGAGTCATTGTCTGTTTCTTTGTTGGCGCGTGTCGTTACTGGGATTAGGAGGTCTAACTTCCACAAATTCGCCTTGCCGAGAGGGCCCAGCTCTGTTTAAAGCTCGCCAGTTCTGATAGAATTCAGGTCTGTCGTTTTGTCGGTAGTTTACACAGTTTCTTTCGTGTCGGTCACGTGGTGGAGAATTTCTCCCTGAATCGTAACTGCGCGCTGAACTGTTGCGTCTGAAATTATTCTGTCTCCCTTGATAATAATTATTTTGGTTCCCATATTGTCTGTTTCTCTGATTGTCTCTGTGATAGTCATTACTGCGGAGAGGTGATCTTTCCCTGTAATTATGACTACTCTGCCAACGGTTGTCATACGGGTGGTGTCTATTTTGGTCACGATTTGTGTGGTGAGAATATCCTTGTCGCGTCCAGTTATCGTTTCTGTCGTCACGGAATTGTGACGGATGTGACCTGTAGTGATTGTTTTCCTGTTTTCGCATCCTGCGACTGTCTGTGTCAATTTCTAATTCTTGTAACAGTCCCTGAAAAGCTTCAATGTCGTCTTTGCAGCGTCCTGCTAAAATAATATGTCGTAAATGTTCAGGCAGTTTGATTAAGCAAATGCGGATAAGTTCTGACGGGCTGTATGGGTTTGACAGGTATTGATTCTTGTGCAACATGTCTTCAAAATATTTCACAAGACTGGAAAATTCAGATTGTTCGAAATGTTTCATCATTATGATGCTATGTTTTACGCGGTCTTGTGTGGCTTGAGACCAATATGCTGAGAGGAAGGCATGGTAAAATTCTCCTTCACTGTGGCAATCGTGAATGACCGATCGCATTCTTTCAGCTGGTTCATTCTCTAAGTAGCCACACATAAATTCTAACCTGTGCTCCAATGACCAGTTGGGAGGGAAACAATGAGAGAATTGATGGAGCCACGCTTGTGGATGAATGTCGTTGGCAGAATTCTTAAACGTTCTGAATTTACGTGTAGTAATGAACAGCTTATAGTCAAAATCATCGTGTCGGCGAGTAGCATATCGGTCATTGTTACGTCGTGTCGGCGGCTCCATCTCAAAATTCGGTGTACCTTGCCAATTTCTTTCATAATTACCGAAATGCCCTGTGTTATTATTTTGTGGCTGTTCCGTATTTCTATGTCCCTCTTCCCTTATTGGGGCGCGAGTGTCCTCTGAAATATGTAGTTCTTGTATTACCTGTGTCAGCTGATCTTGTACTTCCCGCATTTCTCTTTTGTATTGCGTATTAATTTGATTCTGATTTTGTTTGAATTTTCTTATTTGTTCATACTCTTCTGTGTCAGTGAAGGCTACGGGTCTTGTGTCATTCAGATCATCATCTACCTTTGTAGATAAGTTAGTGACCTGATCCGAAAGTTCGGCTACTTTCTCTGATAGTGAACACATTTCCTCAGTGTGTTTTTCTGAACCAAGTTTCAGAGTGTCCATTTGTGTTGAAATCGAATCTACTGTGTTCTTTAAGTTTTCCTGAGTTTTTGCCAGTTGCGTAACCGAATCGATAGATGCAACTGAGTCAATTTTAGCCCACAAGGTCTCATGATTTTCATGAACAATGGTTTGCAGCTCTTTTATGGCTGCTTCGTGATTCTGTAATGCATTCTCATGACGCGAAAAAATAGGTTGGAAATGCTCACAAATTTGTGTTTTTACGTCATTACAGACTTTTTGACATTTCGATTCAATGTTATGTAACTCAGTAGTTAAATCTTCACGTGTTTGTTCAAGTGTGGTGTCTAACTTCCGAAGATTTTGTTCCATTGTGTCTAACTTCTGAAGCTTTTGCTGTGTTTGTCTCTGATTTTGTTCCATTGTGTCTAACTTTTGCAGCTTTTGCTGTGTTTGTCTGTGATTTTGTTCCATTGTGTCTAACTTTTGCAGCTTTTGCTGTGTTTGTCTCTGATTTTGTTCCATTTGTTGCATTAGTTGTAATAACAATGCATTAGTGTCTGGAATCTGTTCCTCTACTCTTTTCGGCAGTGCATTTGCACCGTCAACATTCACATTTTGACAAGCTGAAAATGTGTCTTGACTTATTTGAGAAAACGGTGAGGACGCAAAACCTGAATCTACAGTATTTGCAAAATTGTGTCCTATCATTTCGGATTCCTGAGGCGAGCTGTTGCCGACCGATCGATCGATAATGCTTCCCTGTTCACTACCTGTTTGACTGCCTACGCCATTGTTTGACGCCCGCTCCATTTCCCTATGCACAGTTACCAAATTACTACTTTGAATATTAGTTAATTCATTACATGGTGGGGCCAACACACTGCTTTCGTCTTCACTGTCATTTCTCATTTTACTTTGGAGCCGAGTGTTACGTTTTTCACACGCCATTATTGTCTCAATATTTCACACGATAACACAGAAAAGCACAATTTGAATAGCAAAAATAAGAGAACACATTAACATAGCACTGAAAATAATATCTAGTTAATTACAAGCGCAGCTGCGAAATACTTGGTGCAAATCTACATGCATGCCACAACTGTTTTACAGTACAACAATGAAAGACTGCAACTACAAAGGAGATTCTCTCTACAATTACGCGCTAGCAATAAACAAAAGCTACACTAAATACACAAACTACAAGAAAAAAATCAGAAGATTGCAGTGAGGTATACTGGCAGGGTCGCCATATGAAACGTCCCCTTTGAACAATTATACATGACTGTGCTTAACCCGACACACAATATTTTTAGCGCAACGCAATCTGACTTTCAAAATTCCCTACAAAAGAATGGCCCTGACTAACATTAAACTATACCTTTCACAAATCACTTACCTCACAAAAATCTTCGCTGCTCAAGCTACTGCAATACAGCGAGCGCCACTACTGCCAGCTAAATAAAAGATTCAAACTATGGAAGGCACTAACTACTGATAGGGATAGTTAGCAAATGAAAGATATTAATAGAGAACGAACAATGTATTTACCTTGATATCATCATATATAAATATAGCAGTTCATGACAAATTTCTAAACTCCGCCATCCCTCTCCCCACATCCACCACTGCTGGCGCCTCACCTCCAACTGCCCAACGCTACGCGCTGTTAACAGCCAGCTGCCGCTGCCCAACACTACAATGGCAGACAACAATGCAAACTAGACACAGACTGCACACAGCACAGCCAGTGATTTTCATACAGAGGTGGCGTTACCAATAAAAAAACCTAAACAGCCTACTTACATAGAGAAAACATAAACAGCCTACTTACAGTTCCTCATATGGGATGATACAATGTTTTTAATTGCACTGCTCAGATTACAAGCTACGTTTTATTGTTGGGTCGAGTAAACCTTTTGTGCCGAAAGGCAGTTGTCAAATACCATGGCACTAGAAATTGAGTACTTACACTTTACGAAAACAACAATATAACAGCAATGAGAAGCCTTTGAATACTTAATTTGTGTCTGATCTTTTCATCTATCTTCAGAATTTGCTAGCTGTAGAATAAATCTAATGCTTATTGTCACTACTTTATTGCGCCCCTTCATTATATTCTAAACAATGTCGCACAGCCTGTGTTTGACATAATCATCTGTATTGCGATGTTTTATTTTCTTTAGTGACAAGATGAAATTCAATATCTTCTAAACGTTTTGTTTGATAGCTGTATTCTTCCCTACAAACCTTTTAATTTTATTCCTTAATTTTTTTTTATAAATAATTCATTTTTTATTATATAATGGTCGTAGGACCCTCTCAGTATTAAAACTGTAATTATGGGAACTCGCTTCTTTTTTTGTCCTTATTGCTACCATTTCGTTTTGTGCCTACACTTGATTATATTGTTTTTGAAGTGCTATGCACTTATTAGATATTGAGGAGGGAGCAGATTACTAGCGTGGCCCCACTATACAACCCTTAACCCTGCTTATTGAAGAGATCAGTTCCTAGAACTTACGAAATCACTTTTTCTGACCCCTTGATATGTATGTCGCCTAAGACATGTCACTAATTGTAATTTTGATTATGGTTACGATATTCAAGCTCCTTTACAACGCCCAAAAGAAACCCGTACCCTCAGTCGTAACTCTTCTTCTCGTGCACATTGGAAACAATTTTCGCGATAAGTCTGCTGGGCGACACTATTTCTGAAATACCTGTCCACGTTTTCTCAAAGTCTATTTTGTTTGTCAGATTTATCCATGAATCATGTAGAAAAAATACAATATGAAACAACAACGAAAATTTTATATCTTAGACTTGAAAGCAACACTGAAACTCATGTTGCTACGTAAGTTCTCGCATATGTACTCTGTCAATCTTAATTTTTCGTAAGGCATGTGGTAAATACCTGTACTTCATACGATTTTATAATGGTTTTATATTTTACAGGATTTATTGTTCAAATTCGTGAGATAAACAGTTTTGCCTGAGTGTTTGATGAAACAATTATGTCTACTTGTTTGATTTCGAAACAGAAGGACAGCACTGATAATAGCTTTTGATTTAAGGGAATTATTCCAGGTCTTCAGAGTCCATGAACTCGTATGATACTTCTGCTCTGTGTACTGAAGTTACGTGGAAACTAATGTTACGTAACACAATGTAATTAGATACAAAAATATTCATACTCTTTAACTATGAACTTGCAATGCCGAAAACGAGAAAGACGAAAATACGAAAAGAAACGCGAAACACGATGTAGCCGGATATGCATTTTACACACAAAGCCAGTTTTGCAGTGTGAAGCGGACCTGCAGTTTAATTCTATTCCACATTCGACAATTAATTCTCATTTAGCTCAATACGCACATAAAACGTATGTGGGGTGGTCGCAGTTACGGCGTCAAAAATTCTAACAGCCCCGTGCTACTGTGTGGTCTAATAATTCTCCATTTCAGTGCTCCGTTACCACCAGAACACGCACATTTGGTTTTTTCCCTAATTTAGGTGAAAAAAAGTGCGGCAGCTCGTGTACTGTACTGCTTTGAGCGCTACGAAAAGCTTCGAACGTGATATGCTAACCTCAGGCAGAGTTGGTACTTTGAAAGAAAATCATATTTTGAATTGATGCTGTACTTTTAATTTCCTCCAAAATATTTTTTCCTTATCAGTTCTGCATCATTTTTCATTATTTTATCATCAAAAGAAAGCTAAGAAGGCGTATTTTCCAGCTTATACAATAATTAACTGCGATACTCCACATTGAAAGTACATTCTCCTTTTTCGATTGCTAGTCAAGCTTGTCTGAATATGTTGCACAGTTGCGGCAGGGCGACAGATAATTTTTCATCTTCCTATTCATGATTTTTCATTGGTATTAATGACATCTCAACATCAGTCTCCATATACATCTAAATACATACTCCACGAGCCATTTTGCGGCTTGTGGCAGACGGTACTGTACTTTCCGTACGACTGCCACTACCCCCTCCCCCACCCTTGTTCCCGTTCCAGTCGCGAATTGCTGTCTTATGTGCCAGCAATACTGACGTTCTCGAAAGCAATTAGAAATCAGCAGACGCAGCAGTTGAAAATGAATAATCTGCTCCAAATTCTTTTTGCCAGAAACACTCAGTCGCTTCGTGTGGCGTAAAGTGCAATGCACACATGATAAATGTTCAAAACCTTACCATGAATCATTGAGCTGAGCTGGGCTTTACTTTAAAGAAAATCTGGTTATTAATAAACTGGTATTAAGAAACTGGTATAAAGAAACTCTGGTTATTAAAAAAAGATAAAACAACTTAAGAAGAATCTAGCAATTACAAAATTCTCACATTACAAAGAAACTGCAATCGTAGATTTCAAATTCCTCCAAATGTCTTGTCTATTAACATAAATAATAAGAACATATTAAATGAATTTCCATCTCCAAAATAAAATCTGCCAAATAGCTTCATCACATTCACAATAACAGATCTCATTCTCTGAAAAACTCAGCTGCACACTACTATGCCTCAAATAAGAATGTCTCAGCGCTGCGCAACTGACTGACTAACGAGTAAACCACAGAAAAAAACTAAACACAGAGTCAGGAACTTGCTCACTACTCATAGAGTGCACTCTTGCATCTTTGTCGCAGTATAGTAAAAGTGAATTAGTTACAGTAGCAGGAAACGTATGAGCACCTTACAGTGTCATCGGGCCCTCAGAAAAAATTCATACGGGTTGTCTTAGCTGTGTTAAGGCAAGGAGAATGAAATTAAAACAAATTACAACGAAATAAGTACAGTAAGTTACTATTGTAAATAACACTTCAAATTTTTGGCTTAAGGTTACAAAATGTACAAAAGGATGTTCTGATTTGAGTTTTACATATCAACATTGTCTTTCCACAGAGCGGAATCACACACGATATTTGCTGAATTCTGTAGACCGTAGGTAAATATTGTAACACACAAAACCATCTGTAGCGGTTCGGGGTTTAGTGACACTAGATACTGTGTGTCAATGACTGGTGGGAGCAAAGGTCGTTATAAGTATTTCGTCAGGAATGGCGAGAGAGAAAGCGACACTTTGTGGGCGGTGGAGTGGGCTCCTTCCTTGGCTCAGAGGGAGAGGTGTGAGAGAAACATTGGTGGTTCCAGTAACAGTCATTTATTGAGACATAAGATCCTTTAAACAAACAGAGGGATACAATGTGATTTAACTTGCTCAATTCCTCGCGGCTGCGGAGTTGCAGAGTCCTAGCATGAAGATTCCGGTGACAGCTGATGCGGAGACGGCTCAAGTTGCAGCTGCGCGGCGGCCTCATGTTCTTCCATTCAGTACCGTACCCGTGACTGATGGCGACGGAGGCGTGGTCTTCTCCTTGTGGATTCGCTCGTTGAGTTATTAACAAGTGGCTACGGCCTGGCCCGGAGTGCTCTGTCCCGGAATAGAACCAGCCACTTTCCGGGTTGATGTCTTCTGGCGACCTGTAGGTTCACAGGTGACCCATCTGGCGAGGCCGCAGTCGCTTCGTCCTCACCAGCCACTTAGGTAAGCACCACAAGAACTTCTTGCCGGTAACATCTGGGATGGCATCTTCTGCGTTGACCTATTGGCGCGGTACCGACATGTTCTTCTGTCGAACAGCGTAACGGCTAAGTCGTTGTAGCGAAGTGTAACGTCCGCTGACCAACCATCGGTCCATCCGTCCGGGCGACGCTACTGAGCAACCAAACCTTCATTACTGCAGAACTGATCATGGAAAAAAAATCTGCTCAAAAATACACATTACGTCGGACACAGCAATTTCTGTCAGAGAGTACAAACTTACCTTTAACAACCCGTAATTATTCCTTGAACTGGTGGAAAATTCTTCATGCACATGTAATTCACCAATAACACTACTACTTGTAAAACTAACTTCCTATTTGGACAACGCAACTATAGCCTCAATAATCTATATATCTCACTGTAACTTGAGTCCGCGGCTCGTGGTCTTGCGGTAGCGTTTTCACTTCCCGCGCACGGGGACACGGGTTCGATAACCGGCGGGGTCAGGGATTTTCTCAGCCTTGAGATGACTGTGTGTTGTGTGTCTTTCATCATCATTTCATCCTCATTCACCCGCAAGTCGCCGAAGTGGCGTTAAAGAACTTGTTGAGCGGCGGCGTAACCGCCTCGCGAGGGGTCTCCCGGCCACCAATGCCATAGGCTCATTATTATTCTTATTATTACTATAACTTGTGCTAAATCATTTTATAATGCATGACTGCTACTGCTCTATGTGTAGCTGTATACTTGTCTCATCAGTTATTCTCACTTCCAAAAATTTCGTATTAGAAAATGTTTGCTAGAGTACAATTCCTATTTCTGCTTTCTGTGGGGGGCATTTCAACATAGTGCGTGGGAAGATCAATCGAATGTCTCAGATAATTTTTAGGGAACAAGGAGGAGGAGGTTAGTGTTTAACGTCCCGTCGACAACGAGGTCATTAGAGACGGAGCGCAAGCTCCGTTTAGGGAAGGATGAGGAAGGAAATCGGCCGTGCCCTTTCAAAGGAACCATCCCGGCATTTGCCTGAAACGATTTAGGGAAATCACGGAAAACCTAAATCAGGATGGCTGGAGACGGGATTGAACCGTCGTCCTCCCGAATGCGAAGGGAACAAGGTTTAGCGTTGTAGCAGCGATATGTTTTGTGTGATTTGACGCGTTGTTTACTGCTGGAATTCCAAGTCACAGTTCTGTAGTGCATTCCTGTTGCGTAATTGTTATGTATGTTCTGTGGTCGAGTTTCAGTGAAATACCGCTTTTTTCTACATCTTTTCCTAATGGGATCAAATATTCATAAAAAGGCGAGTAATTTTTGATTTCAACGTTTTTTAACCGGGTCAGATTTTCTTACTGTCACGAAATACGTGTGAGCAAAATTCTCAATTTGCCAGTGTCGTAATGTGGTTTGTCGTCACCGTGACACATTCTTAATCATAGCTTACAAGCAACTGAAATTAACTTCAACATATTTACAACAGCATACAGGAAGAAAATTTCTTGCACTTATAGATTAAAAAGGATAGCTGGAGAAGTCGGCTGTACCTAGAAACAAATATATTTAACATGCAGTTCGGGGAAGCATAGTTCGCCAGTCGATGTATCCGAAAAAGTATAATGGATCCCCAACCTAATTTTAAACGTAGGAAAATACATGGAATTCAGATTGTCACCTCTTGTCGTAATTATTTATCTCCAATGTTCAGTATACTTGACCACAGACTCTTCGCCGTCTTGTTTGTAAGTGCTTCTTTGTACAAGAAAATAATCGCCTAAGTTGACTGTATGAAAATGATTGTAATCGTAACTGTGAGCTTTCTGTGTCCGCAAAATTTCATTGTTATGGCACCAAGGCTGTTTACTGTTTCGACTTTGACGGAAACTGTATTCTCGCGAAATGTCACCTAAATGCCATGAATACATAGATATATCAAAAGTGCCAAAAGGCAAATAAGAATAACGAAAATCATCGTACTTGTATTTTCTTTCCATTATTCTAAGGTGATCGTCTGTATGCTGTTTTAAAGCTTTACGTTTCTTTGTACGAGTTGAACAAAATAGAAACATGATTTTTTTTTTAATTTTCTGCTTATGTTACTCGAAACGATAGCTGTTTCTTCTGTTCTTCACAGACTAGAATAGCACGGTGTTCGATTTTTTGTTCACAACGAACTGTAATGGTACAGAATAGTACACTGTTTTCTTTAGATAGATGTTCTACTTTGCAATTGCACGGATTTGGTTCACTTAATAAACTCGTGTAGGCTAATTTTGTGAATTAATTTTGTGTTGTTCTTTTTCTTCGTCAAAGTTCCGTGTTAATGCGTTCACCTGTTTACTAATTGTTCATAAAGTGATATTAACATGGTTGTGACGTTCTGTGACATGCTAAACTATTGTGCTCTGTATAGTGGTATTTATTTTTGAGAGCAGGTCTTTTTCGTCGTTCTGTTGCATGGTTTTCAAATTATTTTGTTCAGTTCCAAGTCTGCGTAGCCTTTCGTCTAGCCTCGTAACAGTAGACTGTAATTGATCTCTAATCTCTTTCTACAGGAAAGTTTTGCTGTTTTTCTTCAAGTTCTCGAATTTGAGCCTTGAGTTCATTTTTCGTATTTTTGATATCTTCACTCATTTATTCTTGTGATTTTGTTCTGTGCTTGGATCAAGTGTTTTTCTTCACCTTTTGTAGCAGGTCTAACAAAGCTAAATTACTGATTTCCACATTCATGTTTACTGGATTTCCGACGACTGAGTGTGTATTGTCAATAAGTGGTGTTGGCTCGTGCACTGTTTGATTAAAAGAATAGGAAACAAAACCTGAATCAACTGTTTCAGTAAGTGGTTAATGCGAAATTTCGCAAAGCTAAGGCGACATGTCACCTGCCGATTCATCTTCTAAAATTTCTTGTTCACCGTTGCCAATGTGTTATGTTGCATTTCCTAACAAAGAACATAACTGTGGTGGACAGTTATTTACATTCTCTGACATCTCAAATAACTTATTACGTGTAACGCCTGTTGTGCTTCTTCTGTTTAATTAATACTAATTGTGTCATTACTTCGTGGCGTGGTTTGTAATCTCGTAGCATGACGAAAAACAGTGTTGCTATAAATAACGCTGAAATGTCAAAACTGAATTCCCAGACGAAATTTCTATTTGCTGTTAAATAACCGAAGGTAATAAATTCTTTCATGCAACAAAAACATCTGCGAAAGATCTAGGTAAGAATGAAACGTTTCACTGTATTCTCTATCGTCTGCCTACGCAACAAAGATATTAACACACCGCTTTTTACATACGGAGAAAAATAATTTCATACAAAATCACCCACAAATGTGACACTGCAATTAAAATAGCTGAAAGAGAAAACATAAATGTTAGCGCTCATACGCATAGCGCTGATCTGCTTTTGAGAAGCTGTGTCGCAATCTAACTAGCCTACGTAATCACAGATAAACCAGAAAACTATCCTAGGTGAAAAGGGTTGACATATGTAAGCTTTCTGTGAAATAAAGTCTGTCAAGAGAAAACGGAATAGACTGATTTTAAAAACTTTTCCATCTTGTAATATGTGCTTTAGATAATATATTCAATTACTGAACAAAACTGACTATTGATAGGCCCCGTGTTGCGCATGAAAACAGTATCGTGAAATAAAATTTTAGCTTCTGAAATGCAAAATTTGATACAAGGAAAGTGAATCCAATTAAATGCTTAAGGAAACTAAATGTATGGTCAATGACAACTATGTGCCTAAAAATCAGTACCGAAACTCAGGAACCTCTTTGGGCACAACACACAATTGCGTTACTTCGTTTTCTTTGTTGGTCGAGGAATGTGACGATAAATTCATGGTGAGTGTAAAAACAGTGTAACTCTTCGTGCGAGGCAGTCGTTTCCTTGTGGCCGTGACCTAGAAAGGACATATTATGAATGGATTGCGCTGCCAGCTATGTACGACGAATCCTTCATTATTCTTATCAATGATTCACAAAGATCTTTGACCATTTTTATTGTCTATGTAGTCAGTCAAAATCAAAGCTACAGGCAGAACGTATTATGGTCGCAGAGCTTCAAATAGTCGATTTACCTGACTCGGCAGTTTAAGATGTGTTCTGGCCTATACAGACGTTCTTGCCTCTCATATGCTATCTTCTGTTATGTCCTCCCTCCATGTGTTCTTCAACGTCTTTTTAAATTTGCAATAATTGTAATAGTCGCGAGATTTTCACTTTCGGTAACACATGGTCACGCATTTTTGTGTGACTTTATAAGCTTATATTGTGATTGTAAACCCTACTGTTCTTTCAATTTGGAAACTGTGGTTTACTCACCCTTTGCATGGAAATAGAACTACAGTATGTTCATTATGGCTGTATTTCAGCAATGGTTACAGAATAGCGGGTGAAACAGATAGCCAACCAGTTGCAATAGACGGTGGTTTTCAGTTAACATATACCATAGTTTCAACGCCTTTAAACCTGTCTTCCTCAGAAGGACAAGAAGCCTTCATGCTATAACATAACAAAGGATCAAAACATCGTGGACCAGCATTACGTGTCAAACAGGGACTACTACCTACAACAAGTGTAAGCATGTCAAGAAAACCATGATAAATACCAATACAGAACAAGTAGTATCTACAAACATTACTTTAGCAAACAGTCAGCAACAATATTTCCCCATGAAATGTGTCGGCTACGGTCTGTAAGTCCATATACAAAAGTTAAACCCCATAGAATCAAGGGCGTGTCACATCAGTAAAACCAATCAAATAAAATACCACCCCACGTTGAGAGCTACATGGCGACTGAGAAAGACTTACGAAATGTTCCTTATAGGATTAAACGTATTTTAGTGAAAAAATATAACTGTAATGTCTCTTTCTCTGCTGATAACAGTTTTTATACAATGGAAAATACTACTAAAATACTACTGTCTATAAATTAAAAGTTGCCCCACGCTATTACAAGAGCGTCTGTTATGAGAGAAAGGACCAAATATACATAACTCTACGTTTGCTGAACATTTACTGATTGCCAATCACACTCCGAAAAATTTGGAAAATACAGTTATTCTTCACAGAGAAATCAAAAGGTGTATGATGGACCTTTGGGAAGAATTATAGATCAATAAACATGCAGCTAGCCTATAGACAATTATTTGGTGGTTTTAAGCCCATACTGTTAGCAAAAAAAATTTCATACCACTGCCGGTAACCTTTGCGAGTGGTTCATTTCCTCAGAATTCTATTACAAAATTTTTGTGCATACAGCTTCGTTTGTCAGTTCATGTTGTATTAAGACATTGATGCCACACGCTTTTGTAACGTTTTACACTATACGGGAACCTATGAAATTTTGCTCTTTACTGTCATTATGGTTAATGGTGTGCTGATGCACTGGCACTATTACTTTTCATACGATGATGTACTGGAGGTAATCTTTTTGCTGTCATTATGCTTTTAATAACATACTTGTCCACAGACATCGTTATTTCTGTTCGATAATGTACTGGTAGCCCTACAAGGGTCTTAACGTATGCTAGTATACTTTTCTATTGTCTTTTTCAACATTTTATTGTATACTTGTTGATTTGCATGGTGTATTGCGATAACTCTGTTATTAATTTCAATGTGCTTACGCTTATTGGCTGTTCATGCCGCCAAGCGTACATGTTTATCTGCACATGCGCCTCAGGATTTGTTTTCCTGGTATCCACGCTCTCCACTCTCTCTCAGTTGGCATGTAGCTTTTAACAAGGACTGATATTTTACGTGACTGGTTTTACTGATGTGACAAGCCCTTGATTCTAGGGGCCTTACCTTATATGTGGACGTACAGACTGTTGCCATCACATTTCATCTGGAGATAGCTTTATTGATTGTTTGCCAATGTGAAGCTTGTAAGAACTACTTGTCCTATGTTGGTATATACCATATTCCAGAATGAGATTTTCACTCTGCAGCGGAGTGTGCGCTGATATGAAACTTCCTGGCGGATTAAAACTGTGTGCCCGACCGAGACTCGAACTCGGGACCTTTGCCTTTCGCGGGCAAGTGCTCTACCATCTGAGCTACCGAAGCACGACTCACGCCCGGTACTCACAGCTCTACTTCTGCCAGTAAAGTTTGGAAGGTAGGAGATGAGATACTGGCAGAAGTAGATTCTGTGAGTACCGGCCGTGAGTCGTGCTTCGGTAGCTCAGATGGTAGAGCACTTGCCCGCGAAAGGCAAAGGTCCTGAGTTCGAGTCTCGGTCGGGCACACAGTTTTAATCTGCCAGGAAGTTTCATATCAGCGGACACTCCGCTGCAGAGTGAAAATCTCATTCTGGAAACATCCCCCAAGCTGTGGCTAAGCCATGTCTCCGCTGTATCCTTTCTTTCAGGAGTGTTGGTTCTGCAAGTTTCGCAGGAGAGCTTCTGTAAAGTTTGGAAGGTAGGAGACGAGATACTGGCAGAAGTAGAGCTGTGAGTACCGGGCGTGAGTCGTGCTTCGGTAGCTCAGATGGTAGAGCACTTGCCCGCGAAAGGCAAAGGTCCCGAGTTCGAGTCTCGGTGGGCACACAGTTTTAATCTGCCAGGAAGTTTCATATACCATATTGTTTGTGACATGATTACACTTGATGTAGGTAGTAGTTTCTGTTTGACACATAATATTGTTCCACGAAGTCTTGTTTGTGAGTCTGTTATCACATTGTATGCAGATTTATTGTCCTTCTGAAGATGACCAGTTTAAATCCGTTGAAATCATGGTAAAGGTTAATTGAAGACAATTTGTAGCAATTGGTGGCTGTCTATTTCTCCTGCTAATAAAACTGTTAAATAAAATAAGACTTTGTGTCCACGAAGCTCCGGCTGTACTGCTCTATCTTCGTACAGATTGCTATACCCGCAAGTAAGACTTGGAAGATATTAGTAAAATTATCGCGCGGGCTTAGTCTCCTTCATCACCGACGCTTGAGGCGAATTTTGAAGATTAATTATTGCAATTATGTTTCAAACGAAGAGCGAAGTGCTGGTCTAGGCATCCTACACAAAATCGTTGCAGAAACAGGAATGAAACTAGCATGGCATGTTCTACGCTAAAGATACCGTAATTTCCAAATCAGCACTGTTGTGGAAATGAATGAATGGATAAAAAGTAGAGAGAGATTTCGTAACAACTGCAAACATATTTTCGCAAAGGGTCTTCAACGCACAAACGTAAACTGGGAGGATCAAGAGAACCTGACTGCTGATTGAGTTCACGGGAAGAAACTTAGCGTTGGAGAAACTAAGTAACTCTGCATAATCCTCGGCCTATCTTTCCCATGGTCAGTATTTCGCCTTTTGTAAGAGACTGAGCTGCGTACTTTGCACACTCAGGTACATAAAAACCATCTTCCAGTGTATGAGGTAGATCTGTTGCTGTAAGTGATCCGTGCTTTATTCCGACTACGCGTTTTCGTGAACTTTGCTGTCTATCTGCGTTTGGTTTCCCGCCCTTACGTCGTGGTTCTTCTTCCTTCTACGTGTGGCAGCAGTGATGTGTATCGATATCTGCGCCGTGTACCATCTTTGGTTTGGTGCGTATAGTTTTCGCCAAGGGGGTCTGGAGGCAGTCGGTCGGTTGTTGCAAGTTATCTCCGCGCCGTGCAGTCGGCTGGGTCCACTGGCAGTCCCTGTGCACTGTTGGAGCGTGTGTGGAGCTGACCGTAGTGTTTTCAGCTACCCTAGCCACGTCTATTCTTGTTGTGGTGGTTCGCTCTGGTGGTTTGCTGTTGGGGGGGTTTTCCGGCGAGCAACACTGAGTGGTTCTACTGCTGAGATTTAGCCGCCATGCGGTGCAATTGACTATTTTGGTCGACTACGACTTGACTGCACCAGTGGAATTTTCTGCCTTGTGGCCGTTTGTGTTCTGGTTACCTGCCCTGGGCACTGACGTAAATTCAGGCAGTGTTCTTTTGAGCGAAGTTAACTATTACTGTGTTTCAAATTCAAGTGTACCAGCGAAATTTTCTGCCTAGTGGCCGTTAGTGTTCCGGTTACCTGCCCTGGCTACTAACGTAATTTCAGGCAGCGTTGTTTCCTAACCTGTTGTCGCTGTCCAGCATGATGTGTAATTTTGACAGCTCATACATACTCCATTGTCGATTATCACTTTTGTAATCTTTCCTGTTTGAGTTCTCATGTACTGATTGACGGGCAGCAAGTCGTTGTGTCGGTCGGTCCGTGGCTGTCCCCTGGTTGGGTCCCGATGGATCAAGTATAGTTGGGCTCACCACCTGTCTCACCTCAGTGAACGAGGGCAGACCAACCTCCCTGGAGGCCTTCTGAGTGCCACGGGTGTTTAATTATCTGTTGTCAGCTACTTTAAATTTAAGGCTTATGGTTATTGGTTTGTTTTCTTAAAATGGGCAAAATTAATTTTTAAAAGTTATCTTTGAAGCTTAAACACTGCAGCCTTCTGCTTTTAAAGATTATGGTAACATATTTTAATATTTTGAAGTTTAATTTTGGCCCTCAGCCATTGGTATTGCACCTTGCTTATGTTGCTTCTTTAAATTATTTTATTGCTAACTTAATTGGATTTTTATCTTGTTGATATTTTAAGATTTCTTGTGGTCAAACATGCTGGCCTTCTGCCTTTAAAGGACTATGGTAATATATTCTGAAGTTTTGAAATTTAATTGAGGCCCTCAGCCATTTGTAATGCACCTTGCATATGTTGCTTTTTTAGGTTTTAAATTACTTTATTGCTATCTTAATTGAATTTTTAATTTTTTAAGATATCTTGTTGACCTTCTGCCTTTAAATGTTTGTGGTAATATATTCTAAAACTTTGGAATTTCATTGTGGCCCTGAGCCATTTGTATTGCACTTTGCGTATATTGAGTTTGAATTATTTTATTTCTATCTTAACTGGATTTTCATCTTGTTAAGATTTCTTGTTGGAGGGCTTCAGCCGTGAAAGAGTTGCATTCGGAAAAAAAATTCGGCTATGTGCCGCTTTGCTTGTAAAGGTTATTAAATTACAATAAATGACAATCAGAAGGAGAAACTGATCTCAACCCTTGGTTCTTTCCACAATCCTATTACCTGTTCTGTCCAGCGGGTTTAGCGGGCGACTCAGTAAGATTCTACGAGATGTAGGACAGGTCCACAGAGAGACTCTGTAGCCCAGATTTTTGTTCGCTAAACATGATGATTCATTTAGAGGAAAGATCAATAAGATGTATTATTATTGCACATTAGCTATGGGCCTCACTGACTGGAATATCCAGTATCTGTTTACTGTGAACTGCATTGCTAATTTTAAAAGTATAAGCATAAATGCACGAAACTTTCAACTTGAACTACTGAAATGCGTAACATATCAAAGATAGTAAGGTTGATTCGCCAGAATCCACTAGCATTTTACAGATTTATGAAACAAGGGTAATGTATTTGAGTAACTTGTTCTGAATGGTAGCAATTTTTTTACTAATAACTACCGACAATAATCGACGGTATACAAGCAACAGTTGCCACTCCACACAATGACCATAGGATGTAAGTGGTATACCAGAGCTCTTTAGACGTAAGACAAACATCGGATGTTCCACAAGGAAATGTTATAGGTCCATTACTTTCTGCAACACATATAAATGACATAGTAGATGGAACTTCCATGAGGTTTTTCGCAGATGATACACAGAAGTCTCAGAGCTAGGAAACTGCACGGAAAATGCAGGAACAGGGCAGAGCGTCGATGCTTGGTTCAGAGTGAGGCAGTTGACCCTCAACACAAACAAATGTCACGTATTGTGTGTATGTACACAGAAAAATCCTTATCGTATGATTACATCGTTATACACTGAAGCACCAAAGATACTTTTGCCTTTTACGCGTGGAAAGCAGCGGGAACATTATTTCGCTGCAGACGCACGCGCTGACACTTGTTTACTTCGCCTATGGTGCGGCGGCCTGTTTGCGCGCGTTGATCAGTCGCAAGGCCGTACCTGTTTGTCACTTCGCGTTACACTACAAATGGGAGTTACCTCAAAGTTTCCCAAAGGGCTATCACACAAGTCCTGACATTAATAATTTGTAACACTTGTTACAAATACGATCAGAATGTTTGATAATTTGTTCACGAATCCTACTGTCCGGCACATTGTACGTAATTGCATCACGAATCATTGTATCGCTATAGTACTGTCCACAGCTACATTGAAAACGATACTTGTGTCCAACACTGAAGTTCAGTGACACATTGACAGCACGTCTTTTCTGGCTTTTTCCCCATGACGAAAGAACTTGTGACGATCTACTCCAACCTGTACCTGATTCTCGTAATACATATTGAGGGCAGACATTAAATCTTCAATACATAGCAACTCCAGACTGCTCGTCGGAAATAACATCTGAGAGAGGTGGTAAATTCAGATGCCGACAGTTGACAAGAAATAACAACGTTCCACAGTACCTTGCACTTTATGCGCAGCACAGTGTGCGTTGAACTCATCATAGTACTCGTTCTACTCCTCTCGTTGATCACTGAAATCTAGGAATGGTGGAATGCAGGGAGGCGAAGTTGTTGCAGCAGCGACTTGTGCATTAATGAGCTGCTGGACTGCAGTCATCAACTGCGACATTGTGTAGTTAAGAAACTGAATAAACTGAATCAGTTCAAAGCCAGCAGAACCCGGTGGCATAGGCGCAGATGGTGTAGGAGGTTGGTTGGAGCCAAAGTTGAGAGGAGCGCAGCAACTAACAATAATAAGAAGCAACACAAAGCGCCGAAGCATTGCGGCTAGTCGGTCGCACGTTCGAATCCTGCCTCAGGCATGGATGTGTGTGATGTCCTTAGGTTAGTTAGGTTTAAGTAGTTCTAAGTTCTAGGGGACTGATGACCACAGCAGTTAAGTCCCATAGTCCTCAGAGCCATTTTGAGCCATTTCGGATAGTCTGCAAGAAAGAGCACAATTAGTAGCAATGCTCCTCTGAAAGGAAAGAGAAATGTTAGTGACGCGCTGTGACGGAGCAGCGAAGACCGGAGGCAGCACTGGTTCTCTAACCTTCAGTGACAGATATTGTGTTGGCTACTGCGGCTACTGTGGAAGTCTGTACCGACACAAGCAAGGAAGGAGAGAACTTGCGATGGTCAGTAGCAGAAATTCAACTGAACTGTACATTGTACTTTAAGATTAATGTAACACTTTATTTCTACAAAGAAGAAGACCACTACTTAACCTGTTGTGCTTCCTACATACAAGTACATTAACAATGTATTGCTACTTGCAGAATGTGTGCTAAATATTGTTTTCCTTGTAGTACTGATGCTCTCGCAGTCTCCAAACGAACTGGGCCCTATCAGCTTTTTTTTCCCTTTATTGTGATTTCATGCCCCAGCCGCAAAAGGGTAGGGGAGGACTGGCAGCGGCACAATACACCGTTCTTCAGCCGAGTGACATGACAGTGAATAAAAGGAGAAATCTATACATATAAAGGCGATAAAATGCGGGACATAAAAACAGGATGAGTGCAGCCAATGAGGGTTAAAATATACACTGACATGGAGACGTTCATGGTGGAACACTTAAAAAAGTCGACTTAAAGTTTAAAAAAAATCATTGTTGACGATTTGTAGAGCGCATAAAGTACACTGAACTCACACACACAGGTTAAAAGTTGGCCATAGTATTAAAACACTCCAGAACAAAGACAATTTAAAACCACTGTAAGAGAGGAAGCATACACAACAAAGAATAAAAGCTGCTGGTAGGGATCTGCCGAGGGAGAGGCTTAAGAGGAGGGAAAAAGAGGGGAGAGCAGTGTGCAGTGGGGTAGGTGGTGGGGTAAAATGAATAGGGGGGTTAGGGGTGCACCAAGTGGCAGGAGACAGGTGGGGTGTCGGATGCAGAGGGAAGACAGGGCAGGAGGGAGTGCAGAGACACAGAAAGGGAGCATGGGAGAGGGAGGGGGTGTAGGAGGGGGAAAGCTCTTCAGGGGAAGTGAGGGGAGGAGAGGAAGCCCCGAGGAGTAGGGGGGAGGAAGGTGGGTTTAGAGTTGGTAGGATGGGGAGATGTCACGGTGAATTTCATCAACCGGGAGGGGTAGGTGCTGGAAGTTACATTGGGAATGGAGGTGGAGGGTGTGGAGTTGGAGAGAGGGTGTGACACAATGGTAAAGATGCAGCAATGGGCTGGGGATGGAGAGGAAGGGGGACATCAGGGGATGGGGGGGATCGAGTTGGTGGACAATATACAGGATTTGGATGTGTTCATGGAAAAGGAGAAGGTGGGGGAAGGGCATGAGGTCGTAGAGGATGTGTGTGGGGGATGGAAGGTGGATATGGAAGGTGATGCAGAGTGCATGATGTTCTAGGATTTGGAGGGCTTTATAGAATCTAGAATCTGGGAGGGGCAGAAACCCAGGTGACACTGACATAACAATGGATGGGTTGGATCAAGGATTTGCAGGTGTGAAGGATGGTAGAAGGATGCAATCCCCATGTCCGACCAGACAGGAGTTTCAGTAGGTAGAGTCTATTGTGGGCTTTGTGCCGGATTGTAATGAGTTGGGGATTACAGGTGAGGTGGTGGTCAAGGTTGAGGCAAAGGTATTTTAGAGTAGGTCGATAGGATGACCATAAATGGTCTGATAGAAATCATGGAAGGAGCTGGTGGTGCAGCTTATAATGATTACCTGTGTGTTGGGGGGTTGATATGAAGGAACCACTGGTTACACCAAGTAGTGAACTGTTCTAGGTGGGTTTGGATGGTTCATTGGGACTGTTGAAGGGTAGGATAAAGGGCCAGTAAGGCAGTGTCATCAGCAAATTGGAGGAGATGAACAGGTGGGAGAGGTTTGGGTATATCAGCAGTATACAGGAGATAGAGAAGTGGGGAAAGAACGCAGCCTTGGGGCACGCCAGAAGAGGGATAGAAGGTACAGGAATTGTGGATTGTGACATAGAAGGGAGGACAATAGAGGAAGGAAGCCACAAGACGAACAAAATTTATAGGGAGAGCATAGGTCTGGAGTTTCAAGAGGAGCCTGGGATGCAAGACACGGTTGTAGGGCGTTCTGGAGGTCAAGGGAAACAAAGAAAGCAGAATGACAGGAGTTAAGTTGGAGTGAAAGAAGATTGGTAAGGTTAAGAAGCTGGTCGGTGGCTGAGAAGGAGGACCGGGAGCCATACTGGGTGAGGGGAAGGAGGTTGTGCTGGTTAAGGTGGTGATGAATACGGTGGGTGAGGATGGACTCTCAGACCTTACTGAACATGGAGGCTAGGCAGATAATATGATAGGAAGAGGTGTCAGAGGAAGGTTTGTTGGGTTTAGGGAACAGCAGGACATGGAAAATCTTCCACAAGCCAGAGTAAAAGCTATTGGAGAGGAGGATGTTGTAGGGGGTAGCAAGGGCAGCCAGGAAGGCCAGGGGAGATTCCTTGAGGTGGTGGTAGGTGGCACCATCATGACCAGGGGTGGTGTTGCGGTTAAGCAGAGGGCAAGTGTGAAATCGTGTGTGGTGATGGGAGTGTTGATTTGTGGGAGATAACTGATCCAAGCACTGGAAACTAGGGGCGAGTGGTGGGAGAGAGGTGTCAGTGGGGTCAAGGACAGTGGGGAAGAGGGAGTAATCAAAATGGGGATCGTCAGGAGGAAAGAGGCGATTTTGATGAAGAACAGAGTAATGCAGGGTGGTATGGCTACCAGTAAGGCAGTGGAAGGCTGACCAGTACTTGGAGGAGTTGACAGGAAGGATGAAAGTGAGGCATGTGCATGACTGGCACCAGTCCCGGCATTTCTTTGCTGTAAGGAGGTTCTGGATGTGTCACTGTAATTGCCGGTGGTGGATGAGTGTATCCTGGTAATGGGAGCAGAGGAAGAGGTGGTAGAGCCTGCAGGATTCTTGAAGAAGGACAGAATGGGGAGGATGTGTAGGCGGTGGGGATGGATGAATTTGGTAGGAATGTGGACCTCCATGGAATCAGTGACGGTTTACTGAAGGAAGAAAGAGCCATGGGTGATGTCAGCACGATGGTGAAAGGCGAGGGGGTGGCTGTCGACCCATGAGACAATGGGTTCCCAGTAGGTATCCCAGTTGGCACGGCGGTAGTTGCGGATGGACTTTGGAGGGGCAGCTGGGCAGGGTCTGTAGGGTGGCCACAGGTTGAGGAGACAGTGAGGAGGACAGGAAGGTGGTCATGATCAATGGAATCGAGGATGTCCGCAGCAATATGACCAAGGAGGTTGAGGGAAGTGAGGATTTACTTACAGGATTGGTGTGTTGTGGGAGAGGAACATACATTCGAAGGGGCGAATGGGGACAGTGAGCTAAGGATTGGTGGGAGGGGGTCTGGCTTTGCATTTGAAGAGTATGTGGAGTGAGGTTCATTGCAGGTGTTGCAGAAAGGGGGAGAGGTGACGTTGAGATACTGTCTAAGGAAGTGGGAGGCTTTACAATGGGGGCAGGTGGAGGGGCTCTTACAGTTTTTGGTGAGGTGGTCATTGTACAGGAGACATCATTGGCAGCAGTAGGATTGTGAGGGGAATGGGACAGGTCAACTGGGTGACGGCGGTTGAAAATCAGGGCTCCCTTTGTGAGGAGTCGATCTGTGGAAGAGGCTGACTCTAAAGACGTATATGAGGAAGGTAGGAGTGGAGGAGTAGTAAATACAGTGGGCTGGACAGGGCAGGACAGATAGTTTAATTTGTGGAAAGGGGCCAATAAGAGTGGCTGTCAGTTGCACGCGAACATACTACCTTATTCATTTGACAAACATTACAAGAGTAAAGAAAACATTGAAAACAGAGCGAGCCCAACAGTAACTTTAGAACTTAATTCCTATCTAAATGCGCCATTCAGTCTCACGCCCCAAGGGCAAAATCACTTTAATTTCAAATCGGCTGAAGGCCAGTCACTTAAGACTCCAAACAAAATTTTTAATTTTAAAAGGCAGAAGGCCTCATCTTAAAACATTTCTGCAACTTAGGCTGAAGGCCCAAACGATCTCATGCCTTAAGGTCAAAACAACTTTAATTTAAAATCGGCCGAAGGCCAATAACTTAAGACTAAAAAAAAAAATTTGAATTTAAAAGGCAGAAGTCTTTATCTTAAAAGATTTCTCCAAATTAGGCTGAAGACCCAAACAGTCTCACGCCCTGAGGGCAAAACAACTTGAACATAAAATCGGTTGAAGGCCAAAAACTTAAGGCTCAGAACAGGAATTTGAATTTTAATGGGCAAAAGGCCTTATCCTACAATTTCTTTAAATCAGGCTGAAGGCCCAAACAATCTCACACCTTAAGGGCAAAACAACTTTTAATTTAAAATCGGCTAGAAGCCATACATAAACAAACAACAAAGACAAATAAGAAAAGGCAGCACATCAAAAGGCGCTCAGAAGTTTCCAAGGGTCGGCCTGAAATTCAATCACTAATGGTCGCTTAGGTGAGACAGGCAGTCGGCCCAACAATTCTCAATCCGCAGGCAATCCAACCAACAGTCAATGGACCAAGCGACAGGATAACTTCCGCTCCACCCGACTAGCACACAACAGGGAGTTCAACGGAACAACGCAGATAGTATCGGCGCCCACAAAGAATTACACATTCAGCTGTCAAACTACGTGCCATGCTCCACAGCCACAACACGATAAGGAAAATACACTACCTGGCTTTACGTCAACGCCCAGGGCTGGGAAGCGGAACGTTAACGGCCACAAGGCAGAAGATTCCGCTGGTGCACTTCATTTCAAAATAATCAAGTTAAACTCCACAGGAGGGAGGCTGGAATTTCGCCAACTTGAAAACGTACGTATTTGCTCGCGGGAATGTCCCAACAGCCCACAACGAAATTCAAACGACACATTGTGAATAGTTGGGGCTGGCTGGAAGTTTAAGTAAGGACTCAAGATTCGTGTCCGGGATCGATGGGCCACGGACCTCGTAGCAATGGGAACAGCCCCTCACACTCTCACCGTGTGTGGACGCTGCCAGCGGCCCTAGCCATTCACGCGTCATAGTGACTTCCTCGCTGCTCCACGCCAACCGACCAACTGACCGCACACGGCTCAGCCAGGAACTATAAGCGCGAGGCCAAAGATAGAACAACGGTGCGAATATCGATACACGCTGCTCCTGCCACTCGGGGAGACAGAGGACAACAGCTTAATCGCGATAACCGCGGGAGACTAATCACATAATAGCAACCAAGGTTTAATGCAAAGCATCACACGAGTCAGCCACGGCTTACAGCCCAGAACACTCAGAAGCTTCGAGGTCCACCACTTATCGACAGGTGTGTACGAGGCTTAATGAAACAGCATAGTGTTGAAATGAGGTCGACTACCGTATCTACCATCGGTACACCTTGACGTAGTTGCCTTAGGCATTCAGTTGCGCTAGTGTTTATTATGTGCAGTATAGACTTCTGTACCGTCTGTTGTACAGTCTGTCCTTGCGCAGCCCAGCCCGCCATGGGTTTATATAGGCTGTTTCAGGAAGACTTGTAAAAATTTTACGAGTTGTCTGGATAAACTACTTGCAATAAAACATTCAATAAAACATATTTCCAGTCTTAAGTGGTTACAGTGAATATAACCAACTTAAATAATCTATGAATATATTAAGCAAACGCAAATGATTACAAAGTTCATTTCATAAAGCCCACTTCGACCTTCATAGACTTCATAATTCTCTTGATAACATCACGTGAAGTTCTTCTGAAGTCATTCTGGCGTTCTGTTATGAGGACAGCGCTATTCATATACTGAACATTCAATTTGTCTCTTGTGTCTTTGCAGGCCAGAGTGGCCGAGCGGTTCTAGGCGCTTCAGTCTGGAACCGCGCAACCGCTACGGTCGCAGGTTCGAATCGTGCCTCGGGCATGGATGTGTGTGATGTCCTTAGCTTAGTTAGGTTTAAGTAGTTCTAAGTTCTAGGCGACTGATGACCTCAGAAGTTAAGTCCCATAGTGCTCCGAGCCATTTGAACCATTTTTCTTGTGTCTTTGTTTCCTTGTAGACATCACCTTTCAGCCACCCCCACAGATAAAAACCAAAGGGATAAAGTCCGGAGACCTCAGTAGGCAAGAAATTTGACCTTATCTGTCAGTCCGTCTCCAAGGGAAAGTTGGTTTACATGATGTTTCATGAGACGACTAGAACGAACAGAGGTCCCGTCATGCTCGGAGAACATAACCATCCTAGAAACAAACTGAAACTCTTCTAGTAACGCCGGAATCTTGTTTTCTACAAAGTCTAGTTAACGGGGCAGTGTAACAAGATGCGGTGACAGAAATGGTACAAACAAATGCTTATCAATCCGTACCATACACTTATAGAGAAGCGTTCCTTAAAATTTGTTGCCACAAAAGTATGTGTGCTTCCATCCGCCCACCAATATGAGTTTCGAGTGTTACTGAAACCTTCACGAGTGTCATTAGCTTCATCAGTCAACGATATTCACGGGATTACTCGGTGATTTGTAAGTAGTCGATAACATAATTCCAGCCGCATATCTTCGTCTCTCTCTCTCTCTCTCTCTCTCTCTCTCTCTCTCTCTCTCTCTCAGTTGTTGAATCCGTTGTAAATGATAAGGATAGAGGCCGCACCTACGGAATGTTCAAAATATTCTTGCATCTGGAACACCAATACGTGCAGAAATTATGCAGATACTTACTGCAGGACTCCGTTCTACCAACCGAATCAAGTATTCTACCTGATCCACAACATGTTCATTTGCACGTTCAATTAAGGTAAGACTACTGCTCACTGCGTCTGATGCATTTCAACGAAAACGGGAGTAAATGCTCCTGAATCTGGAACTTTGCAAGCAGCTGGAGCATCTTCATTTCGAAACCGACGTACAAATACTATACTCAGCATTTGTAAATATGTGGGACATGTGGCAGCTGTATAATATAATTGGCCAATAAACCACAAATACGATTACGTTTCAATCATCTATTAATGTACACTGAAGCTCCATTTCACAACTCGAACTTCTTTAATTTTTCGTTTCTTTAACTGAGGATAAAAGTGGCTTCAATGAACCTTATAACTGATATCCTTTCATCCTGACTTTCGGTTACAGTCTTGAACCTTTCTTGTATTTCCATGATTGCTTTTTTTATGTATACGTTGAACGGTAGGGGCGAAAGACTGCGTCCCTTTTTTACACCCTTTATAATTCAAGCACTTCGTTCTTGGTCTTCCAGTCTTATTGCTTCCTCTTGGTTTTTGTACATACTGTATATTACTCGCATTTTACTGTACTTTAAACCCTTTTTCAGATTTTAAAGCAATTTGCAATATTTTACATTGTCGGAAGCTTTGAATACGTCGAGAAATTCTGCGGGCGTTTCCTGATTTTTCTTAGATCTTGCTTCAATTATCAAGCAGAGTGTCACAAAGGCCTCTCTTGCATCTTTACGTTACCTAATCACAAAGTCACCATCATCCAACACGTCCTCAATTTTGTGTTCCATTCTTCTGTATATTATTTTTGTCACCATAATAGATGCATGAGCTATTACGCTGTCTTCGGCATCTTCGGAGTTGTGTGGATGATGTTATTCCGTAAGTCTGAAGGTAGCTCGCCGCTTCATACATTTTACACACAAACATTAATAGTTCTTTGGAGCCAGTTGCTCGCAATGATTGCAGAAATTCCTATGGAATGTTATCTATCCCTTCTGCGTTATTTATTCTCGTGTCTTCTAAAGCTCTTGTAAATTCTGGCTCTAAGACTGGGTCCCATATGTCTTCGATATAGACTCCACTTTGTGCTTTAATCGGTCCTTCGCCTCTTAGAGGTCTTACGTGTACCCTTTCCTCGTATGAGCTCTCGCCTCTGTATTCAACAGTGGAATACCCGTTTAACTGTTAATACAGTCGCCCTTAGTTTTAATTTCAAGCAACCTTCTGACTTTTACATATGGTTTGCCTTCCTTCACATTTTCCTGCAGCTATTTCACCTTGGTTTCCTCGCATTTCTTATTTATGTCATTACTAAGTGTCTTGTCATTTTCTCGAACATGTTTTTACTTTCTTCTTTTGTCTATCAATTGAAGTTTTTTTTCTGTTATCGAAGGTTTATTTACAGTTACCGCCCTTGTACCTTTGTTTATCTACCGAGCATTTGGAATTGAAATCTTTGTAGATGTCCACTTCTCTTTAACTGAAATGCCTGCTGGTATTGCTTAAAGCAGTATCTCCATTCTTAGAGAACTTCCAACGCGTCTCCACCCTCCTCAGTACTTCCGTATCCCACTTCCTTCTACGTTGATCCTTCCTGACGATTGTTTTCAAGTTAAGTCTTCTCTTCTGCGTCCTTTTCAGATACTTATGAAATAATACGTCGTCATAATTTAAAGATACAAAAATGCTTCAAATGGCTCTGAGCACTATGGGACTCAACTGCTTTGGTCATCAGTCCCCTAGAACTTAGAACTACTTAAACCTAACTAACCTAAGGACATCACACACATCCATGCCCGAGGCAGGATTCGAACCTGCGACCGTAGCAGTCGCACGGTTCCGGACTGCGCGCCTAGAACCGCGAGACCACCGCGGCCGGCTTTAAAGATACAGTATAAATTCACAGGAATATTACGAATTCATTTTTTGGTCGAAGCTCTTTTCTTGGCCTCTTTTGTTTCCTAATACGTAATAAGGTAATGTGGTTCTGCCTTGGAACAGCCACTATTATTACCTTGCAGTATCTCATTTTTGGTACATCTCGCGTTTTCGTGCTTCTAATGGATATCTGAGTGGTGTTTCACACACTGTTCGTGTGATGTTAACTGAAAATGAAACATTGTGTGTTAGGATGTAGAGCTGTTGATGAAATATCGATAATTTTTGTCACCGATATATCGATATCGAAAGGACAGTACGTAGGGCCGATATTTTTCTTTTATATTAAATATTTTTTGGAAAGTTTTGATAAATATTTGAAATTGTAATAGAACATAACTTTACTTTCGCTGTGTGAAGGAGTCTTACTACTTTTTGTGCTTTCAAGACGTCCAGTATTTCTCTTTGGCTGTGTGAAACAAATATGGATGGCACAAAGAAGAAGTCCGATTTCAGCTGGGGGGACGGTGGTTTTGGAATAACAAGACATTCGGTGTAAGAAATAACACACCTGTTGCGTTAAAGAACAATTTTTAACGCAACTAGAGTGCTATTTCGTCACATCAACAAACAGTTACTAAAAATGATGAACAAAAATCTAAAAGACTATATTCGTCTCTGCGGTGGGCGAGGCGTGTAGGTGGAAATGATGACGTAATCGGCGCCCACCTTTACCAACGGAAACTGCAACGTTTATCTTCACCACGCAATTTTGACGCTACAACTGCTAGCGTTTGCAGAAATGGAAATAAAAAACAGTGAAGTCGACATTAAGAGTTCCCGACAAATTTCATATGTGACGAAACCGAATGGCGGACTCAACGGACACCTTTTATTGTGACCCTTACCTGCAGTTACAACTGTTAGCAAAGTGGTAATCGCCAAGCGCGAACGTGCATCGTTTTCCTCTCAGTTCTTGCTCTGAGGAGAATAAGCAGGCTACTAGCTTGTTGATGCACAGAATATCTAATAATAAATCAGTACGTAAATACACAGCTCTAAAACCGGGCCGGCCGCAGTGGCCGAGCGGTTCTAGGCGCTTCAGTCTCGAACCGAGCGACCGCTACGGTCGCACGTTGGAATCCTGCCTCGGGCATTGATGTGTGTGTTGTCCTTAGGTTATTTTGGTTTAAGTAGTTCTAACTTCTAGGGGACTGGTGACCTCAGATGTTAAGTCTCATGGTGCTCAGAGCCATGTCAACCATCTAAAACCGGCAGTATGTTTACAGTGTGCATCCGATACTTTATTTGACCGATACGTCGTTATTTTTTCCGTCGATATATCGATAATCTTTTCGATTTACCGAGTGCTGGTAATTACGATTTTCAATATCGTTTCGATACTTTCCCATTACAAAACTCCACTCAAATACCCAATAGAAACATGAAAACGTGAGATGCACAAAAACTGAGATACTGGATGGCAATAATTGTAGCTGTGCCTCAAATACCAAAAATACTTGTGAATACCAATATGTAATAATAAAATAATAAATAAAACCCACTGTAGATACACAAATTTCTGCGAAACACGTATGGGTAGTAAGGCAAGAAAAATTGTGTTTGCTCAAGGCAGAACCACATTTCCTTCTTACCGATTACTACTTCATTTTACTGTTCAACGACCGAATTATGTTTGCAATTCACCACCACACATTTTTTTCCCACCTTTCATTGTCTCCTTATGAGAGGTTGACAGGCTGTTGCAGAACTTCGTTCACTTCAGCGTAAGATCGCAGTGGACTGGGAGTAGGATATAGGGGTTTATGGACTGGGAATGTCTGTGAGGGGATACCCATTTGCACCAGCCACCTGATGGAAAAACCGCAGAAACCTTCAAGGGAACCGGGGAAATGGACCTACACTCCTGGAAATTGAAATAAGAACACCGTGAATTTATTGTCCCAGGAAGGGGAAACTTTATTGACACATTCCTGGGGTCAGATACATCACATGATCACACTGACAGAACCACAGGCACATAGACACAGGCAACAGAGCATGCACATTGTCGGCATTAGTACAGTGTATATCCACCTTTCGCAGCAATGCAGACTGCTATTCTCCCATGGAGACGATCGTAGAGATGCTGGATGTAGTCTTGTGGAACGGCTTGCCATGCCATTTCCACCTGGCGCCTCAGTTGGACCAGCGTTCGTGCTGGACGTGCAGACCGCGTGAGACGACGCTTCATCCAGTCCCAAACATGCTCAATGGGGGACAGATCCGGAGATCTTGCTGGCCAGGGTAGTTGACTTACACCTTCTAGAGCACGTTGGGTGGCACGGGATACATGCGGACGTGCATTGTCCTGTTGGAACAGCAAGTTCCCTTGCCGGTCTAGGAATGGTAGAACGATGGGTTCGATGACGGTTTGGATGTACCGTGCACTATTCAGTGTCCCCTCGACGATCACCAGTGGTGTACGGCCAGTGTAGGAGATCGCTCCCCACACCATGATTCCGGGTGTTGGCCCTGTGTGCCTCGGTCGTATGCAGTCCTGATTGTGGCGCTCACCTGCACGGCGCCAAACACGCATACGACCATCATTGGCACCAAGGCAGAAGCGACTCTCATCGCTGAAGACGACACGTCTCCATTCGTCCCTCCATTCACGCCTGTCGCGACACCACTGGAGGCGGGCTGCACGATGTTGGGGCGTGAGCGGAAGACGGCCTAACGGTGTGCAGGACCGTAGCCCAGCTTCGTGGAGACGGTTGCGAATGGTCCTCGCCGATACCCCAGGAGCAACAGTGTCCCTAATTTGCTGGGAAGTGGCGGTGCGGTCCCCTACGGCACTGCGTAGGATCCTACGGTCTTGGCGTGCATCCGTGCGTCGCTGCGGTCCGGTCCCAGGTCGACGGGCACGTGCACCTTAAGCCGACCACTGGCGACAACATCGATGTACTGTGGAGACCTCACGCCCCACGTGTTGAGCAATTCGGCGGTACGTCCACCCGGCCTCCCGCATGCCCACTATACGCCCTCGCTCAAAGTCCGTCAACTGCACATACGGTTGACGTCCACGCTGTCGCGGCATGCTACCAGTGTTAAAGACTGCGATGGAGCTCCGTATGCCACGGCAAACTGGCTGACACTGACGGCGGCGGTGCACAAATGCTGCGCAGCTAGCGCCATTCGACGGCCAACACCGCGGTTCCTGGTGTGTCCGCTGTGCCGTGCGTGTGATCATTGCTTGTACAGCCCTCTCGCAGTGTCCGGAGCAAGTATGGTGGGTCTGACACACCGGTGTCAATGTGTTCTTTTTTCCATTTCCAGGAGTGTATTTTTAATCTATCTTTGGGGCGTGTGTGTGGGGGGGAGGAGGGGAGGGGGTGTAAGTGTGTACCTGTGACAGCATTGACGCCGCACGCTGCTGCTGCTTTTATCGTACAGTAAGAGCTTTATAATGCATCAAGTTTCGTAATAACGTGCTAGGCAGCTAACTGCTGCTACACGCCAATGAAGTTGAGCTTCACTGATAAAACTACATACAATGGGAAACTGCAAACACAATGTGGTTTATGTGTAGAATTAATTCCTGTTTATAACGGTGACAGGATTAAGCGCTTGCGTTGCATAGACCATACCAGACTACCTTTTCATATGATGTTTTTGATGTTTCAGTGTCGACGAAAACCTCTAACTTAGCTTAAACAGATCCACAGGAAAGGTGAAGACAAGAGGAAGAGACGAAAAGTGAAGGAACTAGAGTCTTTGATATGTAAACTGAAGAACTGCTGTGCACATGATGATAAACGAGTAGCGTCAGAAATAAAATTTGTGGTAGACTTATGAAGCTCCTGCACTAATAAAATGTATTGGGAAACGATGAGTGTAAACCTGAAATAATGTAGTCATGAAATTTAAGTAATAGTGACCCATATAAATAGTGCTGGTGAAAAAGAGAAAAGTCCTGTAAATAACTGTCCAGAAATAAATAATTTAATTATTTGTAACAATATAGTGGAAATGCTGAGTTGCAGATAGGCACAATAAAAAGACTTTCACAAAATACAGCTTTCGGCCATTAAGGCCTTCGTCAACAATAGACATACATACACAGACAAACACACACACTCACCTAAATACAACTCACACACATGACTGCAGTCTCAGGCAACTGAAACCACACTGCGAGCATCAGTACCAGTGCATGATGGCAGTGGCTACTGATTTGAGGGTAAGGAGCAGGCTGGACTTGGCATGGGGAGGGATAGTATGGTGGGGGTGGCGAAGAGCGAAGTGCTGCAAGTTAGGATGAGGGCAGGGGAGAGTGGCGAGGGGAGAGTGGGGGAAGTAGCGGAAAAGGAGAGAAATAAAAAGACTGGGTGTGGTTGTGGAATGACAGCTATGTAGTGCTGGAATGGGAACAGAGAAGGTGTTGGATGGGTGAGGACAGTGACTAATGAAGGTAGAGGCCGGAAGGTGTTGGATGGGTGAGGACAGTGACTAATGAAGGTAGAGGCCGGAAGGTTATGGGAATGTAAGATGTATTACAGGGAGAGATCCCACCTGCGCAATTCAGAAAAGCTGGTGTTGGTGGGAAGGATCCATAAGGCACAGGCTGTGAAGAAGTCACTGAAATGAGAGATATCATGTTTGGCAACAGTGTGGTCCATTTATTTCTTAGCCACAGTTTGATGGTGGCCATTCATACAGACAGACAGCTTGTTGGTTGTCATGCCTACATAGAATGCAGTACAGTGGCTGAAGCTTAGCTTGTAGACCACGTGACCGGTTTCAGAGGTAGCCCTGTCTTTGATGGGATAGGTGATGTAAGTGACCAGACTGGAGTGGTGGTGGGAAAATGTATGGGACAGGTCTTGCATCTAGGTCCATTACAGGGGTATGAGCGATGAGGGATTGATAGCAAGGGTTGTGTAAGGATGGACAAGTATATTGACTAGGTTCAGTGGACAGTGGAATACCACTGTGGGAGGAATGGAAAGGATAGTGGGCAGGACATTTCTCATTTCAGGGCCCAATGAGAGGTAATCGAAACTGACCCGTGTGTGGCTCGCGTGGGTGCCGTTTGTAGGTTAGCATCGTGTAATAGGGATAGTGGCCTCTTGTATTCTTCTTGTGGTTACTGGCGCCAATACGTTTGCTAGCGTTGTCTGTCCATGAGTGGCAGCAGCAGCGTTTATCGATATCTAGTACTGTGGTACTATCTTTGGAAGGACGTCAAGTGTTTCAGGATCGGGTGTGTCGGCAGTTCGGTTGGGATGGAGCAGCAGTGAGGTCCAGCAGCGCATGGACATGCTGGGACCGCTGGCGGCACGAAGGCATTGCCAGATTGAGGGGCTGCAGTTGCGAGGGTCACAACCTCATTGTCCACTGGACCCAGGACGTTTGAGTTGAGTGAACATTAACCCAGTAGTGAAACCTCGACTATTTTGAGATCACGCCGTTTGCTCGCACGTTGCTGCTGGCAGGGTCGCTGAGACGAGGAGCAGTGAGTGGAGCGATTGGTTTTCGCGAGATTAGTTTGCCATCTCCGCTTCTTATTATAAATCATAGAATTCCTTGTGTTCATCTGTGAAGTTCAAACAGCGGTACTCTTGTGCCTTGTGGCTGCTAACGCCCCAGTTGCCTGACCTGGAGATAAGCGTATTTTCGCGGAGTGCCTTTCCTCGCCTTGCCCTGTCGTCCGGTAAGGCGTGTAGCTCCACAGCCTTCTTGATTGTTTCTTTTGGACTACCTTGGTCGTAGTGGTTCCTTCTGCTTCTGAATGTTCTAAACACTGGATTCTGAAGATGCAATGCTGCCCGCCGGTTCCGCCTTGCCTGGGTTATTCCATCGTTGTGTTGGTTACCAGACGCTAGATCGATTTTGCAAGAGTGTTGGTCTGCGTTTAAGCTGGGACTAGTTTGAGTTGCCATCCGGTTAAGTGAATACAACTCTTCGCCACCTGTCTCATCGTTTACGAAGTTAAGCGATGTTCCCAGGTCGATCCTTGGAGCAGCGTTTGAGGCCCACTTCTCTCCAGATTTGGTCAGACTGTGATGATTGCCAATAAGGCCTTCAGCCATGAATGCAATTTGTCTTAAGAATTTTTAATGACATGTTATCTCTTAATATGATTGTCCTTTTGATAATATTTTAGTAGGAATTTGCTATCGAGGCCTTCAACTGTCAAATTGTTTTTTGAGTTATTACTATTGGGGACTTTAGCTGACGAATAATTTGAATTTCTGGTCAATAATGCCTTCAGCCATGAATGCAATTTGTCTAAGGAAGTCCGCAGCTCGTGGTCGTGCGGGTTCGATTCCCGGCGGGGTCAGGGATTTTCTCTGCCTCATGATGACTGGGTGTTGTGTGATGTCCTTAGGTTAGTTAGGTTTAAGTTGTTCTAAGTTCTAGGGGACTGATGACCATAGATGTTAAGTCCCATAGTGCTCAGAGCCATTTGAACCATTTTTTTTTGTCTAAGGAATTTTCAATTAGATATTGTCTTAACAGCTAAATTTGATAATTTTTGCTTGTTGTCAGCCTTATATGCTACTGGTTCCAAAAAAAGTGTAGGTAATTTGAAAATAGAAACTGAGCGACCAATGGTAACTGAGTAAGGCTCCATCCACACCGAAATCTGCCTTTCCCTAAGTACAACATTTCAGAAGCCTGGCAGAGAATATAATACAGTTGCTCCAGTCCTGGGTGGTACTGAGTTACGAGGGGAATGCTCCAATGTGACCAGATGGTGGGACTTTTGGAGTTGGTGGGAGAATTGGTAGATAAGACACTGGTTCTGTACAAGGTTGGGAGGATGTTACATTCCATCCTGGATTTTCCTTTGTTTATTTTAATTATTTGTGTCATTTACAAATTGTCGAGAACTGTCGGCACTCAGTGCGTAGGTTGTCTCTCTGCTCACGCTCATTGCACGTTTCTTATTGGTTGTGTTGATCCCTGTGATTAGTCCCATTAACAATGGTATCACTGCCAGACTCGGTGCATAACAACTCTATCCTATTCACCCAACGAGGTTTTTCAGTGGTTAGCACACTGCAGTCACATTCGAGAGAACGACCACCCAAATTTAGGTCTTCGGTAGTTCCCCTACATCACTTAAGACGAATGACAGGATAGTACCTATATAATGGACACAACCAGATTCCTTCCCCATTGCTCCACAATTCCCAAATTGTAATCAGTCTATAATCTCATCTTCTATAGGACGCTATACACTGACTTTCCTTCCACTTCATTTACATAGACATTCTGTGAGTATTATTTTGATAGTGCGCTGTCATTAGAACATGATTACTCATTCCCTGGCGCATGAACAACGTAATCAGTGAATTAGAATCCCATTATTTCAAACAGAAATATGCAGACTTAGTGTTATGCTACGGTTCAGGCAAAGGATTAATCGGCTGACGTGTGTCACCTACGCCGATCGGCATCCTCAAATCCGCATTCCACCTGGAAGAAAAGGGTCGGGTACGTGTTCCAAAGAATAACGGCTCATTCATGACAAGACCCGCGGATCGCGGTAGACAAAGCTCGGGTGTTAAGACTGTTGCATGATCCTGAAACAAGTATGATAAAAACTGGAGCTGCTGAAATCATAGGCAATGTGTTTGCATGGTCAGTTCTTCACGAGCACTAAATCAAGTCTAAATACAAGACTACCATGCCACGTTTCAGTTCCCCCACAGATTCTAAGACGGAGAGATGATGTGCATTTCACAGGTTGGGTGTTATTTACATGGAGGCAAATTGTCGAGCGATTACGGAAGCCAGGAATCTATTTCGGTTTAGCATCAGTGTGTGGGCAGGAATTTTCGGTTCACACACATAAGACTACTTACAGTACCCGACAAGTTAACACGCGCTGTTTATAAGCGATTCTGTACGGCATATTACTTGCGCCATAGGAGAACGCCACCCTTGCAAAAAGAGCAAGTTCTGTTCGTTACGTACACTACAGGCCATTAGAATTGCTACACCAAGAATAAATGCAAATATATTATACTAGAACTGACATGTGATTACATTTTCACGCCATTTGGGTGCACAGATACTGAGAAATCACGTAACGCCGGAAATGCATATCCTCCTATTTCCATCTATTGTACTATAATATTTTTCCTTGTTTTGTTACCTCAAGATATGACATTTCTGTGTCTTTATATATTGTAATTGTTTTACTATATATATATATATATATATATATATATATATATATATATATGTATGTATGTATGTATTTATGTCGATGTATAATTGGTTTGTTTTGTAAATATTATTGGTATTATTACGCTGGGTCTTGCCTAGGGAAAACTAAACTATCGAACGAATACATCGATAGGTCGTGTGGAGAACCAAAGTGTTTAGGATCTTTGGTAGTGCGTGGAGCGCGGGCAGAGGGAGTCTGGCTGGAGTAGTGCAGTGGAGCGGGTGTGTTGTGTGACGCTTCCGCGAGTTGCCGCGCTTTCGGGGTTGACAGCATGTAATTGCGCTCGACTCGCTATGTTAGTTTCTGACATGGTGTCGCGGACGGGAAGCGTTAGCTGGCACACATCAAGAGCCCGTTTCGGCTGGAGACCGTGTCGAGGAGAAGGCGCGCCAACATCCAGCTTCTGCAACAGCGACGGCCGACAATGAGTGACTGTCGCCACCTCCTCGTGCGACGACTTCAAACCTTCAATCAACCAACAAGGAAGACTGGTAGCACGTAAAGCTTTAGAACTGTATGGCAGACCTCAGCTTTTCAAACTGTTTAATTTTTCTCACTAAATTACAGCAACGTAGCATGAACCTTTGTTGCTGATTGTCCCAATTGCATGACCAAGCAGGGTCCCTTCCATTTCCGGAATGAGCCCGAGTGTCGTTGAAATTCAAACGCCAGCATTAAAGTAATATCATTCGATTTCACTGCTTTAATTTCAAAGTTCAGTTAAGGTATTCATAGCTGGCTACAATATTTAGATTACACAAGCACAAATTAAGAGTGCGAGTTTTGTTACCGTATTTTAGCTTACCTGTGACTGCAGCTCAGCTTGGTACGTACTAAATTTTACTATCGTTAATTGTTCAGAATCATTTAATTCAAGTTCAAAGTTAAATCTCTTATTTCTAAATTGGGTAGATTCAAGTAGCTTTTGAAATGATTGTTGAGGTAGCCCAAGCCTAACCGCATTTTACTGAATTTCGATGTGCTTCATAAACAAAGCTCACTATTAATTTCAGTCACGAAATTAACTTTCAATTTTCCGGAAAACCGGTGGCCGCGCAAGCTTCAGTTGCCACGCTTCAAGTGCTAATTATATGTGTAAGAACCTTCCTTTTTCAGTTACTATAGTAATTGTCCATAGACTGCCGACCGTAATTTCCCCCAAATCTCAAATATCTAATTACCGCTAGTTAATTGTTAACGTAACGGCCGCACATTTACTTTCTTTATTAACTTTACCCCTTTGCAAAATTAATTTTCACCAGTTTCATTTGAATTTTTTCTTCCATTTAGATATAACCATTTCCTCCCTCTTTACCGACAGATTAACTTCGGTGACGATTGCTTTTCCCAAATTTCCATTAGGTACACGCGGTCATTAAGGTAGATAAGTAAGGGGGAGGTTACAATCAGTACCCAGAACAACCACCTTTGCCCATAATAAAGGCCTTGATACGCCTGGGCATTGAGTCAAACAGAGCTTGGATGGCGTGTACAGGTACATCTGCCCATGCAGCTTCAACACGATACCACAGTTCAGCAAGAGTAGTGACTGGCGTATTGTGACGAGCCAGTTGCGCGGCCGAAGATAAAATAATTTAAGCCGCAGATGACTGTGATACAGAGTGCACGATGCAGAAAATTTTGCAAATGTGTAATATAGCCTGACTTACCGTAAATATTTCTCACAAAAGACACACATCAAAAAAAGTGTTCCGAGAGTTCCTGAACCTGTACAGAAAACTGGAATAGAGATAACCGTAAACATCATTTCCGCCCTTTTTATGACTCACGAAAACCACACATTGCATTTTGTACCACCGAACAGCGAGAGCTTCAGAGGTCCAGATTACTCTACACACCGGTACCTCTAATACCCAGTAGCATGTCCTCTTTCATTGACGCATGCCTGTATTCGTGACTGCACGAAAAGCGTTATTCAACATTGTAGCTTTGCTGTCAGCGTTTCTCCGAGCCAAAATCCGTAGGTAGCACTCATCCACCGCAGTAGTAGCCCTTGGGCGGTCTGAGCGAGACATGTCATCGACAGCTCCTGTCTCTCTGCATCTCTTCCATGTCCGAGCAACATCGCTTTGGGTCACACTGAGACACCTGGACTCTTCCCTTGTTGAGAGCCCTTCCTGCCGCAAAGTAACAATGCAGACACTTTTGAACTTGGATATTCACCGTCTAGGAATGGTTGAACTACAGACAACATGTACCTCCTTCCTGGTGGAATGACTGGAACTGATCGGTTGTCAGACCCCCTCCATCTAGTAGGTGCTGCTCATGCACGATTGTTTACATCTTTGGCTGGGTTTAGTGACATATCTGAACTGTCAAAGGGACTGTGTCTGTGTGACAATATCCATAGTCAACGTCTGTCTTCAGGAGTTCTGCGAACCAGTGTGATGCAAAACCTTTTTCGATGTAAGTATTTCTCTATAGAAAGTAAACCAAACGACATTATCATAGATGGTAACAAAAGTAAGGCGTTTAAAAAGTAAAAATATTGTGACTTATAATCGGAGATTTAGTTTTGACAGGTGGCAGAAGCCCCCTCTCATATTTCTACCTTTCTCTGAGTAATTCGATTTTCCTCTCTAATTGCATGCGGTGAAAAGTTGCTATTCCTTCACACGCGGGCTTCCCACGCAGCGTCTCTCATCACCAGGGCGGTCCGGTGACAGGCGGGCTCTGCTGATCTTGAAAGGCTTAAGCCGACGGGTGTGAGGGAATCGAGTGAATGCTATCCAGACGCCGTCATTGTCATAACAGCGGCGGAGACACGCCCGCAGGGGCCTGAAAGAGCGGCTGGGCTAGAGATTCCGTTACTTTGCAGAAACTTAGCGAAAACACTTTCTGGCGGGCTACCAGCGAGGCATGGGAATGACTTGTGTCCCCAGGCAGTCTTGGCGGGCAAATTCCCGTGTTTTCTGCCAAATCGCAACTGTGATTGGCTTGCTCAGGGCATAGCTCCGTGACGTAGCAAAATCGGCGCAGAAATTGGCGCCAAGAATCCCCATTGGTGGAATGGTAGTGATTCGGCAATAGAGTGGAATTTTCCGCCGGTTTTCGAGTTGCTGATTGGAACGTTTAACGACGGCCACTGTCGTAAGGGCGGGAATGTTCTGTGTTCGGTTTGTTAGGGTGCTCTGGTGGGAGTCGGTTCTCCCCTTTCGGTCAGAGTAGGTTACAAGACCGAGCTCTCGCTGCTCTGGACAGCCTGCCTTCCGTTGGCTGTCTAATATACTTTTATTTGATTGTAACTGTTTAACGAAGTTGCTGAAGTTTCGACTTCAACGTAACTTTCCAAGTACAGTTGGCAATTGAGCGTTCTGTGTACAAGCGGCCTATGTTGTCTGTCTTGAGCAGTTTTGGCTAAAGTTGACTGTATCGGAGTTACTATATGACTTCACTAGGCAATCACTGTACCGTCAGTGATTGTGTGGCGATCCTTTTCGTCTCCCTCAGAGGAGCATTTGTATTGGCAGGAAGTCTTTAGCCTGGAACAACCAGACCAGGAGAATTTGTTTTGGGCTCTACTCGCGACATTATCATCACCATGATGGTTGGTAATGTATGTACGCAGCACCGGCAGCTTAGGGAAATTTGCTAGGTGATAATCAGAGCTCAGCAGAGCGCGCCTGTTCGTTTTTTCTAACTTTATTCTGTCTTGGTTGTTCATTGTCTGAGTTCTCACTACTGTAGCAGCAATTAATGTTGGGTTGGCTGTGTGTTTCTCTTGAGATTTGAGTTGCAACGAATTGGCTCCACATACCACTTCGTCATAAATATCACAATCTAGTTTATGGACAACTTCACCTTCACAGCATTTATTTGAGTACCCAATTTGATCCAATTAGATGTATTGTAAATGTTTCATGTGTTTTGCTTATTATTTAGAGTTTAGTCATACTAAATGAAATTGTTATTTCGGACAGAACTTTCATTCTGTTAATCGTTAGAGCACACCTTTCATTTCTCACTATGTTAATGAAACTTTCCTTTATTTGATTAATTTCTAACAAATTACATTATTGCAGGTGCCAAACTCTTTTCTACTCCCCTTGCAGGGTCGATTACACAGTCAGCTCGCGTTTATTCTTAATCCATGTGCAACAGCAAAAGTCGGAGTTTCGAATAAGGGGGGGGGGGCTTAGAGCATCATTTACATTTGAAAATTCTAGAAGAATTTGGTGTTAAATACACTACTAGCCCCGGCACCTCACAGTTTAAATTGAACAATGAAGAAGGCAGAGGACCACACAAGGTAAACATGAAATCAATGAGTTGAATTTCAACCTTTGGCCTGATAAAATTAAGAAAAGGACAAAAAAGTTTATATGAATGAACAATACAAAGCATTTGCTAATATTATACGGAATTCTAAGCAGTGATGAAAGTATAAGAAGGCTTAAGGCCGATGAATTCGATATTTTTTTTTTTTTGGGTAACTACAGAGTTCCAAGGTCAGAGAAGGTCTCAAATGAGGAAGAAACTCCCACGTACATCGCTAAATGGTGCTTAAAAAGTTATCGACATATGATGAGTTTAGGGGATGAACTATAACCGGAAAGATTACTTTGTTGAAAAACTCCATAGAAGGAGAAAGTGGAAGATCCTGTGCAGATTCGAAAAACAAGTGGAGGAGGATATGCGACGTAGATGTTTGAGAGAAGATTGGTACATGGATCGAGAGGCTAGGAGAGGAGGTTGTGAGAAACGTTCTGGTAGCCGTAACGAACTTGCAAATTATACAGAGGCTTGACAAACATGTAGAAAAACCTAAGTGATGACATATTAGAATTCCTAATTCGATGTAAGAAGATCTGTGTCATTAAAACACCTACCAGTTCTCTCGAAATAAATAAGTGTAAGTCTTCAATGATTTTCAAAGTCATCTTATACCATTCTTCCTGCTAAATCGTTGCAAGTTCGGCTAACGACGATGGAGGTATATAGCTATCATGCAAACCTACGGCAAGAAAGGAAGAATGAATTGATTGCTGGTGTTAATAACGATCATCCTCCTTTACCTGCTCTGCATTACTGCAGATGGCGTGTCACTGAGCACATCTGTCCTGTGCATGCAGTACACGCGAGGCGCCTAGTTGTTTCCACTGCACTGTGTGGTATACGAAGGTTCTGTTATAGTTCAGTAACCTGCTGTCTTCAAGTTGATGTCCCTAGCACAGAAAACAGCACGAAGATCGTAGGTTCTGTATCTTGAGGCTGAAACTGACTTTTATCGAGGTTCTGTTCTGAAATAATGTATCACTTCTTTGGGATGCCACTCGCGTATTTTAACATAGCCACACGAGAAGACTACATGATCTTAATACAACGCCTTCTGATACAGCAGAGTACATGATCAAACACAATGTTTACGAAAATGTATCTTTACACTATTTGTGGCACGTGTTTGTGCCTCATGACTACCGGAGAGAATCTTTTAATACTGAATATTGGCAAACACATCCTGCCACAGACAACATGACTGTACACCTCGACTGCCTAATCCACAGTGACGAACAGGAACTTAAATAAAAATTGAAAACTCATCCTACAACAGACAACATGTCGGTTCTTCTCGACTGCCTAAACCAGAGTGACGAACAGCCCAAAACACTTCGCGCGCCGTACCAGAAAAGGCGTGACCCGAACGCTTCCGAAGTGATTCGTCTGCAATTTCGTCAATCGTTTGTTTTTGATTTAATTTTTTTAATGATTCTAAAATGACTGATTGATAGTTAGCTGTTGAGAGATATTTATATTAAAAAGTGAAGTCATTCCAATGAGTAGTTAAACTAATAATAATAACTATACTTTAACGTCTGCTGCCCTTGCTCCGAACACAGCAGCCAATCACAGAGCAGTAGCATTATGCAGGCGGTCTTTCTCAAGGGAATGGTACCTAACTAACATCTGTCACACGTACCTCACACCAAACGTTGTCATCTATGTACTTCTTGCATCTCCACGGCTCTAGGAACAGCTTCTTGGGGCCTAATATGATGGATGACTAAGCCAGAAATATTACAAACTTCTCTCGAAAGTAAACCACAGAGACTCAATAATACAGAAATTTGGCGACTGTGGATGACAGGGCTGATGCAACAGTTGATCATCATTCTGGAAGAAAAACACAGTCTCAGGAGAAGAGAGGGGTGTGAATAGAGTCTCCGTTGTCTTGGAATACAGTACCACCATTAGTGGGCAAACATTGTACTACGAGATGGACCAGATCAGCCAAAATGGTATATAATCCTTGGCAGTAATACGACCACGGAGCGTAATCTTGGAGCCCATGGAATACCACGATATGGGTGCCCAAATCATCACCGAACCCCCGCCTCGCGTCACTCTTGGGACGTAAACACGGCCAGGAGTTCAGTGGCAACAGCGTGAAAGAAGACTGCTTCAATCAAATTACATTCTTCCATTGCACCGTAGACCAGGTTTTATGGCTTCAGAACAACGTTTTCCTGTTACGGGCATTTGCCTCACTAAGCAGTTGTTCTGAAACTACAGCTCACCTTGCAGTTAACTGCTTACGGAGGTCCCTCATGTTGTATTGATGCCGAGAGGTTTTGCGTGCTCGAAATACAGTTCTGCAATGAATTTTGCGCTGTCGTGCTCGTATTTTTCGTCACAATCCTCTTCAATGACCGATCACTGAAGACACACTTTCGTCAAAGTTGTGAAATTGCGGATGATGTTTTACCGCTTTCTTTGCATCCGGTATATATCTTTGTTAGACTGCTTCTAAAATACCGGACATTTCGGCTACCTTGGGTACGGAAGTATTCAACACACAAGCTCCAACAATCTGCCCACGTTAGAAAGCGCTGATCTCCGATGTTGGAGGACGTTGTACAGGTTTCAAATACAGCATGCACGCTTGGCTAGCCATTGCATTTTTGTTCAAGCTCACATTTCTTGCGATTTACCACATATTTGTCTACCCCATTTGTACAGGGTGACCGAAAAAAGTCTAGAATACTCTGAGGTCTGGTAGTACTCATCGAAGCAAGAAAAATAAGTCCAAGAAACATGGGTCCGGAAATGCTTACATTCCGCTGTAAACACACGTTTACAGGACGTGTTCAACGTGGCGTCCGTTCATGTAGCGCACCCCTCTGCCCTCCGGCGTAAGGAATGAGGCACCATTTGAAGTACACCCGGTTGTTGTTGCACCTGCCGGCACTCATTGAAGACGCGATCCTGTAGTGTCCGCACATCGTTAATTGGCGTGGCATAGACCAACTCCTTCAAGTGCCCCCATAATCAACAGTTTAGGGGACTGATGCCTAGGCAACGAGCAGAAACCCCTGATACGTCTACATACGACTCTTACAGGTGACACGTACGTAAGCATCCTGTCTAATCACCTGCATCCATTCCTGTCCATCGCGCATTCCGACGAGCTGGGCAATTCCAGCAGGACAATGCGACACGGCGCCCGTCCAGAATTTTTGCGGAGTGGCTCCAGGGACACTCTTCTGAGTGTAAACACTTCCGCTGGCCCCAAGAATCACCAGGCATTAACATTACTGAGCACATCTGGGATGCCTGGCAACGTACTGATCAGAAGAGATCTCTACCCCCTCTCTTACGGATTTACAGACAGCCCTGCAGAATTGTTGGTGTTAATTCCCTCCTGCTCTACTTGAGACATTAGTAGAGTCTGCGTTCTCGCGCGGACCCTACACGGTGTTAGTCAGGTGTACCAATTTCTTTTGCTCTTAATTATATTATCTACTTAGTGAATTCTCGCCACTGCAAGACATAAAGGCAAGAAGAAGCTACCAATTCGTCTATGCGGGGACGACAGAGTGACAACAGAGGCTCTGTAATGGTGTGGGGCGTGTGCAGTTGGAGTCGTATGGGACCCATGATACGTCGAGATACGACTCTGACAGGTGGCACGTACGTGAGCATTCTGTGTGATTGCCTGCATCCATTCATGTCCGTTGTGCATTCCGACGAACTTGGGCAATTCCAGCAGTACAATGCGACATCCCACACGTCCAAAATTGCTGCAGAGTGACTCTAGGAACACCCGTCCGAGTTTCAACACGGGGCAGCAAATTCCCCAAACGTGAACATTATAGAACATTTGTGGGATGCCTTGCAACATGGTGTTCAGAAGAGATCTACACCCTTACGGATTTATGGACAGCTGTGCAGGATTCAAGGTGTCAGTTCCCTCCAGCACTACTTGAGACATTAGTCGAGTCCATTCCAGGTCGCGTTGCGGCATTTTTCGCGGGGATCCTACACCGATATTAGGCAGGTGTACCAGTTTCTGTGGCCCTTCAGTGTATATTCGTAGGAGTTGCAATTCGGCAGAAAGTTTCATGTGAAAGGCAAACAGTTCTAGTCGAATGACATCTTTTCGGTGATTGGTTCTCGAAGTCTTTATAACGTGGTCCTTTCATCTATCTTAGAGGAAGTTGAAGTAAGCTGATCGGTCTATGTGTCTTTAGGATGAGCTTTTCACTCTGCAGCGGAGAGTGCGCTATATGAAACTTCCTGGCAGATTAAAACTGTGTGCCGGACCGGGTCTCGAACTCGGGACCTTTGCCTATGGTGGGCAAGTGCTCTACCAACTGTCCTATCCAAGCACGACTCACACCCCGTCTTCACAGCTTTGATTCCGCCAGTACCTCCTCTCCTACCTTCCAAACTGTACAGAAGCTCTCCTGCGAACCTTGCAGAACTAGCACTCCTGAAAGAAAGGAGAGCTTCTGTAAAGTTGGGAAGGTAGGAGACGAGTTACTGGCAGAAGTAAAGCTGTGAGGGCGGGGCGTGAGTCGTGCTTGGGTAGCTCAGCTGGTAGAGCACCTTCCCGCGAAAGGCAAGGGTCCCGTGCTCGAGTCTCGGTCCGGCACACAGTTTTAATCTGCCAGGAAGTTTCAAATGTGTCTTTGTTTGGATTCGGGATGCTGCTGCTGTGGCGACGCGGGTGTACCGGCGTTGGCTGCAGCAGACACACAATAGAGACCGGCGACCCGCGACCGCCTCGGCGTGTGTGTGAGGGCGGCTCGGCGGCTGTTTGCGGTGGAGGTCAGCGCCGGCGCGCGTGACGGATCGCCCGCGTTACGCACGCACCATTACGCCCGGCACTAATTCAAAACGCTAAGCGACACGGCCGGCCGCGCCGCCACGCCAGACAACGGCTTCCGGAAATGCAGCCGACCGCACAGCCCGGCGTGGGAGAGGCGCATCACGGCTATAAGAATACCACCAGCCTCCGCACGCCTCTAATAGTATTCAACACGGGTTTCCTTCTCAATATGGTCCTTTTTTTCTATTACGTCATTTCCTCGCTCATAATGGGTAAAAATGGGCGGATAACTCTAATTTTTCCTATGTTTCGATGGAAATTGTGTTAAAAAGGAAGAGTGCAGAAAATAAAGAAAATGTAGTGTACCAATGTGTTCACAAGTATTACCGAAATCTTATGTTAGACATCAATTCTGATGTTCACGTAGAGTAACTGATGAATAAATACTGCATCGAACTAAGGGTAAAAGAGTGCACTACCCTACCGCCTACGCATTTAGATAATTAACCTGTATCAGTATGTAGCTGCCCAATGACCCGCCAGGTTAGCCAAGAGCGCTACTGCGCTGCTTCCTGGACTCAAGTAGGCGTGCCGGTCCCGGATCGAATCCGCCCGGCGGATTAACGACGGCAGTCCGGCTGTGGTTTTTAGGGGGTTTTCCACATCCCGCTATGTGAATACCGGGCTGGTCCCCACATCCCGCCTCAGTTACACGACACACAGACATTTGTAACACTTCCGCACTATGTCATGGTTCACACTAGATGCAGACAGCTGGGCTACACTGATTCTGTCCTCAGGGGTATGGGGTGGTGGCAGGAAGGGCATCCGACCACCGCTTTCCATTCACTTTGCCAATTCCGTTGTAACCACGCCGACCTTGCGACCATTGCGGGAAAGAAAGTATGCAGATGCGCAATGAAGACTGTAAACTATCATTATTATGCAACGATTTTTAATTAACGCTATATTATGACCCTGCAGACTTCAAAACCGTGGTTGCATGGTGACACTGTAATTTAAATTTGTGAGCAGGTGAGATACATATTTAATCAATGCCAATGTTACCATAAGTTCTATTGTTTATTATAAATCCTCCCATAAAACGAGTGCAGTAGTTGCTCTGAATTTTACCAGAATATGTTTAATAACATCACAAGAACATGAAACAGTTATGAGTAATGTAACACCCCAATTATAGAACCCATAATGAACACTCTTTTGTTGCAATAAGAAATAGAAAAATCAGTCATCCTGACAGTGGTAACAGCTACTGACAACAAAATTTACACTCTTTACAGTTTGATTAACAATAATGTTATGTAAATACTAATGCTTATCATAAAGAAAGGACTGAATGAAAGAATACCATATGATACGAAACAAAAACTTTAAAGAAAGAATTCAAAAAATTGTTCTTTACGAAGATTAAAGCCCAGACCATAAATTGACCAAAAATACCATTTATCCTAGAAGAGAGTTGGAGCCGCATCGAGCTATAAGTTCGCTGTGACTACAATGTAACTCGGGAATGGAGATGTTGACTTCACTTCCCTCTTGTACTCTTGCAATAGTAGTACGCATGTTCAGCGCTACTAGATTGTCTTAAAACCGATCAGAAGTTTAAAAGTTCTACGGTTGAAAGTATTAGTCAGAAGTCGGACTGAAGGAAAATCATCTTTACCGTTTACGCAGACAACGGGATAGTTGATATTTGTGACAGAAAAATAACTCGTATGATTGCTGATTTGTGATGGGACGTAGCCTTCGTGTCACTTAATAGTCACGAACGTCAAAGGACAGAAAGAGACTGATTGCAGACATAAACTCTATTGCCCACTTGAGTGGGCAACAGATAAACGCAATCACGAAGAACTTACAATTGCGCCGTGTTGTCAGAAGCTATCATCAAAGTCAGAATTGCTGATGCTAACAGACGCAATTCCCTGAGTGGAAAATCGGTGTGTGTGCTCAGTATAGGGACAATTAATTACGAAGAAAAATAAACTTTAACTAAACTTTGATTCTTCGTGTCACATACATCATTTAATGGATATTTAAAGTGCATTTGTGGAATTAACTGATTCTTCGGATAACATAAAAGTGAAAAGTGATTTAGTGACAATTTAACTGTGAACAGCAATAAGTTTACACCGAAATATGACGCATTCTGAACATTACTCAATGGTATGCTATCTCTGGAATTACGTCGTGTAGTTGTTGAATACGCGACGTAGCGACGCCTTGACGACGGAATAATAATTGACAACTCAATATCCTCGCAAAAATTATGATGTGACATCGGCTTGGGTGATGGATTGATGATTCAAGACATTACGTTTTCAACGTCTGAATACCCATTCTCAAACAGGGCATAAGAACTACACTCAGCAAGTTCACGTAAATTGAAAAGTCTGTCGCGAACACCCAAAGGACTTTTGGTTATCATTTCAGACCCTTCACTCACAAAGAAAACCACGACAGTTCTCAGTGTGTTAGCACTGCTTCGCGATCTCTTTCACGTTAGTGAAGGAAACAAGCTTTTTGTTTGTCCCAGTCGTAGTACTTCAAACATTGTATACAAGAAAGATTTAGAAGTAAAAAATAAATTCGATGTGTACGAAGTCTCAGGTACAGCTATAAATAAATACACAGTGTATTCCAGGTTTCTTGGCTAGTGTGAAAATGAGCCACTTGGTGGATTACAGTTCTATCTTCCGTTTCTAAAATGAGACTACGTACATGTTTTGACTGTATTGTCTCAGAAAGAAAAAAAAGGTAACATTTGGCGAATTAGAATTCTACCCTTTCCACTAAAGTGAGGACTTTCAACTTGTGCATATGACGGCCGCACATACGTATCCCAAAATAATTCTTCACTACCGACATTTCTAGATCAGCTTACACGCTTCTGTAATCTTTTTATAGTCAGCTCATACTCTATTACATTTTATAGTAGCATAATGCAATTTTCCAATTTCTTTTTTGTATGCAGCTCACTTGCGAAAAACTGGCTCTACCTCACTCGATACGTTTTTAGTAAAAAACGGCAGAGGTCTGAGATGCTGACCGCCGTCGATGCTTCACAATCCTGGAAATATGACTTAACAGTTCTTATCATAGGAATGGCTCATTCCAAAACTTTTGCAAATGAGCCTTCATCTTTAACAACCATGAAGACAATTATATCCTCATTACACAATTGCGCGTTAAATATATAATAACACAAATAAGTATACCACAGGACAGTTTACATAGATTTAAAACGATTCTACGGCATTATACAAATCCAGGTGATGATAATTATCGGATAGAATCGACTTAAAAGTCAAATTTTTATTCTGTACGTGAGTCGAATGAAGCCGACCTTCAGTGTTGTGTTCAGTAGCCTAGAGGTCCAGCAAGGTTTGGGTAGTAGCGCTAGAGTCAGATTTTGAGAACTATACAAAAATATGTTCGTGCAGCTGGAAAAATTTAGACTTGGAAATACCACAAAACTGGCTTGGCAACTCTGCGACCGTCGACATATTTTCGGTATAGCAGCTGAATTGCGTTCCCAAATTCGTTGGCTATTTTCTCACAATTTTCATGAGATATACTGAACAACTCCTAAGTAATAAGGGACAATGGCAAATTAAATTTTTCGCTGCAGGGAGTTTTATTCGCAAGTTTTAATAGTTTCTCTTATCTTTCGCTCTGTGAGCAGTCTGTTATTCTTTTTGCTCTACTTGCTGCTGCCTCAGTAGCAGAATGTTCACCTAACCGACGCATCACTCGCTATGTGATACTGCGCTCGTTTGCTCATGCTAATTCAGCTGTTTCTATAGCGCCTAATATCGCTGTAAAAGTGGTACATGTAAAGTCATCTGTTTTTCCCCATTCTCTTATGCAACTGGAAAGGACAAGGATGGAATAAGTAATACAGCCTTATGAAAATATGAGTTCGTACTGCTGTTATTGTATAGACTAAGCAGACAACTTTTATAATCATGAACTAAATGATGGAATGTGCCACTAATTGCAACTGTAATATTTCTATCACTATTGTTATTATTCGTTCTTGGAGAGTTTTACGCTCTGCTCTTTTCACTATTTGTTGAATGGCGAGTTGGGAAGATGGAAGCATTATTTTCGCCACACGTAGTATTCTCGCTTAACTCTGCTGTTCACTTAATTTCAGAGTGAGAGAAGAATACCCAGTCAGGAAACCTGACGACTGTGAGCCGGCACTATAGATAGAAATCTAATGTCATTTCTGATGCTTCATCATTGTGACGACAAAGCAGTTCATTTCAGAGCGTATTACCCAACAATAAAATTAGTAAATGCGCGAAAACTACCTGAAAGCCACGAATGTTTGGTATTGAATAGCCTCGAACGTTTTTCTGTTATTTCATCTGTTGGCTGCATGAAACTAATTGAAAATTACAGAAAATGTTCCAAGACGCTAGCATTTTGATGTATTTGAAACGAAGTACGAAAAGGTAGAAATTCTAAGTTTTTCTTGCTTTTGGGTCAAATGCCCAACTTCTGTTACAAGACGACTGAAATTATTTTACGAGCAGCCATAAATGACTGACTTAGGGATACAGAGCTACTTTGTAAGATTTCATCTACAAGCCTATAGGATCGTGCTGGTAGTGGACGAATTCTTCCCGACCAGTAGGGGAAAAATAATTTCTCTTAACACGGAACGAACTGCTAGAGTTTCCGTAGATTAAACGATGTCGTAACTGTTCCTCGGTGCAACCACTTGCATACAGTTCTTAATAAAAAGACGCTACCTTCAACGCCTGTCCTCGAGTTTACATGAGGGTTTTCCGTGACATCATGTGAACTATTGTAATATCCATGGTGAGGGAGTTGCTTGAGGTTTGCAGAGTAGTGATAAAATCACTGCCGTCACACGGGTGACACAATATACCGACAGCACTGATTGGCGAAACTGCATGGATCATAAACAAATTCAGGGTCCGTTTTGAAGTGAAATGAAGGTGTCGGTGGTTTAACCTCATCGAGGGTAGGAAAGAGGTGCAAATGCCAGACGGTCGCAGGACATGGTCACTGGTTCGGGAGTACACCAGATTCGTAATACACATATTTGTGATACACAGGGAATTGTCAAGCTAATTCGAGCGCAGAAAGACACAAGACTGTGTGTCATATTTGTATGTGTGTGATCATAATTTATGAGAAATCCACTGTCCACTGTTTGTGTATGGGTGGCGTGGGGGGGGGGGGGAGAGGAGGAGGAGGAGGAGGATTGAGTAATGTGGGTGTATAAGATGTTTGTTGGTGTGACAGTCTGTTACTCTGGTTCATTACTTCCAAAATGAGGTGACTGTTACGAAGGAATTGAATAGTCTACACAAAGGTACAAGCATAGAGCATACTGATGAGATTAAGTAGAATACGACGAGGTTTTGAACAGTGTACCAACGGCATCGTCGCTGGGGCAACATCGGTTACCGTCAGATCACCGGCTGTTCAGCTGGGCTAGCACAGGACGGGTGACCGTCCGGTCTGCCGAGCACTATTGGCAAGTGGGATACACTCAACAGTTTTGTGGCAAATTGAGGAGCTACTTGACTGAGACGTAGCGGCTTCGGTCACGAAAACTAATAACGGCCGGGAGAACGGTGTGCTGACCACATGCCCCTCCATGTTCGCATGCGGCGACGCCAATAGCCTGAGGATGACACGATGGGAGGTCAGTACGCTTGGGCTTTTGTGTTTTGTGTGGGACACAATGTCATTAATGCAGTTGACATACTGCTGAGTAATTAATTCAATGTCAGAAATTAAACAGGAGTTATAATCTGGCTGAGAAGAAACCCTGTTATTGAATCGTCGTAGCTTTTGGGTAACCTCCTCATATTCCAGCATCGTATGCCCATGTGTACCATCGCTTTCGTATCACCAGGTATTGCTGTAGGTCATTGTGTGTAAACGCCACTTTTTTAAATTTCTCTTTATTTAAAAACCACCTGCTGTTGAGCCTTTCATCTGAATGAGCACAAAGTTAGTTACTACTTTACATTAAACGTAGCAGGTGCTCTTAATTTATGATGTTTTGTGGTTGGTTTACGCACATCAGCTTACACCCGCCACGCTTAAGGCACGTCAGTATACGGGTGTTACCGCTGTGTGCCAGAAGTACAAGCTTTGTTCCTGGATTGCTAGTCCACTGAAGAAACACATCGGCACTTGAAATTTTCTTTATATTCCAATTACATATTTGGAGCGCTTTTCACGTATGTTGTCTTATCCACCAAGTGTATGTGTTAAATCAAGGAAGTACATACTACACAGAAACTACAACCAATTTGCACTTTTCACTATGAGTTGTCTTTCTTAACCATCATTAGGACGATGAAGGAACAATAAACGCTGTAGATGCTCGCTAGGTCTGTGGAAGCGTCATCTTGTAGGCCAAAGCTGTGTTGGTTCTAGCTTCCAGTCTAACGGAAGGCAAGTGTTTTACCTCTTACGTAATAGAGCTATAGCCCTTGGGCTTCCTGAATGTAGCGAATAATTTGATTTCTTCAAAATGGTTCATATGGCTCTGAGCACTATGGAACTTTACTTCTGAGGTCATCAGCCCCCTAGAACTTAGAACTACTTAAACCTAACTAACCTAAGGACATCACACACATCCATGCCCGAGGCAGGATTCGAACCTGCGACCGTAGCGGTCGCGCGGTTCTTGACTGTAGCGCCTAGAATCGCTCGGCCACCCCGGCCGGCTTGATTTCTTCGATGCTACTCACTCCATAGGCGTAACAGATGTTTCGCTTTCTTCCGATGTCTTCGCCCTTCTTTTAGATCCAAAGGGAAGAAAATGTGAGAAAGGTTAAACATTTTTCCGTTTAACGCTCCATTTTCTAACCCAAACAAAGCACTATGCATAACCTTCAAATATTTAACGTCAAGAAACCATCGCAAGAGCGAAACTGGGACCTCAAATAAAAAGTGACGACTGATACATAAAGCTACAGCCACCAGCGTACCAACACGGAAAAACAAAATCGCCACAAACATATACACCAACCTACTTTATCAGTTAGTTTAAGAAATTATGCGTGCGATAGCTCAGCTTTCCTTCTGTACGGCGCGGACTTAACCACGAACAGATAGTGCAGCATAGTAGCCCAATTGAAATGCAATACATCCTGTGGAAACTTCCAAATCCTACAGTGTTGGCAGTTTGTGCAGATGGCTCTTATATGATATAATTTCAGTGTTAGAAAATCAAGTCGAACGTGTCCATTGAGTACTTGAGGCAGCAGGTGAACGACAATGCGATCGAATAAGGAAATGAGTGTATTGAACAAGCTGTAATCCAGGCCTGAATGTCATGGAGTAAGAATTCAAAACCAATGCGGCGTACCTACGTTACGACAAAATCATGCCACATTCTTATGTGCTGTGGAGTGGTGGACTGTAGCTAGGTTGGTACACGTAGTGTCGGCGTTCAGTTACCGCTTCCGGCGACAATTTTTAATTGGCACATACTGATCCTCTTTCGCTCTGCTTACACCAGGGGAAGAACGTGAGGCTTCACCATAGTTCCAGATTCACATTAAAGATATGTCCCCTCGATACCGACTACAGATTTCGATGGGCCATGACAGAGGCAGTCGAGTGACAGATGTCCTAGCAGCAGTGGCAACACATAAGAGATCTACTTGTTAATGGCCCGCATCTCGTGGTCGTGCGGTAGCGTTCTCGCTTCCCACGCCCGGGTTCCCGGGTTCGATTCCCGGCGGGGTCAGGGATTTTCTCTGCCTCGTGATGGCTGGGTGTTGTGTGATGTCCTTAGGTTAGTTAGGTTTAAGTAGTTCTAAGTTCTAGGGGACTGATGAGCATAGATGTTAAGTCCCATAGTGCTTAGAGCCATCTACTTGTTAATGGTGATTCGACAGGACAAGGAAATAAATGTGCTGAACGTGCTGTTATATACTCTACAGAGTTACGGAGAATTCTCAACTAACGCGATTCACCTGCCTTAGAACAAAACCACGCCTGGTGGAAGATGAGAGCCTAGTACACACAGGATGTGGAATCGATTCCCACTTCAGGCGACGATTTTTAGTTGGCACAAATACATCCTATTCATCTTTGCTTTCTTCAAGTCAAGAACGTGGCATATCATCGCAGTTACAGACCACATTAAAGATGTTTTCACTTCACTACAGACTAGTGGTCTGGTTGGACCACGACAGAGGCGTATGTGGTCACATGTAGAAGCTCTGTCACCAGTACTCTTCTTTAAACTTGTAATTTTATTTTACATAATGAAACAAACGCCACGTAAGGCCACGGGGCACTTATTTTACTTGATCTTGGGACGTTGAATATGTTGGTTCTCCGCTGAGATTCACACTCACATCTTCCGTTTAGCGTGATTTGATCCCTTTATGAGGATACAGTTCCGTCATTTAGTTGTCTAAACGAGATTCAAACTCCAAACGATCTCCACTTTAGGTGCTTGTCTTGGTTCGAAAACTGATCTGGAACAAAAAATTTCTCCACTGATCAGTTTGAGGTACACCATATTACTCGTAACAGGGAGGTGGATGCCTATCAGTTCCCCTGGACCTATTTTGATCTCTTCCCGTACGAATCGTTCGATTTCGAAGGCTTTGGGTCAGGCGAATCCAGTGAAAAAGCTGATCTTGATGGTTGACTTTCTGTATGAGTGAGCCATGTAGTGCGCAGCGCTCGGCGACGTTGACAGCTCTGTAACCACTGTCGGCGAACAGTGACCTCGGCTACGGACGCGGGTGACTATCATTATACCTTCTCATAAATCGATCTCCGGTCCTGTTTTCATCACAAAATATCGTCTTCGCGGATCACAGGCGGGAAATAATGTAGTTTCCTGGCTGCTGCCTCTGCTGATTTTCATTGTGCTACCCGTTGCCTTTTTATCTATTATTATCTAGCCATTCCCTAACCAGCTGACATACGCGGTATTAAGAATTCCGCAGAAGATTATTTACATTACACTGGAAGACATTCCGGTATGTGTTCTGTATTTCTTGCCAATTCGCTTCTCCCTTATTGGTCCATTTACGTCTAAGATTACCTGTTCCACGGTTTCGGTAACACACACGATCGTCCATTCGTTCCACGAAGTCAAGAAAACTGTCTATTGTTTCTGTGTGGCTATGGACAAAATCTCACTGCAAACAGTCCTGCAGGTGTTTGTATACAGATGATTTTTTCCACATGTACAAACTCTAGGGATTGAGGGATTGTTCAATGAGAGGATACGGAACAAAGAAGGTCTGATAAACTTATGTTCGGAAATGCATGGTTGCCATGCTAGAGACCACTTATTCTATCAGGCATTGTTAGAGCCTGCGCCCTAAAACGCGCAGCCATGGTTACAGTACGTATTGAAAATGGTTTCCATGTGCCTCAACGCATGGGTGTACGCGCCGTAGCATCTTCTGTCTCACACGTTCACATCGGCCAGGAAGCATCCGAACAAAGGGAGCATGAATAAGCTGCTCCAGTGCCTCTGGACTCTGCATACACGACACTTTTGAGAATGACCCATAACTATAAATCGCACGGGTTGAAATCTGGCGAACGAGGAGACTATGCAACTGGACTCTCTCGTGCCATCTATCGGCCAGGGAAGACACAACTGTGATGCGTCCGGACGTTAGCCGGCCGGAGTGGCCTTCCTGTTCTAGGCGCTACAGTATGGAACCGCGTGACCGCTACGGTCGCCGGTTCAAATCCTGCCTCGGGATTGGATATGTGTGATGTCCTTAGGTTAGTTAGGTTTAAGTAGTTCTAAGTTCTAGGGGACTGATGACCTCAGATGTTAAGTCCCATAGTGCTCAGAGTCATTTGAACCATTTCGTCCGGACGTTAACGGCGATGTTGACTGGAGCACCATCATGTAGCACCAAATAACCATTCGATTCATCACTGACATTTCTTCCAGTAAGGGAGACAAAGTCACCCGCAAGCAACGTCGATAGATCCCACTTGTTAGGCGCCGTGGAAGAAACACTAGACTCAAAACAGGGTCGCCAAACATCCCGGTCCACACATTGCGACTGAACCCACGCTGATGGTTGGGTTGTTTGAGGGAAGAGACCAAACAGCGATATCATCGGTCTCATCGTATTAGGGAAGGAAGTCGGCCGTGCCCTTTCAAAGGGACCATCCCGGCATTTCCCTGGAGCGATTTAGAGAAATGACGGAAAACCTAGCCGGCCGAAGTGGCCGTGCGGTTAAAGGCGCTGCAGTCTGGAACCGCAAGACCGCTACGGTCGCAGGTTCGAATCCTGCCTCGGGCATGGATATTTGTGATGTCCTTAGGTTAGTTGGGTTTAACTAGTTCTAAGTTCTAGGGGCCTAATGACCTCAGCAGTTGAGTCCCATAGTGCTCAGAGCCATTTGAACCATTTTTTGAACGGAAAACCTAAATCAGGATGGCCGGACGCGGGATTGAACCGTCCGTCGTACCCCCAAATGCGAGTCCAGTGTGCTAACCACTGCGCCACCTAGCTCGGTCCACGCTAATGATTCGCTGTCACTGTACCATGGCGGTTCTGCTCACTATCCCACAAATGACTGTTATGAAAGTTGAAGATACTACTACGTGTAAAGGTGGATAGGATGGATGACACAAATGCCGGAATCGTGTTGCCTGATGAAGAAAGCAGTGAGAAAACTGCTCCCGATGTGGAAAGGTCTGTCGCTAGTAAGCCCTCCACACGCTGTAAGGGTCATGGAGAAGAGAATTCCACACGGTCGTCCGGTTACCACTGTACTGGCGGGCCAACTGCCTGGTACTGACACGGCGGTCGCCTTCCACAGGGTCAATCACATTTTCTTCAGAGCCTGCTGTCCGAACATTTCGGATACGTCCTTCATGATTTCCTGCTTCCTGAAACGACCCTGTCTCAGACGAACGGCGAAACACTGTTGCAGACATTGAATGCTGTGGTTTCCGTTGGCGGGATAGGTCTCCTGATACAACCTTGCTGCCCGCCGCCTGTTGCCATTTGCCTTTCCCAGTAAGTTAAACACCATGCCGGCAAGCTCTCAATTCGAATACGTAACCAGTGTGTACAGTGTAGTATCTTACCCACTACAAAGTGAGTCAGCAATAGAAATAAATCAGAGACAACATTACCAATTACTATGGCAGGAGTGGGCGCTAGGGCATGACGTATGAGGAACGGTATCACCCTCTAGCAGGGAAACATGCATACTTTAATTGTGGCCGCAAGGCGTATTAGACCGCAGTCTCTGTAGTAAGGTATGACTGAATAAATGTTCTCTAGCATAGAAACGATGCATTTCCGGACATAGATTCATTAGACTTCTTTTATTCCGTATCCTCTCGTCCATCAATCCCTAGAGTTTGTACACGGTGGAAAAAATCACCCTGTGGAGTGGAAATATCAGCAAGAGTGCGCAACGGTTTGTCGAGACGAACAAATTTCTGCAGTTCAACTCGCAAAACTCGCACATAGCGCCCCGATTACTATTGTAATATGTCGCGTTCAGTAAAGTATTATTCTGTTTCATCCGCCTCCTTACACCTGAGTGTTCACTCAAAAGAAGTGCCTCAGTCGCGGCGTAATCATAAAACACTGCCACGCTTTATTCGACCACATCCGTTTGTCCCCGCCTAATGCTGCTTAAAACATTCAATTTTTGCCTCGTTGGGTATGTCCTCATAAAACAGTCTTTATACGGTGATAAACAATATGCTACGTGGCACTTGTTTTGTCCATTAAAGTTCTTTAATTTAGTGCTCACCATAAAGAGCGCAGCCACTGCCCCTTCCCGATTAATTACGATGTTACTTAATGACTCTTAACCGACGCACTCTCTTTTCCCTCGTTTCTGCCTCTTCAATCACAGCAGCGTGCAGTACAGTTCTGTACCACTGTTAACACTTCGTAACATTGCTTTCACAGCAGACTCCATTTCCTTTCCCTGCTATTACATCTATCCCCTCTCCCAAATCCTTCTCCACCATAGCAATAATAGAATTTCTTTTCTACATCCATAACCTGCATACTAATCCCCTGCAATATTAATTCCCCATTTTGATATTTAATTCATTCAGTCCCGCTAATCCCGTTAATCTGATCATTTATTTTTGCCAGTTTCAACATTCTACATTGCAAAGGTGACGGTGCATCATCCTCCCCCAGGTATTTATTATCTTCACCCAAAGATCGACCTGGACTTCCCGTATCGCTGCCTACTGCGTGTCTGCTTCGTTCCATCAGCCTCGGCTAAACACCTGTAACGACAAAGCTAGTGAATCTGTGAACGCTGTTAACACTTACCTCTGGTCTGTGACCACCGTGTCGCTGACGTCGAGTCGATAGCTCCATGCCTTACGTGGAATGAAGCTGTGTACCGGTGCAGAGGTGACGACTGCATAGCATTGAATGGCGCGTTGAAGGTGGACCCTCGGTGCGTGGACTGCATTATGTTGAGTCGATGTGTTTGCGACAACTGTCCACAGAGTAATGGCTGCTCTGGTGCATCTGTCATGGTGGTGATGACGGTACGGCCATTGCTGTAACGGGATGGAACGTACATGAACTGCACTGCATTGCTATGAATACCTCGCTGCTGCTTCGCCAACGACAGACACGTGTTCATGGTGAAAGAGACTGAACTCCTGGCTCTAATTCTTCACTTGCAATTCGCACCCTGTCAGTCTAAGCTTCGAGTCTATTTGCCTAGCAAACTAAATCCAGGACGAGAGTAAACAATTGTGACGACAAACTGAATGAACTGTGGTGGCTCGTTGTCTAGTATGGGGATGATTGTTTCTTAATGTTGCTCATTTTATAAATAAATGAAACAATACACTTGTCCCCAATAAGATATCTCAGCTTCAGAGGGATATAGTTAACCAATTAAGTCTATTGTTCATAATTTCACCCAGTAATTATTAGGCTGGTGACAAGTTGCTACGTGATTAAGTGACCCGAAAATTTGGTTGAGCCCCTAACACACTGCTTAGAAAAAACACTGTATATATAAAAAAATAGACGGTGTGCACAGCCAAAGAAAAATCAAAGAGAAACTCTGCACTAATCAAATAAATAGAAGTACTGTTGTGACTTGGCAAGACAGCCAAGCCACTATGAGATAGCCGTAAGGCACGCGTTTAAGCTCACGTAGGCTGGCGTGAGGTCTGGAACAGGTCAAGGTCTTTTAGTAGCAAAAATAGTACGTAGCTTCTGGAATACATAACTTTAATCCATAATTGGTGAACATCGGTCTGACGGTACATGCATCACAAGATAAATAGCAATTGCAAATGGCGCCATGCTAGGTCGTAGCAAATGACGTAGCTGAAGGCTATGCTAACTATCGTCTCGGCAAATGAGAACGTAATTTGTCAGTGAACCATCGCTAGCAAAGTCGGCTGTACAACTGGGGCGAGTGCTAGGAAGTCTCTCTAGACCTGCAGTGTGGCGGCGCACGGTCTGCAGTCACTGACAGTGGCGACACGCGGGTCAGACGTATACTAACGGACCACGGCCGATTTAAAGGCTACCACCTAGCAAGTGTGGTGTCTGGCGGTGACACCACATTCCTTCCCCCGCAAATCGGCGTACGGTTGTGTTATAAGGCTTCCGCCCGCCGTGCGGAGGACCCCATGTTGACGTATGCGACGAGATGGGGAGCCTAACAACAGGCGAGGCTGTGCCACCCGCACCCTGCCATTCGGTCCAAGGGGAGCTAGGAAACTCCTGAAAACCTACTCCAGGGTGCACGCCAACATGCGGATATGCGCCCGTAGAGAGAGAGGAGGGGCCTGGCGGTTGCAGCGACGCGTCCACTGCGGTCGTCGCCGGCGGGAGAACAGGCGGCGGCGGCGGCGGCGGCAGCGGCGGCGCGTCGCCATGAGGGAAAGTGGAAGGCATCGTCGGTAACACCTGGGGCTGAGGCGAGCCAGTAGATGGGTCCCCAGGGCGCTGACCGGACGGCACCGTCGCTGAAAGCAGACGGGGAGCGGCAGAACCCGTGCGACGACAGAGGCGCAGCTGATTGACATGCCGACGCACCTCACCAGAGGCCCCCAAAACCAGATACATAGCGCGGCCGAGGCCGCGAAGAATGCGTCCTGCGAGCCAACGCCGTGAACCTCGATAGTTGCGATAGTACACAACGTCCCCTGGGGCAAAAGCAGGTGTCTGCCGCTGCACAAGAACCTGATGCGGCGGACGTAGCAAAGACATCAAGGTGCGAGGAGGGCGACCGTGCAACAACTCAGCCGGCGAGCGACCATCTCGGGGCTGAGAGCGATACGTGGACAAAAAGAGCAATAACGCGTCCTCCCGAGAATGAGACTCTTTCAACTTCAACATCTGTGACTTGAAAGTCCTGTCCAAACGTTCAGCGGCACCGTTTGACGGCAGCGAAAACGGCGCGGACGTCAGATGTTGAATACCATTGGCCTTGCCGAATGACTGAAATTCTGCGGACATGAATTGTGGGCCATTGTCGGAAACAAAAGTCTGTGGAAGACGTTCAATGCTAAAGATAGCGGATAACGCTTGGATGGTGGCAGAAGACATCGTGGAAGACATCTGGACAACAAAAGGAAAATTACTGAATGAATCTACCACAACCAACCATCGAGCATTCCAGAATGGACCAGCAAAATCGATGTGTAAGCGTTGCCAAGGGGTAGTGGCTTTCGGCCATGCAAAGAATTTCCGCGGTGGTGCGGATTGTTGTTCAGCACACGCCATGCAAGAAGAGCACATATTCGTAATCGCAGCATCGATTCCGAACCAAGTACAGTACTGACGAGCAAGTTGTTTCGTTCGCACTATACCCCAATGTCCTTGGGGGAGAAGCCGTAAGACAGAGGACTGTAACGAACGTGGGACCACGACCCTGGACTGATCATTATCAGAGCGCCACAGCAAAACACCACGTCGCACAAAAAGTCTCTCCTTGTGAGCAAAAAATCGGCGAACCAACGGATCCTCGATCCGTGACTTTGACAAGGGCCATTGCGTAGCAACAAAACGCAAAACGGTAGCGAGGACAGGGTCAGCAAAAAAAAAAAAAAAAATGGTTCAAATGGCTCTGAGCACTATGGGACTTAACAGCTATGGTCATCAGTCTCCTAGAACTTAGAACTACTTAAACCTAACTAACCTAAGGACATCACACAACACCCAGTCATCACGAGGCAGAGAAAACCCCTGACCCCGCCGGGAATCGAACCCGGGAACCCGGGCGTGGGAAGCGAGAACGCTACCGCAAGACCATGAGCTGCGGACCCAGGGTCAGCAGCTGTGGCTGTAGCTACAGGACGAAAATCAATCGGAAACGACTCGACCACGTCATCGGTTTCCGCGTCAATGAACATGCAAGCAAGTTCGGAAGAATCGAATGCTCTATCCTCTGCAACAGGCAAAAGGGACAACGCATCGGCGTTTCCGTGCTTAGCAGTGGACCGATACAAGATATCGTAGCGGTACTGCGAGAGGAAAATAGACCACCGAATGAATTTCTGCGCTGTACGTGGCGGTACAGGCTTGTTCGGATGAAAAAGGGATGTCAAAGGTTTGTGGTCTGTGATGATGGTAAAGCGACGACCATACAAGAAATCATGAAACTTAGTAACACCAAATACGAGAGCCAAAGCTTCTTTCTCGATCTGTGAATAATTTCTTTGCGCAGACGAGAGCAATGTGGACGCAAAGGCAATAGGGCGATCATGCGACCCATTTTTTTGCGCAAGCACAGCACCGATCCCGAAATGCGATGCATCCACCATCAACAAAAGGGGCTTCCGGGGATCGAATGGCGTAAGGCAAGTATTAGAAAGCAACGCTGATTTCAACTGGCGAAAGGCGCGTTCGCATTCCGTCGTCCAGACGAACGGAACACCTTTACGGCGTAAACGATAAAGCGGAGCTGAAATGGAAGAGGCGTGGCGCACATAGCGATGATAATAATTTACTATTCCCAGCACACTCTGTAGCTGCTTCAAATTCTGCGGCGAAGGCAAGTGTTGTATGGCACGGAGGTGCTCTGGACTGGGATGTATGCCTTGTTCATTGAGTACATGGCCCAGGTAGGGTAAGTCCCGAGCAAAAAACACACATTTGTCCTTCCGCAAGCGAAGACCATTATGTCGCAAGACCTGAAATAATGTTTTGAGATTGGCTAAATGTTCTTCTTCTGTCTTTCCGGAGATCACAATATCGTCCAGATAGTTTGCTGCAGTAGGGACCGACGCACAAACAGTTTGTAAATATTGATGAAACAATGCAGGGGCGGATGCACACCCGAATGGCAGTTGTTTGAATCGGTACAAACCAAGATGCGTGTTAACCACAAAAACGCGCTGGGATTCTTCGTCCACCGGTATTTGCAAGTACGCATCTGCTAGGTCCAACTTCGGAAAATATTTACCCGGGCACAGTTTGTCATAAAGATCTTCCGGGCGGTGTAAAGGAAAAGTTGCAGTCACTAGTTGGGGATTCACTGTTGCCTTGAAGTCCACGAAAAGTCTCAATTTTCCGGAAGGCTGTTGCAAAATGACTAAGGGTGATGCCCAGAGAGAAGCCTGCACAGGTTCAATTACACCTTGTGATTCCAAATCGTGTAATGTTCTTGCGACCTCATCACACAATGCGTGGGGAACATTGCACACTCTGAAAAATTTCGGTTGCGCGTTTACTTTCAGTTCCAAATGTGCTTTATAGTTCTTAGCGCAACCAACGCCCGGTTCAAAAATGTCTGCAAATTCGTCACATAGACGAGAAACACTGTCTGAAGGCACAGTCTGGTGTACTGATAGGACCTGACTTACTATAGAGAAACTAAACAACTGAAACAAATCGAAACAAAACAAGTTCACTGCAGAAGAAGAACAAATGACGTACAATGACACATGTTTTGTTTGTCCCTTGTATGATGCAAGAAGGCTGCACTGTCCTAACACAGGGAGCCCGTGACCTGAATATGTAGCTAGCTTAACATTTGCGACACGCAACGGAGGTGTGCCCAGCTGTTTGTAAATGTCGTGATGGATCAGTGAAACTGCAGCTCCGGTATTGAGCTGGAATGCTATCACGTTGCCGTTAATGTCCAAGTCTACAAAAAGTTTATTGTCCTGCTGACGACAAGAGCGACTGTCTCATGCAACGTGAACTGACACTGGGACATAATCACTTGCGACTTGACGTGATTTCCGGCGATGTCGACACACACTATTTGTGGGACGAACACAGTCACTTTTAGAGAGAGTGGCACTGGGCGGAGTAGAATGAACTACATGAATTTCCATGGGCGAAGGTTCACGAGTCTGAGTATTCTGGGTTCGAGTCCGATTCCGGCGCGAAGCAAAGGGCCTGGAATGGTTGTGAGTGTGCGTTCTGAGCTTTTTCTGGCAAACACTTTGAACATGTCCTTTTTTATTACAGAAAATGCAAACAGCTTGGCGTGACGGGCAATTCTCACGCGAATGTCTAGTAGCACACCACGGGCATGATTTCACTGCATTTGCTTGCTGGCGCAGGACACGTGGCTGAGAGTTAGGCGGCTTTGGCGCGGCCAGGCGCGAGGGCTGTTTACTGTTCCATGCAGCTCGCCCGGCGGGCTGGTTAACCTGATACATGGGTGGCGAAGTTTCAAATGATTCCTGAGCAAAGTCAAGTGTGTCCTGCCGATCCAATATGTCCATCACTTGTTTATGGGATGGATTGACTAGTTTCAAAATCTGTTCCCGTATACGAACATCGGAAACGTTCTGTGCAATTGCATCACGTACCATAGTATCTGAATAAGGGAGTCCACATTCACACTCAAAAGCACAATCCCTAGTAAGGCCTTGCAAGGTTGCAACCCACTCCCTATTAGTCTGACCTGCCGTACATTTTGTACGAAAGAATATATACCGTTTGGCAACTACATTGACTGATTCTTTGACTATCACACGGTACGTGGACACGCCGACGCACGATAATAAGAAAGGCTGCCGCTCGTTACCTTGAATTCTGTAGGCGGCGTGATGAAATCCAAATTGGCGTGACCACTCCGTCCAGCTTTCCAGTGCCGCATCAAAAGGACGAAAAGGTGGTGCAACTGCGTGGTGTGGCTGCGTGAGCGGTGGAGCGGCGGCTGCCGCATCGTTTTGCAGTGCACGAGGACCCTGGACAAGCTGTCCAAGGGCATCCAATAAGGCCTGTCTGCTGATTCTGTAAGCGATAAAATTCGGACAGTACATCTGGAGATTGTGGCGAAGCCATGACAAATAAATCAATATAGGTACGAACGCAGAATTCTCGTCGCCAATCCTCGACGCCAAACTGTTTTGACTTGGCAAGACAGCCAAGCCACTATGAGATAGCCGAAAGGCACGCGTTTAGCTCACGCAGGCTGGCGTGAGGTCTGGAACAGGTCAAGGTCTTATAGTAGCAAAAATAGTACGTAGCTTCTGGAATACTTAACTTTAATCCATAATTGGTGAACATCGGTCTGACGGTACATGCATCACAAGATAAATAGCAACTGATAATGGCACCTTGCCAGGTCGTAGCAAATGACGTAGCTGAAGGCTATGCTAACTATCGTCTCGGCAAATGAGAACGTAATTTGTCAGTGAACCATCGCTAGCAAAGTCGGCTGTACAACTGGGGCGAGTGCTAGGAAGTCTCTCTAGACCTGCCGTGTGGCGGCGCACGGTCTGAAATCACTGATAGTGGCGACACGCGGGTCCGACGTATACTAACGGACCGCGGCCGATTTAAAGGCTATCACCTAGCAAGTGTGGTGTCTGGCGGTGACACCACAAGTACAATGACACCTGATGCATTAATCCTAAATGCTGATCACAAACGAAAAATAAACTAAGTCATTATTGCCAAACAGATTTAAAAATTAGAGTCATTGCAACTTAACACGTCAAAAGAAGTTTTACATCACCCCGATTCCCAGAACTCCTCAAGGTAAACGTTGACTGTGGATACTGAATCACAGACACAGTTCGTTTGACTGTTCAGAGATGTTACTAAAAACGACCAAAGGTGTAAACAACCATGCATTAGCAGCGCCTGTTTGACGGAGGGGGCCCGACAGCCTATCAGTTCCAGTCATTCCACCAGGAGGGAGGTATACGGCTCGTGTTGTCTGTAGTTCAACCATGCCCAGACGGTCAATACCGTGGTTGGATAGCATCCGCATTGTTACTTTGTGCCACGAAGGGTTCTCAGCAAGGGAAGTGTCCAGGCGTCTTGCAGTGAATCAAAGCGATGTTGTTCTGACATGGAGGAGATACAGAGAGACAGGAACTGTCGATGAAATGCCTCGCACAGGCCGCCTAAGGGCTGCTACTGCAGTGGATGACTGCAACCTACGGATTATGGCTCGGAGGAACCCTGACAGCAACGCCACCATTTTGAATAATGCTTTTCGTGCAGCCACAGGACGTCGTGTTATGACTCAAACTGTACGCAATAGGCTGCATTACGCGCAACTTCACTCCGGACATCCATGACGAGGTCCATTTTTGCAACCACGACACCACGCAGCGCGGTACAGATGGGCCCAACAACATGCCGAACGGACCGCTCAGGACGGCATTACGTTCTCTTCACCGATGAGTGTCGCATATGCCTTCAACCAGACAATGGTCGGAGACGTGTCTGGAGGCAACCTGGTCAGGCTAAACGTCTTAGACACACTGTCCAGCGAGTGCGGCAAGGTGGAGGTTCCTTGGTGTTTTGGTGTGGCATTGTGTGGGGCCGACGTACGTCGCTGGTGGTCATAGAAGGCACCATAACGACTATGCAATACGTGAATGCCATCCTCCGACCGATAGGTCAACCATATCGGCAGCATATTGGCGAGGCATTTGTCTTCATGGGCGACAATTCTCACCCCGATCGTACACATCTTGTGAATGGCTTCCTTCAGGATAACGACATCGTTCGATCAGAGTAGCCAGTATGTTCTCCAGACGTGAACCCTACTGAACATGCCTGGGATAGACTGAAAAGGGGTGTTTGTGGACGACGTGACCCACCAACCACTCTGAGGGATCTACGCCGTATCGCTGTATCGCCGTTGAAGCGTGGGACAATCTGGACCAACAGTGCCTTGATGAACCTGTGGATAGTATGCCACGACGAATACAGGCATGCAAAAGGACGTGCTACTGGATGTTAGAGTTACCGGTGTGTACAACAATCTAGACCACCACCCCTGAATGTCTCGCTGTATGGTGGTACAAAATGCAATGTGTAGTTTTCATGAGCATTAAAAAGGTCGGAAATGATGTGTATGTTGATCTCTATTCGAAATTTCTGTACAGGTTCCGGAACTCTGGGAACCGAGGTAATGCAATTTTTTTTTTTTTTGATGTGTGAAATACAAAGCTCAAATCTGCTTCACACACAAAAGCACATGTTCTGTTGCACGACCATCAGAAATAAAATCGAATCCTGACCATTGTAAAAAGTCACTAAGTCACTGCTGAACTCACGTGAAGTATTTCAGAGTGTCACGACCGACAATGCGAATACTTCTTTCATCGAAAAGCGAATAGTTGCATCACTGCTCAGATAAGCGCAAGTCTAGCATTTTCCAATACAAACCAAATAGTGTGATGGAGCAAGATGGCCGTCGGACTTTTATACCTCCTCCCTCTAGGGGAAAACTATCCATGTCACTTGCTCACTTCAGTTCAACGGCAGCCTCATGTACAACTTTGTCCACGTAAATGTTACTAAAAATATGAATGCGTCGTCAACTGTGCACTAAAAATCCAAACAAAACTGATACATTACAACTTACTCTACATGTAGCAGTTTGCCCAAAAATTACTATTAAACAATGGAAAATCTTATCAGCAGAACTAAAAATAGTTTATGTCTGTGATTCTTCTCTGTGCCATCAATTATAACAGCAAAAGTGGATGTGGTACCACTTATCTACAGGAACTTTCCTGCTCTTTCCAGTTCTATAAACAGAACTGATACAGCTGTTTTAGTTTATGAAGTATGGGCAAAACTAAGAGTATTAATAATTAATTACTCAAAAAAGACATTTAAAAATATATCTCTTTCAAACTGAATGTAGCATGTGGTCCGGCCGGTGTGCCCGTGCGGTTCTAGGCGCGTCAGTCTGGAACCGCGTGACTGCTACGGTCGCAGGTTTGAATCCTGCCTCGGGCATGGATGTGTGTGATGTCCTTAGGTTAGTTAGGTTTAAGTAGTTCTAAGTTCTAGGGGACTGATGACCACAGATGTTGAGTCCCATAGTGCTCAGAGCCATTTTTTGTGGCATGTGGTGTGTAATCACGTCCGCCAACAGAGACTGCCTTGCTAATAGTGTAGGTATTTTGAATTCATGTTATGATGATTTTAATTAAAAGTTCAATTAAAAAGTTTGCGCAGGTAAAATAATTACTGTGTAATACGTATGTATAGCTCAGTTGACTTTCAGCGAAGAGCATTACAATTTTATGCGTCGTTCTCTTTTGAAGCACTTAAATTGAAAAAGTTGTTAATTATTTACTGTATTTCAGTTTGATAAATATTCTCGGTACTGTTAGTTCCGTTATACATTAGTTACACAAGATATCAGAATGTCAAAAACGGTTCAAATGGCTCTAAGCACTATGGGACTAAACATCTGAGGTCATCAGTCCCCTAGACTTAGAACTACTTAAACATAAGTAACCTAAGGACATCACACACATCCATGCCCGAGGCAGGATTCGAACCTGCGACCGTAACTGCAGCGCGGTTCCGGACTGAAGCGCCTAGAACCGATCGGCCACAGCGGACGGCCACAGAATGTCGGCAGAATCATTTTTACCCCCTCTTTCACGTGACGTGTCGTGCTTCTCTGTGCTTATGATAGTTTGTGTTGCAGGCGTGCAAACACGAACGATATAAATCTAGTCCTTGTGGACAGACGACGGAACTGACAGCACCTCTACAGAATCTGAAATTTGTCAGAACCTCTGGCTTGGCTGTCACAGCGCCTACCCACACAACATTTGCTGGGTGTGGATACACCCAGAGCTGCCCGTCTAATGCGTGTTCACCTGACTCTAGCGAAATAACATGTGAAAACTATGTGCTGTGCTGATCAGTATCAGTCATCCAATTCAGAAATGGTACGTCATGTCCTACCTCCTTTCTTGAGAACTGATTTAAGCTTTCAAGAGGCTTTTATATCATTAGTTATTTATCCATCATCATTGCCCTGATCCTCTATCGCTACAGTAGTGCCTTCTGATTCTGATTCGTCACCGAGTAATTAAAGTTTATCTCCAACTTCTGACTCTTTATATTCCTTTTTATACCTTTTCTTCAGTATGAGTCTCCAAATTTTTCCTGCATTGTAGCCTTCAGTTGGTCAGAGTGAGAACCTCTCTTCAATAATAATCTATCAGTACTGGCCTTCATCTGCTCAGCATAAGAGTCCATTAATTTATTATTATCAGCCTATATCTTTTTGATGACCTTCTGAACCCTCCCAATTACTGCCTTCAATAACTGCCGAAATCCCTGTTGGACAAGCATATATATACAGTTTAAAGCAACACCCTTTGCAACACTCTTAATACCCTCTATATTTTAACGGATAGGAAAAACACCAACAAACGTGCTAAATGCTTCACAGAAACACAACTGGTCTTGCAGTGCAAGAAAAAATTAAAATTACAAGACTTACAACTATCCAAAGACAAAATACTCCACAGCTAAACCTTCAGAAAGCCTCTCTGACACACCACAGAAGTATCACATAATACAAAAACCCCATAATTTCTTCCTCAATAGCTCAGAGAATCTAAAAACTTAAAAAAAGGTTGAGCGAAACTAAAATGTTACGGTGGTATCTAAATATCTCTGTCAGTACGTACTGAATGTTAGATAATAACTCCACAAAAGTATATCGTTCATCCACAAAGGTACATGAATGATTGAAGAAGTTGGAGAAGTCTCACCTCACACCCAAAAATGTTCAGTTGCATCTCATGTCAGTTTCAGACAGACGTAGCCTTTTGCTGGTTGTACCTACGTTCTCAGAACACTCTGAGCATATGAAAACGACTCTACACTAAAACTTTTTCAAAATCTCATCGTGTTCAACCACATGTGGAAGGAGTAGGAGACGACAGAATTCTCCAGTCTGCTCTCTGGATTTCAGTTATTTAATTATTAAGCATAAACACACCGCTCTGTAGATTACCATGAAATCATTTGTGTTCATAGCCTGTACTAGCACCAGATTTGCATTTGAATCACTGACTTGTATTAAGTATATGGCAAACCCACAGCTATACCCCGCACATCAAATTCAACTCCAGTGAACGAGTAAGAATATTTTGAAGTGTAAGTCCGAATATGGACCAAATCGTCTGCCGTTATCATACGCTGGAATCGACCACAACTCGCCAGCATGTCCCAAACGGGCTTAAAGAGACTGCACAAAATATCGAAACTGATTACAGAATGTCTTTCTGAAAAGTTATCTGAGACTAGTATCATGGTTTATGGATACCAACTGTAACCGAACTGAAACTGCTGTTGTAACACGCAACTTCAATTTTTGTCCGTGTTGTTTTTTAACCTTTCTACTTCCTTCATATTTTTTTGAAGTGCTTTACTGTCTCTTAGACAACTACGCCGTCATCGGCAAACTTCAAACTTTTCATTTATGCTCCCCGAGCTTCAAAAAGACAGAGTAAAATTTCGCGTGAACTTCACACAAAACGTAGGTCTGAACGGTAATATGCTTAACAAAGTGAACAATGAAATAAAGACAGTAAAATGTTGATAAACAACCTCTATAAAAATCAAGCAGCTTAATCAATTAAGGGAAGTGGGGTGGTCTTTTCTCAGCTCCCAGCAAGTGAACAAAGTTAACTAGCTCTCAATAATCATTTCTACAAATTAGGTACGCAGTGATTTCAGTGTATACATCATATTCATCCTTGCTGTCCTTTACAATAAACCTTTCTTTATCTAACAGATACCATTAACAGTCAACACAGAACTACTGAATACGTCCCTCATCTACCAAACATTAACTACGAATGTATCAGACCGCGCAGAGGCAAAGACCGAGCCACAACAAGACCAAAGATTGTTTAAAGGTAACGTAACTTGCTCCCTCTCTAACATACACATAGATAGCATACAAAACCCAAAATGGCATGGCCACCTTACAATGTGTAGTAAAAAACTTTCTAAAGCCAAGATCGCATAAATATTTCTTTATTTTCAACAACCGGTATCGACAGACTTCAATGTCATCTTAAGGTCTTCAAAATAAATGTTACAAAACGTCTTCATTACAAGTTGGAACCTCACGCCGAATTGCCATGTTAATGGATAAAATGTAACGCACTGAAGCTCCAAAGAAACCGATATAGGTATGCATATTCAAAGACAGAGACATGTAAACAGACAGAATACGGCGCTGCGGTTGGCAACGCCTATATAAGACAACAAGTCGGTTACTGCTGCTACAGTGGTAGGTATCAAGATTTAAGTGAGTTTGAACGTGATGTTATAGTCGGCGCACGAACGATGCGATGTGGCATCTCCGAGGTAGCGATGAAGTAAGGATTTTCCCGTACGACCACTTCACGAGTGTACCGTGACAAGCAGGAATCAAATCTCCGACATCGCTGAGCCTCGAAAAAGATCCTGCAAGAACGGGACCAACGACGATGGAAGAAAATCGTTCAACGTGACTGAAGTGCAGCCCTTCCGCAAATTCCTGCAGGTTTCAATTAAAAAGAAAAATGGTTCAAATGGCTCTGAGCACTGTGGAACTTTTGAGGTCATCAGTCCCCTAGAACTTAGAACTACCTAAACCTAACTAACCTAAGGACATCACACACATCCATGCCCGAGGCATGATTCGAACCTGCGACCGTAGCGGTCACTCGGTTCCAGACAGTAGCGCCAAGAACCGCTCGGGCACTCCGGCTGGCCAGATTTCAATAATGGGCCATCAACGTGCGAATCATTCAACGAAACATCATCGATATGGGCTTTCGAAGCCGAAGGCCTACTGATGTACCCTTGATGACTGCACCACATAAAGCTTTACGCCTCGCCTGGGCTCGTCAAAACCAACATTGGACTGTTGCTGACTGTAAACGTTTTGCCTGGTCGGGCGAGTTCCGTTTGAAATTGTATCGAACGGATGGACAAGTACGGATATGGAGACAACCTCTTGAACCCACGGAACCTGCATGTCAGTAGGGGACTCTTCAAGCTGGTGGAGGCTCTGTAATGGTGTGGGGCGTGTGCAGTTTGAGTGGTGTGGGACCCCTGATATGTTTAGATACGTCTGTGATAGGTGACACGTATGTAAACAACCTGTCTGATCACCTGCATCCATTCATGTCCATTGCGCATTTCGACGGACTTGGGCAATTCCAGCGGGACGATGCTACACCCTACACGTCCAGAATTGCTACAGATTGGCTCCAGGAACACTCTTATGAGTTTAAAAACTTCCTCTGGCCACCAAACTCCCCAGCCATGAACATTATTTAGCTTATCTGGGATGTCTTGCATAGCGTCCCCAGTGAAATAATAAGAAAAGACTAAAAAAATCCTATTTATGAAGATGAGACATTTAAAAATTGAATAATAAGTGGACACCAGCCGCTCATGTATGCGTATTATAATAATTTCTCTGTGTAAGTTTCGCGGGAAAAGAAATATAACAAAATGATCTAAAGAGACGACAAGACACGCTCTTTTGTTAATTTTTTATTCGTCTCCACTTCTTCTCTTGTCTTGGTTGAGTGTAGACGGACATCTTGCGAGTGCTGGCAAATGTAAGTATATTTTTACTAATTAAGCAGTTAATATATTGATTTAATATTACTGTTCACTTGTAACTTTTAAGAGGTGATCCCGGTTTGATGTCCGCCTTCCTTGAATTAACCTGCATTAGAGTAATTTACAATGCAACAATCGCAGCGGCCGATGCAATCAACGACGCCATTACGTGACGACATTAACTTATAAAACTTAGCAAAAGCGAAACTCGCCCGCTATTAACATATTATACATTTTTCTCCACAGCCGCCCGACGTTGCAGAAAATACGTAGCTTTAAGACTCTTATTTTCAGTACAACAGCCGAGAGCCAGAGCCTGGACTCCGACTACAATGCAATGGTTAACGGAGGTAAGAAAAAATACTCTCGCGCGTGTGTGGGCCGCAATTGTAATTAATGTCTAAAGATTTTGTGCTTTAAAGTGAACTGACTAGCCGAGGAAATTAATAAGAGAAGTTTATTCCATTGTTCAACTTATATGCTCATGCTTTAAGAGTCAGCGAGTCTAACGTTCATCAACGTAACAAATAATATCCACTAAAGATTAATATTGTTAAAAAAGAGAACTTCACAAAAGCATTCATTTGTAAATAAAAACTGAATGAAATATCATTTTGATTAAGGTCCACCACGTAAGTCGGTAACAATCACCATTACCAATCAATTTATGTAGTAAATAATAAATTAAATTACGACGGCCCACGGACGCGAGACGTGAAACGTGAAAGAAGAGATCTCCACCCCGTCGTAATCTTACGCGTTAGTGGACAGCCCTGCAGGGTTCATGGTGTCGGTTCCCTCCAGCACTACTTCAGACATTTACATGCCACGTCGTGTTGCGGCACTTCTGCGTGCTCGCGAGGTCCGTACACGGTATTAGGTAGGTATACCAGTTTCTTTGGCTCTTCAGTGTACATTATACAACCGTTTGTCAAAAATAAAACATTTAAAATTTATGGAAGTGGCCATGTGCTCTTCGACTGTAAATGTTTTGTTTGTGACAAACCCTTGTATAATGTCCTAAATCTTATCCACTAACACGGTCACTTGGCGTGAGGTTCCAAGTCACAATGAACACGGTTTGTAGCAAAACTTTTGAAGATCTGAGGATGACAGCAAACGGATCTGACGATGATGGCGAAGTCTTTCGACATCAGTTGTTTAAAACAAATAAATATTTATGCTCAGCAGCATTAGTGGCAGAACAACTGAGAGAAAATCTGGAATACTTCTCACATAAATTTCCTCAGCATGTTATAGTCTTAGGAGGGGATTTCAATTTACCAGGTATAGACTGGGACACCCAGATGTTTAGGACGGGTGATAGGGACAGAGCATCGAGTGACATTATACTGCGTGCACTATCCGAAAATTACCTCGAGCAATTAAACAGAGAACCGACTCGTGGAGATAACATCTTGGATCTACTGACAACAAACAGACCCGAACTTTTCGACTCTGTAAGCGCAGAACAGGGAATCAGTAATCATAAGGCCGCTGCAGCATCCCTGAATATGGGAGTAAATAGGAATATAAAAAGGGGGAGGAATGTTTATGTGTTTAACAAGAGTAATAGGAGACAGATTTCAGACTACCTAACAGATAAATTTCTGTTCCGACACTGATAAAGTTGAGTGTTTATGGTAAAAGTTCAAGGCAATCGTAAAAAGCGTTTTAGACAGGTACGTGCCGAGTAAAACTGTGAGGGACAGGAAAAACCCACCGTGGTTCAACAACAAAGTTAGGAAACTACTGCGAAAGCAAAGAGAGCTTCATTGCAAGTTTAAACGTAGCCCAGTCTGGAACCGCGCGACTGCTACGGTCGCAGGTTCGAATCCTGTCTCGGGCATGGATGGTGTGATGTCCTTAGGTTAGTTAGGTTTAAGTAGTTCTAAGTTCTAGGGGACTGATGACCTTAGAAGTTAAGTCTCATAGTGCTCAGAGCCATTTGAACCATTTTTTTTAAACGCAGCCAAAACCTCTCAGACAAACAGAAGGTTAACGATATGAAAGTTAGCGTAAGGAGGGCTATGCGTGAAGCGTTCAGTGCATTCGAAAGTAAAATTCTATGTACCGACTTGACAGAAAATCCTAGGAAGTTCTGGTCATACGTTAAATCCGTAAGTGGATCGAAACAGCATATCCAGACGCTCTGGGATGACAATGGCATTGAAACAGAGGATGACACGCGTATAGCTGAAATTCTAAACACCTTTTTCCAAAGCTGTTTCACAGAGGAAGACCGCACTGCAGTTCCTTCTCTAAATCCTCGCACGAACGAAAAAATGGCTGACACCGAAATAAGTGTCCAAGGAAGAAAAAAGCAACTGAAATCACTCAACAGAGGAAAGTCCACTGGACCTGACTGGATACCAATTCGATTCTACACAGAGTATGCAAAAGAACTTGCCTCCCTTCTAACAGCAGTGCACCGCAAGTCTCTAGAGGAACGGAAGGTTCCAAATGATTGGAAAAGAGCACAGGTAGTTTCAGTTTTCATGAAGGGTCGTTGAGCACATGCGCGAAGCTATAGGCCTATATCTCTGACATCGATCTGTTGTAGAATTTTAGAACATGTTTTTTGCTCGCGTATCATGTCATTTCTGGAAACACAGAATCTACTCTGTAGGAATCAACATGGATTCTGAAAACAGCGATCGTGTGAGACCCAACTCGCTTTATTTGTTCATGAGACCAAGAAAATATTAGATACAGTCTCCCAGGAAGATGCCATTTTCCTTGGCTTCCGGAAGGCGTTCTTTACAGTTCCACACCGTCGCCTCATAAACAAAGTAAGTGCCTACGGTATATCAGACCACCTGTGTAACTGGATTGAGGAGTTTTTAGCAAACAGAACACAGCATGTTGTTATCAATGGAGAGACGTCTCCAGACGTTAAAGTAACCTCTGGCGTCCCACAGGGGAGTGTTATGGGACCATTTCTTTTCGCAATATATATAAATGACCTAGTAGATAGTGTCGGAAGTTCCATGCGGCTTTTCGCGGATGATGCTGTAGTATACAGAGAAGTTGCAGCATTAGAAAATTGTAGCGAAATGCAGGAAGATCTGCAACGGATATGCACTTGGTGCAGGGAGTGGCAACTGACCCTTAACATAGACAAATGTAATGTATTGCGAATACATCGAAAGAAGGATCCTTTATTGTATGATTATATGATAGCGGAACAAACACTGGTAGAAGTTACTTCTGTAAAATATCTGGGAGTGTGCGTGCGGAACGATTTGAAGTGGAATGATCATATAAAATTAATTGTTGTTAAGGCGGGTACCAGGTTGAGATTCATTGGGAGAGTCCTTAGAAAATGTAGTCCATCAACAAAGGAGGTGGCTTACAAAACAATCGTTCGACCTATACTTGATTATTGCTCATCAGTGTGGGATCCGTACCAGACCGGGTTGACGGAGGAGATAGAGAAGATCCAAAGAAGAGCGGCGCGTTTCGTCACAGGGTTATTTGGTAACCGTAATAGCGTTACGGAGATGTTTAGCAAACTCAAGTGGCAGACTCTGCAAGAGAGTCGCTCTGCATCGAGGTGTAGCTTGCTGTCCAGGTTTCGAGAGGGTGCGTTTCTGGATGAGGTATGGAATATATTGCTTCCCCCTACTTATACCTCCTGAGGAGATCACGAATGTAAAATTAGAGAGATTGGAGCGCGCACGGAGGCTTTCCGGCAGTCGTTCTCCCCGCGAACCATATGCGACTGGAAAAGGAGGTAACGACGGTGGCACGTAAAGTGCCCTCCGTCTCACACCTTCCGCCGCTTGCGGAGTATAAATGTAGATGTAGATGTAGATCTTGGTTTTTAGTAAGGTTTTTTTACGAAGTAACACAGATCGCTCTTTCTTATTTCTCAACATGAGAAAATTCAGTTGATCATATGTGTCGGAACATGTGTGGGTAGTAAATAAAACAAAAACTTTGCTCTCCAGAAGGCAGAGTGAAGACGACGGGCTACTGCCCGGTTTCGTTTACCCACAAATGTGGGGTGCGGTGATAAACTGCATCTGCAGAGGCGGCGGCGTACGTCGCTTTCAGAGAGATACGTGGCGTCCCCTTGACTTGTGGCGTGCAGACGCTGATGTAGATGGGAGACAAATCTGGGTCCATCAGGCCGGATCGCAGGCCGGCAGCGAGACAGCCAGGCCTCGGTGCGCGGTCGCAGTGCGTTATCTGGCGCGCCGCTCCCCTGGGGGTCCTTAGGCCGCGCCCCGGCGGCAGATAGGCGGTGGCCCCTGCATCACAAGCGGGGTCCCTAGCCCCAGGGCCGCTACTCGGCGATCGGGGCCGCGGCGCTATCTCGTCACGTCCATCTCGCGCCGCCTTTCTGTGCCAGCCGCGGTTTTCGACTCGGGGCATGCTCGTCTTGGCACTACTGTGCAACTCGAATGTCCACATTTTTCCATGTTGCTGGTACAATTGAGACGGTAGTCTAATAATCATAGGGGACTGGAACGTGATACTAGGGGAAGCAACAAAAGAAGTTTTTACGGGCGAATATGGTCTCGAGAGAGGAGATACACTGAGTTCTGCAGCAGACGTTTGCTAGTAATAGAGAATACACTTTCCACAAAACCTAAGAGAGGTAGGTAAGCTTGGAAAGCCGGCCGAAGTGGCCGAGCGGTACTAGGCGCTTCAGTTTGGAACCGCGCGACCGCTACGGTAGCATGTTCGAATCCTGAATCGGGCATGGATGTGTGTGATGTCCTTAGGTTAGTTAGGTTTAATTACTTCTAAGTTCTAGGGGACTGATGACCTCAGAAGTTAAGTCCATAGTGCTCAGAGCCATTTGAACCATTTTTTTAAGCTTGGAAAACTCCTTGGCACGCCCACTAAACCGGCTGGGCATAACAGGTAATAGGATTGTGGAAAGGGCCAAGAGTTGAGATCAGTTTCTACTTCTGCTTATCATTTAGTGTAATTTAATAACCTTTACAACCAAGGCGGCACATAGACTAATCTTTACCGAATGCAACTCTTTCATGGCTGAAGGCCTCCAACAAGAAATCTTAACAAGATAAAAATCCAATTAAGATAGCACTAAAATAATTCAAAAAACAACATACGCAAGGTGCAATACCAATGGCTGAGGGCCACAACTGAAATTCAAAATTTTTAAAATGTATTAACATAGACCTTTAAAGGCAGAAGGCCAACAAGAAATCTTTGATAAAATCAAAAATTCAATTAAGATAACAATAAAATAATTTAAAACCCAGAAAGCAACATATGCAAGGTGCAACACAAATGCCTGAGGGCCACATTTAAATTTCAAAACTTTTGAATGTATTACGTAAACCCTTAAAGGTAGAAGGCCATAATGTTCAAGAAGAAGAAATCTTAAAACCCAATTAAGATAGCAATAAAATAATTTAAAGAAGCAACATACTCAAGGTGCAATACCAATGGCTGAGGGCCACAATTAAACTTCAAAATTTTTAAAATGTATTAACATAGTCTTTAAAGGCAGAAGGCCGCAGTGTTTAACCTTGGAAGGTAAATTTAAAAATTAATATTGCAAAATTTTAAGAAAACAAAAAATAAGCTTAAGCCTAAAATTTAAAATAGCTGACAACAGATAATTAAACACAGGTGGCACTCAGAAGCCTCCAGGGAGGTTGGTCTGCCCACGTTCACTTAGGCGAGACTGGTGGTGAGTCCAACTGCACTTGATTCGTCGGTACTCAACCAGGGGACAGCCACGGACCGACCGACACAACGACTTGTTTCCCATTAATCAGTACATGAGAAGTCAAACACACAAAACTTACGAAGCACAGAACATGAATGGCCGTGGCTTGGGTAGTTCTACATCTACATCTACATCTACATGCATACTCCACAATGCACCATACGGTGTGTGGCGGAGGGTACCTCGTACCACAGCTAGCATCTTCTCTCCCTGTTCCACTCCCAAACAGAACGAGGGAAAAGTGACTGCCTATATGCCTCTGTACGAGCCCTAATCTCTCTTGTCTTATCTTTGTGGTCTTTCCGCGAAATGTAAGTTGGCGGCAGTAAAATTGTACTGCAGTCAGCCTCAAATGCTGGTTCTCTAAATTTCCTCAGTAGCGATTCTCGAAAAGAACGCCTCCTTTCCTCTAGAGACACCCACCCGAGTTCCTGAAGCATTTCCGTAACACTCGCGTGATGATCAAACCTACCAGTATCAAATCTAGCAGCCCGCCTCTGTATTGCTTCTATGTCCTCCCTCGATCCGACCTGATAGGAATCCCAAACGCTCGAGCAGTACTCAAGAATAGGTCGTATTAGTGTTTCATAAGCGGTCTCCTTCACAGATGAACAACGTCTTCCCAAAATTCTACCAACGAACCGAAGACGACTATCCGCCTTCCCCACATCTGCCATTACTAACTATTGAAACTATTACTCAACTTTGACGTCCTGGGTCGGTGAACCACGAAGCTCTCAACGATCGGACAGCTCCACACACCCTCCGACACTGCGCAGGGACCGGCAACGCACCCAGCGACTGCACCGCGCGGAGACATTTACCGACCGACTATCTGCTGGTCCGTCCGCGACTGCTGCTCCGTCGCGACTGCACTGCTGGTGCGTCTCCCACACACTCCCAGACACACAACGGCGGAAATACTGACTCGGACCCAACCACGCTGAGGAAACACGCCCACTGACCTAAACGACATCCCTGCACCAGGAAAGGACCGACCCAAGTTCCACAAGAACTGAAGGGGCCCAGAAGCGCTCGGAGAACCAGTTACACGTTGCCCGTTAAGACGACCGACCTCTCAGAGCCACTATGCCGACAACATTTAAAATAACTTGTCAAAGGAAATCACGCCAACTACACACGAATACCTGAACGATACCCAACAGTAACTAAACACGCACTAAGGCCAATTGGGAGTCGATGCGCAGACACACAGTCAACTCATGAACGATCGGCGAGCCAAAACGCGTCGACCGGCGGGACGACCGACAACCGATCCACCAAGACCATGGCCCGGCTGAAGTGATCGCGGCGCAATGGTCTGGCGAGGCATGTCGACGCAGACCTCATTGCTGCTCCAACCCGACTGCACCAGTGCCGCATTGCAACTCCCCGACTTGCAGGTCCGGACCGCACTCCAGACCCGTCCCAATTGACTGCCAGCCCGAACTCGCTACCCGAACTCCTGACACGAACTGACCTACGACAGACAACGACAGGGAAGTAATAGCAGTCAAGCAAAGATACTACGAGAGTGGATATACCGATACTCGCTGCTAACGCCGCTCATGATCAGCAACTCAGTGACAGTAGTAATTTAAATTAACGTAGTGAGGTGGAAGTACATTAAAAACAGAGTGTAAAATTCATGATGGCGGGAACGGTAGCCACATACGGCTCAGTCCTGAAGACAAAAGAATACTCCGCTACATTACATCATGGTCAGTCAGAAATTCCGATCTTGTATATTTGATTAGAAGTCGTTCGTAGAAGCAGATATAGACTGCCTCAATACAATGACGATTATGTATAGACTGCCTTACCACAAGACGAAATTACAATCGATCTGGCATAATTGTGGGTTGTTTGACTATTGTGGGAGGTGGCTCGTAAGAATAACAGATGATTAAAAGATTTACTTATCTTGATACAGACGTTTGTCACTGGGGTGCTTGTTAACATACAAGTGACACTGATTGTTAGAGCATCACTTGATGGCTGCAGTTACAACCCTTTTGTTGAAGTACAATGCTCAACATTTACAAAAATACATTTCCGTCTGAGACTTCTATAATTCTTTAGTCCTAATCGACGAAGATGACTGTTGTAGCTGAGGTCACGCTCGGCTCTATACTGACCTCTGTGCGAGTGCACTGCGGTGCTGGGAGTGAGGCATAGTTCAAAGAAGCGTCTCCGACTTATTGCTGTGGATTGCATTGAGACGTCACTAACATCTGTGGTATCGATGTGCGTTTTCGGCTTTGGTGTGGTAAACTGGACGATAACACAGACTGAAGTTTATGAGAATCGTATGGGAGAATGAGTGTGGAAAGAAATGGGATCCTGAAATAGTTAGGAATGATCATACGTGTTGAAATTTGCTGTTATTGATACTAAGGAAAATCACAGTATGAAGGTCGTTTAAAGAGGAATGGACCTAATCACAGAAGTTGGATAGATACAAGTGACATAAGTATGAAGAAACGTTCGGTACTAGAAAAGTTGCTTCAACATATCGACAACAGAAGCAACTACTAAAATGATCAGAAAAGATAATAATGAAGCAGTATACGCACAGGTCATTTTGGAAGAAATAATTGTTGGTTAACTGGAAACGAAGAGAGCTAAAGCGTTTGAGATATAGCGGTTTGAGAGGGCATCAAAAATTAGGTGGACTGGTAAGGAATAAAGAGTGTGCCGTCAAATTTCGGGCTGCAGCGGCATAAATACCAATTTTGGAGGTGTTCGATTCGGCAATCTTCAGACTGACTATACTCGGCTCACGCTGAATATGGTCTAACCCTACACGGTCGACATAGTAGAAAAAAAGTGGAATTTATGCGACTACTCGCCAGTAATTTAATGGAGGAACCGTTGCGCCGCGAAAAGATAAAATGCACACAAGGAGTGAATAGGTGCTGCGCAGAATCAGAGAAGACTGGAACATTTTCCAAAATGTTTGTAAAGATGTCGTAATATAGAACAGTATCTCATGGGGCAACAATAATATCCTCAACAAATGACAATTTGGACTTCAGAAGAATTGTTCTTCTGAGACTGTAATTTGCATTTTCACTCTCCACGTTTTACATGCATTAAATTTATTTAGGGCACTTTATTGTGTCAAACAGAATATAGTCCTAGATGAAGTGAAGTTCAACAGGATTGATGGTACAGCCAAAAATTGGATAATGTTATATCTAACCATAAGAATGCAGGAGTTATATTTAGTAATTCAAGCAATGTAGTCTGGGGACATTACTCTGACTTCTGATTGGGGGAAAAAATCACCAGTGGGGTACCCCAAGGCTCAATCGCAGGTCTACTATCATTCCTCGTAATCGTAACCGATTTTTCGGCAAATGTAAGACAGGCAGAATTAGTTATTTTGCAGATGACACTAGTATTGTAGTCAGTCCAGGCAGACATACAGAAACAAAAGAAATAGTTAATAATGTTCTTAATAGCGTCACTGACTAGTTTTCTACGTATTTTCTCACCCTCAATTTTAAAGAGACAAAACGTATTCAAATCTACGCATCAATATTCAGATCTACGCATCAATGGGAGCTACACCAATGTTAAATGTAGCATGTTGCGGGAGTAATAAATTGGTTGGAACCTTCAAAATCCTTAGGCGTCCTGTCACTAGTATCCTCTCTTTCGACGTTAAACTGCAATCTTGCTTCCTTCCTTCTTAGGTGTCCTCATTGTTGTTGTTGTTGTGGTCTTCAGTCCAGAGACTGGTTTGATGCAGCTATCCATGCTACTCTATCCTGTGCAAGCTTCTTCATCTCCCAGTACCTACTGCAACCTACATCATTCTGTATTCATCTCTTGGTCTCCCTCTACGATTTTTACATTCCACGCTGCCCTCCAGTACTAAATTGGTGATCCCTTGATGCCTCAGAATATGCCCTACCAACCGATCCCGTCTTCTAGTCAAGATGTGCCTCAATTTCCTCTTCTCTCCAATTCTATTCAGTACCTCCTCATTAGTTATGTGATCTCCCCATCTAAACTTCAGCATTCTTCTGTAGCACCACATTTCGGAAACTTCTATTCTCTTCTTGTCCAAACTATTTATCGTCCATGTTTCACTTCCATAAATGGCTACACTCCATACAAATACTTTCCGAAACGACTTCCTGACACTTAAATCTATACTCGATGTTAACAAATTTCTCTTCTTCAAAAACGCTTTCCTTGCCATTGCCAGTCTACAGTTTATATCCTCTCTACTTCGACCATCATCAGTTATTTTGCTTCCCAAATAGCAAAACTCATTTACTACTTTAAGCGTCTCATTTCCTAATCTAATTCCCGCAGCATCACCCGATTTAATTCGATTCCATTCCATTATTTTCGTTTGCTTTTGTTGATGTTCATCTTGCATCCTCCTTTCAAGACCAAGTCCATTCCGTTCAGCTACTCTTCCAGGTCCTTTGCTGTGCCTGACAGAATTACAATGTCACCGCGAACCACAAAGTTTTTATTTCTTCTCCGTGGAGTTTAATTCCTACTCTAAATTTTTCTTTTGTTTCCTTTACTGCTTGCTCAATATGGAGATTGAATAACATCGGGGTGAGGCTACAACCCTGTCTCACTCGCTTCCCAACCACTGCTTCTCATTCATGCCCCTCGACTCTTATAACTGCCATCTGGTTTCCGTACAAATTGTAAATAGCCTCCCTGTATTTTACCCCTGCCATCTTCAGAATTTGAAAGACAGTATTCCATTCAACATTGTCTAAAGCTTTCTCTAAGTCTACAAACGCTAGAAACGTAGGTTTCCCTTTCTTTAATCTATTTTCTAAGATAAGTCGTAGGGTCAGTATTGCCTCACATGTTCCAACATTTCTACGAAATCCAAACTGATCTTCCCCGAAGTCGGCTTCTACCAGTTTTCCCATTCGTCTGTAAAGAATTCGTGTTAGTATATTGCAACAGTGGCTTATTAAACTAATAGTTCGGTAATTTTCACATCTGTCAACACCTGCCTTCATTGGGATTGGAAATAATATATTCTTCTTGAAGTCTGAGGGCATTTCGCCTGTGTCATACATCTTGCTCACCAGATGGTAGAGTTTTTATAGGCCTGGCTCCCCCAAGGCTGCCAATAGTTCAAATGGAATGTTGTCTTCTCCCGGGGCCTTGTTCCCACTTAGATCTTTCAGTGCTCTGTCAAACTCTTCACGCAGTATCATATCTCCCATTTCATCTTCATCTACATTCTCTTCCATTTCTATAATATTGTCCTCAAGAACATCGCCCTTGTATAGGCCCTCTATATACTCCTTCCACCTTTCTGCTTTCCCTTCTTTGCTTAGAACTGGGTTTCCATCTAAGCTCTTGATACCCATGCAAGTGGTTCTCTTTTCTCCAAAGGTCTCTTTAATTTTCCTGTAGGCAGTATCTCACTTACCCCTAGCGAGATAAGCCTCTACGTCCTTGCATTTGTCCTCTAGCCATCACTGCTTAGCCATTTTGCACTTTCTGTCGACTTCATTTTTTAGACGTTTGTATTCCTTTCTGCCTGCTTCATTTATTGCATTTTTATATTTTCTCCTTTCATCAATTAAATTCAATATATCTTCTGTTACCCAAGGATTTCTATTAGCCCTCGTCTTTTTACCTACTTGATCCTCTGCTACCTTCACTATTTTGTCTCTCAAAGCTACCCGTTCTTCTTCTACTGTATTTCTTTCCCCCATTCTTGTCAATCGTTCCCTAATGGTCTCCCTGAAGCTCTCTAAAACCTCTGGTTTTTTTCATTTTATCAACGTCCCCTCAAATTCCCACCTATTTGCAGTTTCTTCAGTTTTAATCTACAGTTCATAGCCAATAGATTGTGTCTCAGAGTCCACATCTGCACCTGGAAAAGTCTTACAATTTAAAACCTGGTTCTTAAATATCTGTCTTATCATTATATAATCTATCTGGAACCAGTCAGTATCTCCAGTCTTCTTCCATGTATACAACCCTCTTTTATGATTCTTGAATCAAGTGTTAGCTATGATTAAGTTATGCTCTGTGCAAAATTCTACCAGACGGCTTCCTCTTTCATTTCTTACCCCCAATCCATATTAACCTACTACGTTTCCTTCTCCCCTTTTTCCTACTATCGAATTCCAGTCACCCATGACTATTAAATTTTCGTCTCCCTTCACTATCTGAATAATTTCTTTTATCTCATCATAAATTTCATCAATATCTTCGTCATCTGCGGAGATAGTTGGCGTATTAACTTGTACTACTGTGGTAGGTGTGGGCTTCGTTTCTGTCTTGGCCACAATAATACGTTCACTATGCTGTTTGTAGTAGCTTACCCGCATTCCTATTTTCCTATTCATTACTAAAACTACTCCTGCATTACCCCTATTTAATTTTGTATTTATAAACCTGTATTCACCTAACCAGAAGTCTTGTTCCTCCTGCCACCGAACTTCACTAAGTCCAACTATATCTAACTTTAACCTGTCCATTTCCCTTTTTAGATTTTATAACCTACTTCCCCGATTAAGATATCTGACATTCCACGCTGCGATCCGTAGAACGCCAGTTTTCTTTCTGCTGATAACAACGTCCTCCTGAGTAGGCCCCGCCCGGAGATCCGAATGGGGGACTATTCTACCTCCGGAATATTTTACCCAAGAGGACGCTATCATCATTTAACCAAATAGTAAAGCTGCATGCCCTCGGCAAAAATTACGGCTGTAGATTCCGCTTGCTTTCAGCCGTTCGCAGTTCCAGCACAGCAAGGCCGTTTTGGTTAGCGTTACAAGGCCAGATCAGTCAATCATCCAGACTGTTGCCCCTGCAACTACTGAAAAGGCTGCTGCCCCTCTTCATGAACCACACGTTTGTCTGGCCTCTCAACAGATACCCCTCCGTTGTGGTTGCACCTACGGTACGGCCATCTGTATCGCCGAGGCACGCAAGCCTCCCCACCAGCGGCAAGGTCCATGGTTCATGGGGGGTGGGGGTTTATTGATGAGAATTAAACCATACAGTAAAGCTGCATGCCCTCGGCAAAAATTACGGCTGTAGTTTCCGCTTGCTTTCAGCCGTTCGCAGTTCCAGCACAGCAAGGCCGTTTTGGTTAGTGTTACAAGGCCAGATCAGTCAATCATCCAGACTGTTGCCCCTGCAACTACTGAAAAGGCTGCTGCCCCTCTTCATGAACCACACGTTTGTCTGGCCTCTCAACAGATACCCCTCCGATGTGGTTGCACCTACGGTACGGCCATCTGTATTGCCGAGGCACGCAAGCCTACCCACCAGCGGCAAGGTCCATGGTTCATGGGGGGTGGGGGTTTATTGATGAGAATTTAAACTGAAAAATCACGCATTGTAACTCAAAACAAAGTACTTCAGCCACATTTGCAGTTGGAATCATTGCAAATCTTGGGAGAGACAAATCAATAAAATTGACAAATTTTGCATACTTTCATTCAGTAATGTCATAGGGAGTAATGTTGTGGGGTAACTAATCTGTAAGAAAGAAAGACTTCATTGGCCGGAAACAATAATATGTGGTGCATACCCACGATTATCTTGTAGATATCTGTTTAGGGAGTTGGGATACTGAGTACTGTTTCACAGTACATTGATACCGCCTCCCACGAAGTTTGTTACAAATTATCCACTGCAGTTCAAAAGGAGCCATGATGTACATAATTACAATAAAAGAAGAAAAAATGACTTTCAGTCCGCATTAAGGTTGTCTTTAATAAAAAAGGGATGCACAGTGCTGCGACTAAAATTTTTGGTATCTTTCCCAGTGATGCAAAATGTGTGACAGATAGCAAAGTAAAATTTGAAAATGCTTCAATTAGGTAAATTTTTGTTATTTTAATGTGTAAAAGGCGGTGGGTAGCAGTTACTAACTCATATCTGTACATATTTTTTTTAACTTTACAAATTTTCAATATGTATGCATGTTTAAATATTAATTTGTGATGTATAGATAAAATGACCCGTTCCACATCATTACGATTTATCGTACAAATGCTCTATGGAACATGAAACAAACAAATTAAGTAATCAACACTGACACGAACATTGGACAGTTGGTTAGGACGTGTTATAAGATATTAGGGAACAATTCTGAAACGATGAACGTACATGTAGGCAATGAAGAGGTTCTCAGCAGAATCAAATAAGATGGGAGTGTATGGCAAACACTGATACGAATAATGGATGGAGTAGAATGATTTGTGTTAAGAAATGGTGGAATAACTGTAGTAGTACTACAGGGGACATTAGACAATAAAAGCTGTAGGGGGATATAAAGATTGGAATCCATCCAAGAAATAACTTTCCCTTTACTGCGTTCAAATCCCCTATGATTTTTAGAATACGCCTCATTACAAACTGAACTGCCGGTTGAATGTCCACACATGTTTTCTCTATGTCTTTATGTTGTGCTTGTGATGTTGGCATGTATACTTGAACTACTTTTGTTGGCATTGGCTTGCTGCCGGTTGTGATGAGAACAGCTCTATCCTGATTGCACGAGAGGCGTACAAGACGTAATACAATACATCTTATTTCTCGGTCAACTTCGGTCAAAAAACTGCGTAGTTTGTTGTGGGATATCGTGGATCATTCACGCTTCAGCCCCTATCGTTTCATGAAGTTCCAATTGGTGGCAGCGCTATATGTAGCCTTCAAAATGATGTCTGTACAGGAGGTGCTTTCCAGGAAGAGAGTTGTCATTGCGTTCCTTTTGGCGGAAAACGAGAGCATCACATATACTCATCACATATATTCGAACATCCGCGGAGATTTGGCAGTGAACAAATGCAACTTTACTTCTGGGGCGAGGTGTCTATCGCAACGAGGTCGCCCAAACCTGTCCGATTTCCTGTGTGCCAGCCTTCCACGTTGGTCTGTCACTCCAGCAACGCTGGAATGTGTGTACGCTCCATTCGAGGTGATCGACGGAACACAATCAAACGCCTCGCTCCAGAACTGCACTCCTCTTTCGGTACTGCTGACACACTCGCCCATCAGTTGGGGTACTCAAAGGTGAGTTCGTCGCCGCCTAACAGAAGATCATAAAGGACAACGAAGGACCGTCCATGTGGAACTGCTTCCACGTTACGTGGCTGACCGTGACAGTTTTTCGTCAAAATCGTCACAGGCGACGAAACATGGGTTCTTCACTTCGAATCGGAAACAAAACGTCAATCCATGAAATGGCGCCGCACCACTTCTCCTCCGAAGAGATACATCAAAGCTGCACCCTCACTCTTCTAGGCCTCTGAAGGGGCTATTCTGTTTTATGTCCTCCCTCATGGTGCAACGATCATCTCTGACGTGTATTCTGCTACCCTCAGGGAATTAAAGAAAATACTTCAGCGACTTCGTCGTCACAAAAATCCAAAAGATCTCCTTCTCCATGATAACACAAGGCCTCACACAAGTCTTTGCACCTGAGAGGAGCTCACAAAACTTCAATCGTCCTTTCTTCCTCATCACCTTACAGCCCGTATGTCGACCTTCCGACATCCACCTGTTGGGTCCAATGAAGGATGCCCTCCGCGGGAAGCAGTGTGTGGATAATGGGGAGATTATTGATGCAGCAAAACCTTGGCTTCGACGTCGACCAGTGGCATGGTACCAAGCGGGTATACAGGCACTCTCAGAAAGGTGGCGTAAGGCCGTCCCATTCAACGGCGATTGTGTTGAAAAAAAGGGTCTTGTATCCAAAAGACTGGGGAATAAAAAGGTGTATTTGATTACTGCTTTCAGGAAAAAAAGTGTTCCATCAGATAATGAAGCCTCTCGCGGGAAACCTTCTGGAGTCGAAAAGGCTTATCTCTACAAATTGGACCGAGCGAGGTGGCGCAGTGGTTAGACACTGGACTCGCATTCGGGAGGACGATGGTTCAATCCCGCGTCCGGTCATACTGATTTAGGTTTTCCGTGATTTCCCTAAATCACTCCAGGCAAATGCCGGGATGGTTCCTCTGAAAGGGCACGGCCGACTTCCTTCCCTATCCTTCCTTAATCCGATAAGGCCGATGACCTCGCTGTCTGGTCTCCTTCCCCAAAACAACCCCAATCTACAAATTGGTATAAAGTCTACTGCGGAAGCAACATATGAGATTCGTCATACGTCTGTGTCATATCAGTTTTATGCGACAGCACAGGTAAGCGTTACTTGAAGCGATGTTTGGATTATGTAAGAAATGAACACGAATTTGGCAATGTTTATGGTTAACGTAAGCCTGATCAGAGATACAGAATAGTGCAGGCGAATAGCTGTCACTGTGACGCTGCCAGCTCTCAGGACTTCACGTACTACTTCAGTTTAGTGTGTTTCATCGAGTGGGCGAGTGATGTGGAAGCGCGTTTTAGGAAGACACCATTACAATGGAAATGACCCGGGATTTCAGAATTTTTACTTATACTGTTTGATTCCGTGATGATGTTAAAAACGTTCAGGGTTGATAGAGGAAGGTAAATTTATCAGTGTGAGGAATGTGACCCTAGTTCTGAAACGTCCCCTTTGAAAAATTATTGAATTACTGTGCTGATAAACATTTTACGTTATTTGATTTTCAAACAGCTGAGCAGAACTGAACGTAATCAGTTTTCTCTTTACATATTCTGATCTTCACTAAAGTAGCGCAACGCAATCTGACTTTCAATAATCACTACAAAAGAATAGCCCTGACTAACAATAACCTATACCTTTCATGAATCACTTACCTCACAAAAATCTTCGTTACACAAACTACTGCAATACAGTGTGCGTCAATACTACCAGCTGAATAAAAGATTCTAACTACTGAGGGCACTAACTACTGATAGGCATAGTTAGCAAATGAAAGATATTGATAGAGAACAAACAACGTATTTCCCTTAATAATGTTCAAAAATCATCAGTTAACGATATCCAATATTACAAATTTACTCTTTCTGATGGACACACGTCCAGATCGTCCGCTCTCAAAATTCTGCCATCTCTCTTTCCACATCCACCACTGGTGTTGGCTCACCTCCAACTGCGCAACGCTACGCGCTGTTCACATCTAACTGCGCAACACTACAATAACGAATATTCCAACAATGCAAACCAGCCACAGACTTCACACAGCACAGTCAGTGATTTTCATACAGAGCGTTACGTGGCGTTACCAACTTAAAAACTTAAAGAGCCTACATACAGTGCGAAATCGACGTGGTCGATAATCGAAAGTCGTTCTGATATCTATGACAGTGAAATACATGTACCGGTTCTCCTATGGCAGTATTATAGGGGAAGTGGTAATGTGGTCCGAAACGAGAATAAAAAAATTTAAGTATGTATGCGCTCTAAAACGCACACCATAAGCGAGCAGAGAACATGTGTTTCATAGTAGTGCAGATGGACAAGTGTTACTAAGTGTCTTTTTCTTGTACTGGTCCACACTACCTTCACTAAAAATGTGGAAATCAATTATCTTGGAGTAGATGAGATGTGTTTCAGGGAACTGAAAATGAACAAATGATTTTGCACTGTAAATAGGTGGTTGGCACTACACTTTGAGAATGTCTGAAGGAAATCATGATTCCGTAGCCGTCAAGGATAAAATAAATGCGCTGACAATGTTTCATTAACTGTACCGTTTTATTGTGCTCCCTCTCAAACTCTCTTAAATTGTGTTAAATATATGTTAACTGTACTTGAAAATGTCTACATCTCTTCACTTGCAGCACTACAATGCATGTATTTTCCAGAGAACCCAACACAGCGAAAAGTATTTGTGTTAATCTTCGGATAGAAAGACCGTGAATAAGCGAAAGAGAAAAGAGTGATAAAGGAGCTGTTTCTCAACTGTTTCCAGAATTTCCGAATTAACTAAAGTTAAAATTGTGTGATGCATTAGTTGTTATAATTCGTGAAGGATCATGCTGACTACTTCCTTTCTTAAAAGACAGTGAGCTCAATAAGAACTGCTTTAAATACTTTCAAGTGCCTGCAAATGACGTGTTAGTGCCGCTGAGAACTTAAGACACTACCGACGCTCAGTGTCCAAAGTGTAACGCTGCCGATTGTTCTTGAAGAGCGTGAAGTACGTATTGTATTGTGCCCCATGGATAACGTTCTTTTCTAAATATATATCTTAATCCATAAAAGTGTACATGCCTTCCTGAACAGACTGTTTCAACAAATGAGCTTGTAAATTGGCTCATACTTTGTATTTTACGTGCAAAAATTTTAGACACTTTTACAACTCATTATTGAGCTGCAAAATATTGAAAAATTCATCCTGTAAACTTCCCATAATTTTTATTAATAATGATGGTTATTAAATTCAGTTCATTTATTTTCGCATTAGCTTGTGGCTGAGTGATGGTATTTCCAGTCACAGATCCCCCCCCTGGCCTTACACAAGTCATTATCATCATTGTGATTTTTTCAGAAGTGACTGATCTCTACTTATTTATTAAAAATTTATGCTTTGCTTTCACTGTAAATTTTACGCCATACGCAGTGTTAAAGACAGCGGGTATGACAAAAATAATTTTGTCGATACTGTTATACGAGACGTGTTTTTTAAGTATGAACCGTTTTGAAATTGAGAAAAGACGTGCTAAGGGATCTCAATAATTTTATTTTTACCCGAAAGCCTGTACCTTAATCTGCGCACTGACGCCATTACAGTCTGATTCTTCCTTGTTTACGTTGTGAACTGAGTGCTTAAGTTGCCTCCGATAATCGTGAGTCCCACCGACTGTGAAGTACGGGCTGTTATAATATTTCTTAGTGCTAAACGCCTAAAAGCGACCGATATTCATCGTGAGATCTGTGCAGTTTACGGAGAAAACATTATGAGTGATGGAATGGTAAGAAAGTGGGATGTGCGTGATGAATAACGGAGTGGGCGTCCTTCGGTCGTTAATGAAAGTTTGATGCAGGAAGTGGAGAATAAGTTGAGAGAAAATAGACGCTTTACGATTTCCTCCTTGCGGGATGACTTTCCTAATGTTTCTCGTAGTGTTTCGTGTGGCGTTGTGACCGAGGACTTGTATTACCGAAAATTGTGCGCGCGTTGGGTACCGAAAATGTTGACAGATGTGCACAAAACCAAACGTTTAGATAGTGCATTGACTTTCCTTCAGCGGTACCACAACGACGGTGATGATTTCATAAGCCAAATCGCTACGGGCGATGAAACATGGGTGGGCTACGTCACACCAGAATCAAAGCAACAGTCCATGGAAGTTGAGCAAGGGCATCGTTTTGCTGCAAGACAATGCCCGTCCGCGTGTGGCGAATCAGACCATCACATGTTTTCGATGGGAATTTCTAGATCATCCTCCGTTCAGCCCCGATCTTGCGCCAGTGACTACCATCTGCTCCTGCACTTGAAGAAACACCTGGGCCGTCAGTGTCTTTAAGACGATGTCAAAACAGTGGTGATGCAATGGTTAACAAGTCGGGCGGCAGACTTCTAAGAGAAGAGTATTCAAAAACTGGTACAACGTTATGACAAGTGCCTCAATATTGACGAAAATTATGTATAAAAGTAGACTAAGGTACAGGCTTTCATGTAAAAATAAAATTATTGAGATATCATAGCACGTCTTTTTTTAATTTCAAAACGGTACTTACTTAAAAAACACGCCTGGTACGAGCTGAGCAAGCTGAACTCAGTTAATAGATGGCCTAATAGATTGAAAACTCAAGGAGGTAGGTGTCTGCTTTCCAATACAAGTATTTATATTTACATTGGAATCAATATTCACAATCAGCAACGATTTTAGACTATAAATTTGTACGTATCATCTTTGGGATCTCACTATTCGTTCCTTAAGCTCTAATCTACACACAGCGCGAGTAACTCTTTTTATTTTATTTTCTGATCGATCCATTACAAAACTTGTAAGAATTCCTAATACTTGACCGGAAGATAAAATAAAGTAACTTGTACTGCGTCGAGGTTACCGTGTAACTTTTGACCGATCATCGCATCGTGTTGTCACGTCCTGACACAGATTACTTACCTCCGCGTGGCCCAATCAGGAAGGTAACAAAATTTTGTGTTTATTTTCTGTTGTTATCAACCTTTATAGTTTAGTTATCAACATTTATAGGGAGAAAATGTCCTTGGCTGGAGGGGCTTAGGTTACAGAAGATTGGTTATTCTGTGAAGTTGGCACAAAAGGCTGGCTGAAGTAGCAAATCATTACTCTGCCTTTAATCAATTTATGTTCCAAGAAAAACATTTACTTATTGAGGTGTTGAACCAAATCGCCTTATCAGAACGTCAAATTCTTTCAATAATTGCTGGAAAGGCTCTCTATCAGAGGCGACTGCTTGACGGTCACTCGGTCTGATACGTACCGGCCACTTGGCCTAAGTAATCAATCATCAACACTGGGAAGTACTCATCTAATACTTAGAGGCCACTTTGCCTATCTTACAAAAGACAGGTACCAAGCAGCAACTTGTTCCTGCTAATCACTTAAATTCCGCTCGACTAATTCGCTGAGACAGCGACAGGCAATCACTGTCCACCACTATTTCAATGAATATTGTAAACACTACTTAGCTTGCTGTTACAGTGTGTTCACCACAATCTGTCACCATCTTCTCGTAGGTGAAGTGTTTCCCGCTCCTTCAGTTGCTGCTACGGAGCGTCATTGCCCTCTGTATGCTCGTTACCGAAACTGAATACTGACTCTGCTCTCTGCTACATGATTTTTCAACATCGTTCTTAATTCAGTCTCTTTGCAAACGGCTTCTCTTCAGTCACTTTCTGGAATATCCTCTTGGACTCTTCGCTCGAAATGCGATCGCCTTAATGTTTGATCATCGCTCTAAATCGTATTCGGGATTCATGCACCACGCACGTTGAAAAGTTTCCTATTATACGGATGACCTCAATCCTCAGTGCCGTGGGCGAGGTGTCAAGTGTACTATTTGCTGGCGTGTTTGACCAGCCTCAAAGAAGCAAATAGTGTCTAGCTGCTTTGGGAAACATTATCTGCCCCCTATATACTCGCTTCCCCCACCGCCACGCAAACGAGCCATCATGAATACAAACCCGTGTTACTCCTCTCATTATGATCTGACATGTAATAAATTTTTTTAAACTTTTATAAGGTCACGACAGTGCCGCTTACACAAACTTCTTTCGTGTGAGAACGTTAAGACAGTTGATTTAAACAAGCCGTCCGCTGTGGCCGAGTTGTTCTAGGCGCTTCAGTCCGGAGCCGCGCTGCTGCTACGGTCGCTTGTTCGAACCCTGCCTTGGGCATGGATGTGTGTGATGTCTTTAGGTCAGTTAGGTTTAAAGAGTTCTAAGTATAGGGAACTGATGACCTCAGATGTTAAATCTCATAGTCCTTAGAGCCATTTTTGGAACCTCATACATATACAACAGCGTAGATTGTAAATTTAAACGCGTACCAGAACAGAGTAGGCGATACTAAATAGTATTAGTCACAACAATAATTCCATTTAAGATTATAATGACGGATTCTCATTCTTCAGTTCTGTGTCCGCTGTAAACCAACACACTTAGTTAATGAATCGCGTCACTAGCCGACCACTTGCTCAGACGTGTTTCCGAATAGATTTATTACAGTTTGTTCCACTCATTCTTTACTCTGTAATTGATACTACGTGAACCACAGCACTGCAACTGTTCAAATATTTATTTCGCTGAATGTAAATTCGGTGAGTCCCTTTTCTCAGAAGTTGTCCAACAATTTTAGTCTTGGCAGATGCAAAAATTCAAATTCGGTGAGTATTGATTAGGAGCAAGACTTCGACTGTCAGAAAACAGGTAACACACAAATACACGCACATATTTGTGACAGCACGTTCACACTATGGACGCATTTTACACGAAAATATGGCATTGAGTAAAAATTGTTCAAATGGCTCTGAGCACTATGGGACTTAACATCTATGGTCATCAGTCCCCTAGAACTTAGAACTACTTAAACCTACCTAACCTAAGGACATCACACAACACCCAGTCATCACGAGGCAGAGAAAATCCCTGACCCCACCGGGAATCGAAACCGGGACATTGAGTAAAAGCACATATGGAATATTTCTCGACAGAGAGAGCGCTTCTTAGTAAGTCTCGAAATTTAAAGAATTAATCATACAGCGACTGCGCAGTTCCACTGGTTATAATGGAACAAAAGTTCTCAACTGGCAACTATTAAGGGTTATTTTTTCTATGAATCTTAAGGCGCACTTTCTCTGGTGTTTCAGCTTATATTTGTAATTTAGTTTTTGCTGGAGTGAGCCCAAGAAAATCATGCTTATCACATTTTTCATACGACTCTCAGCGTCGACGGAAGGTGCCCGTTTGTTTTCCATGACAAATAAAATGATGAAACTTCCTGGCAGACTCGAACTCGGGACCTTTGTCTTTCGCAGGCAAGTGCTCTACCAACTGAGCTACCCAAGCACGACTGACGCCCCGTCCGCACAGCTTTACTTCTGCCAGTACCTCGTCTCCTACTTTACAGAAGCCCTCCTGCGAACCTGTGAGGACGGGGCGTGAGCCGTGCTTCGGTAGCTCAGTTGGTAGAGCACTTGCCCGGGAAAGGCAAAGGTTCAGATGGTTCAAATGGCTCTGATCACTATGGCACTTAACGTCTGAGGTCATCAGTCCCCTAGAACTTAGAACTACTAAAACCTAACTAACCTAAGGACATCACACACATCCATGCCCGAGGCAGGATTCGAACCTGCGATCGTAGCGGTCGCGCGGTTCCAGACTGTAGCGCCTAGAACCGCTCGGCCACTCTGGCCGGCTGTTCCAACAGGATAACGCTCGCCCACATACCGCTGCTGTAGCCGAACATGCTCTACAGTATGTTGACATGTTGTCTTGGTCTGCTCGATCGCTAGATCTGTCTCCAGAGGAGCACGTCATCATTAGGCGACAATTCAAGCGTCATCAACAAACAGCATTAACCTTCTCCGTATCGACCGATCAAGTATAAAGGGCATGGAACTACATCCCACAAACTGACATCCGGCACCTGATAACACAATTCCCGCAGGTTTGCATGCTTGCACTTTCAACATTCTAGCAATACAGTGTGCACTTGGAATACGGTTGAGAATTCACGATATCCAGGAGCAGTTTCCCTGGTACGCCAATAACGTTTATTTATGAGAGATGCATACGTGGCCTGAAGATGGCCAAACGGAATGGCGAAACTCGTAGTAAAAATGAAGTAAATCAACGTCTTAACTGCACGGCTGTTGGCGAATTTCATTATTGTAAAGTTTTTGTTTGGGCTGACTCCAGCGACCCTTGCGAAAAAGAAGCTGCAAATACCTGCTAAGTGATGTGATAAATAAGGAAGACTAAAAGTCCAACAACGAGAAATGATACACTAAAACATTTATGTCGAGCAGGACTTCATAAAAGTAGTAGTCACTTTTCTCTCCCACTCAGCGTAGATAAAACACAGTTCGTGATCGCTCACACTGTCGGAGACAGGTACAACAAAAAGACAGTTCCTGTGGGCGATGACAGAGGGCATCATAAAGAGAACGTGTAGTCATACTCAAAGGTCAGAGAGTAGGGAAAGTTGTCGCGCCCTTGAGCAAACGGCCTAGGGTGTGATCCGAATAGAGAAACGTAAACACAGACGTCGTCTGTTACTCAGCCGTGAATGGCGCACACAGAGCGCTTCACAGGACAGCGAGTATTGCCGGGCAAGTGTAGCACCGCGATATTTACCGATCGTGTGACGTCAGTGGACAGGCCTACGTGCAATGCCCGCAGCGGCGACGCTTTCCGCACCACCAGGCTGCGGTCGCTGTATGAAGACCGTGTGTCTCTGACCTACCTTTCTTATCGATACTCCGGCAAGGCACGAAAGTCGAATTTGTGTCCGATTCTAAAACCACCGCCTTTCTCCTCATGGGCCGAATATACACTGACGGAAAACACACAAAAAAAAAAACAAAAAAAAAAAACAAAAAAAAAAACGTAATATTAAATAACGAAATTTCCGGAATACATCTATCTGGGTAACATATGTAAGTGATTAACATTGCAGGGGCGAGGTAAATAATAGTGAATATCAAATTCTGGTAATTTAATAACAGTTGTAACCGGGAGAAAGTTGAATGCAAGCAAGCATGCAAACCTGCGGGAATTGTGTTGTCAGGTGCCGGATGTCAGTTTGTGGGATGTAGTTCCATGCCCTTTGGGGGAAAAAAAATTCAAATGGCTCTGATCACTATGGGACTCAACATCTGAGGTCATCAGTCCCATAGAACTTAGAACTACTTAAACCTAAATAACCTAAGCACATCACACACATCCATGGGCGAGGCAGGATTCGAACCTGTGACCGTAGCGGCCGCGCTGTTCCAGATTGAAGTGCCTAGAACAGCACGGCCACGGGCATGCCCTTTGCAGTTGGTCGGCCAATATAGAGAAGGTTAATATTGCTGGTGGGTGACGCTGGAATAGTCATCCGATGATGTCCCATATATGCACGACTGGGGACAGATCTAGTTATCTAGCAGACTAAGGCTACATGTCGATATCCTATAGAGCATGTTGGGTTACTACAGTGGTATGAGGGCGAGCATTATCCTGTTGGAACACGGCCCCTGGAATGCTGTTCATGAATGGCAACACAATAGTTCGATTGATCTTACTGTCGTAGATAATTGTAGTTAGGGTGCGTCGGATAATCACTAGAGTGCTCCTGCCGTCATACGAAGTGGCATCCGGACCATAACCCCAAGTGTACGTCCACTGTGTCTAGCATCCAGACAGGTTGGTTACAGGCGTTAACTGACCCCCATCTAGCCAACACACGACCATCACTGCTCCGGGGCAGCACCAGCTGTTATCAGGAAACAAAACACACATTCAAATGGTTCAAATGGCTCTAAGCACTATGGGACTTAACATCTGGGGTCATCAGTCCCCTAGACTTAGAACTAAGTAAACCTAACTAAGCTAAGGACATCCCACACATCCATGCACGAGGTAGGATTCGCACCTGCGACCGTAGCAGCCTCGTGGTTCCGGACTAAAGCACCTAGAACCGTTCGGCCACCGTGGTCGGCAAACAAAAGACACTTCTACCCTCTCCTCGAATGAGACGGCGCTTGACACAACTGAAGTCATAAATGGTGTAGGTTTGGGATCAGTGGAATGCACGATTGGGGGTGTCTCGCTCGGAGTTGTCCTTGAAGTAACCGATTTGTAACAGTTCGTTGTGTCACTGTGATGCCAACTGCTGCTCTAATTTCCGCAGCAGATGCAGTGCGCCGGCCGCGGTGGCCGAGCGGTTCTAGGCGCTTCAGTCCGGAACCGCGCGACTGCTACGGTCGCAGGTCCGAATCCTGCCTCGTGCACGGATGTGTGTGATGTCCTTAGGTGTAAGTAGTTCTAAGTTCTAGGGGACTGATGACCTCAGATGTTAAGTCCCATAGTGCTCAGAGCCATTTGAACCATTTAGATGCAGTGTGATGCACCGGAGCCATACGCCAAACACGATGGTCTTCCCTCTCGAATGTGCCAGGTGGCTGTCCGGAGGCCATTCCTCTTGCGACCGTTCCTTCTCGTGACAACCATTGCCACCGACCACGTACAGTGATTATATTCCTGTTAAATCTTTCTGCAGTACCGCAGAAGGAACATCCAGCTTTTCTTAGCCCTATTACACGCCACGTTCGTACTCATTGAGGTGCTGATAATGGCGTCTTTATCGCATTAAAGGCGTTCTTGACTATCATCAGACCAATCTCATAGATAACTCACGTTCACGGCCGTTACAGCGTGTATTTAAAACATGCCTGATTTCGTCCTCATATTGGCACTATTCACGGTTGGCTGGAAATGTGTTTGTACATCACATTTCAGATATGGAAACGTGCCTACCAACTTTCGTTTACGTCGCACGAATCTTCCTGGTTTTGCGATTTTTTTAGACCAGTGCACTTTCTGTTCGTTCAGAGAATGTCGAGATTATTTAAGCCAGGCTTACTGCTTTTGATTAGCGGGGTTGATACCACCAATCCCTCTGGATTTCGCTGCAGGCAGGATTCCGCCATACACAGCCCACTCATCTGACTGCCGTTTGCTCACACTCGCTGTTGATACAATTGCTCTGTATGGCCTACTACTTTAAAACTAATGAAGTTCTTTTTCTAACAAAACCTACGCAGGACTTCCTTAAAAAATCCGCCATTTGCAAATGTAACGTAGGGTGTTGTGTAATTTCGTAGGTTGACCAATACCATCCCTTCAAAATTTTCTTCGTCTTATGAAGATGATAGGCAGGAAATATTTCACTGTACATATCTGCTACTGTGTGTTAAGTATCGTGCGAAGCTTTCATTGTACCGTCTATGTTCACAATGGCGCTTTCGCACTCCTAAACAGACTACTTGCTAAAGTCCCTACCAGCACAGAATGCATTTCTGGGTAGTAGAATTCGTATCGTCATGAGATTGGCGTAGATTTAGCTACACTTGTGACTAGGAAAGATAGATTACTAGCCTAGCTAATGCTGAAATCAAATACCTAACTTGGATTTGTTCCACCTGTCAAAGAGTTGCTTTATTGACTTCTGCTTCCTAAACATCAACGAAAGCATTTACTAGTACCTTCACCTGGCAATACTTCCATGACTTATTTGGAATGAAACTTCACATCATCACATAATCCTCATCTAACGCTATAATTTTTACCAATCAGCAACCACGCCCCAGTTGCCACTGGTGGGGTCGCCTTTGTCTACCTTAAAAACAATTCCATTTTGCTGCAACCACTCTTTACTTATCCTGCCTAACACTAAATACATACCATATTAGCAATCACTTTTACCACTATCTACACTCACCCACTCCGTCTTCAGGCCACGAGTGGCCTACCGGGACCATCCGACCGCCGTGTCATCCTAAGTGGAGGATGCGGATAGGAGGGGCGTGGGGTCAGCACACCTCACTCCCGGTCGTTATGATGGTATTCGTGACCGAAGCCGCTACTATTCGGTCGAGTAGCTCCTCAATTGGCATCACGAGGCTGAGTGCACCCCGAAAAATGGCAACAGCGCATGGCTACATGGATGGTCACCCATCCAAGTGCCGACCACGCCCGACAGCGCTTAATTCGGTGATCTCACGGGAACCGGTGTATATATTGCTGCAAGGTCTTTGCCACCGCTATCTACATGTTGGAGAAAAATTGTGTCACGAAATTTTGACCCTGGATAGCTGATGCCAGTAGCAAATAAAATTACTAATGTGGTGTAGGTCGACAACGCACAAATTTTAAACTACGGAAACTTGGCGCCACACGTTCCGATTGGCGCCGGATGTTCTGTACAACGCAAGACCGCGAATGCTTGCCTGCCGAAGATCGCGATATATCCAAGCTCGGTTATAGCGCGCCAGCCTTTTACTCTGTCGGCCTAGGGCGAATCCGCATGAGTCCCGACACATCCATTACAGTTTCATGATAATACGTACCGGGAACAAACCCGTGAACAGCTGTTTGTTCGCGCACAGAAAGTATTCTGCAAATTATGTCGACCCTGAAAAGGGCCTTTTTTGTAGGTAGGACATTGTTCGAACTGGCGACCCTCTAACACGACACAAGCTTGGTAACGTCGAACGGTATTTTGCCGAACTCTTTCAAAGATTCCTGGCACTGCCATGATGTGATTGTCGGCATATCGAATGCAATCCATTAATTCCTCTTCTTTTCTAGGTGGTTCGCGTCTGGGTGGGTGAACTGGAACCTTGAACAAACCCCACAGGAAAAAGTACAGTGGCGTAAGTTCTGGTGATCGCGGAGGCCATGTCCTACGACCTCCTCTGCCAACTACCCGCGCGTCGAAAAGTTCGTTTAAACATCCGCGCACAGCGCGACTGTTACGCGCGGGCGCATCCGACCGGAATGGCCGAGCGGTTCTAGGCACTACAGTCTGGAACCGCGCGACCGCTACGGTCGCAGGTTCGAATCCTGCCTCAGGCATGGATGTGTGTGATGTCCTTAGGTTAGTTAGGTTTAAGTAGTTCTAAGTTCTAGGGGACTGATGACCTCAGCAGCTAAGTCCCATAGTGCTCAGAGCCATTTGAACCATTTTGTGCGGGCGCGCCATTATGCTGCAACCATATGCGTGGCCGTATGTCCAAGGAAGATCTTGCAGGAGGCCGGGTAGGGTCTCTTGCAAAGAGTGAAGATAATTTGGCCCGGTAAGTTGAGGAGGTAGACGGACCGGCCCAATCAGATGGTCACCCACAATGCCTGCCCAAATGTTGAGCGAAAATCGCTCCTGGTGTTCGTGGACGTGCGTGACGTGAGGATTTCCCCTTGCTGAGTAATGAAAGTTTCGAGTGTTGTTATGGCCATCCCCATGGAAGGTGCACTAGTCGGTAAACTAGGATTTCGGGCAACAAGTTGCAGAAACCACCGGTAAAACCCTAGAATGTGTTTACAATCCGCCACAGGATTTAGGTTTTGTGTAGGCTGGAAGCTAAATAGATGCTGGTCGTCATCCCTCAAAACCTCCCAGACTAACCGATGAGTGACCCCCATGTCGTGTCCAACCGCTCAAATACTTGTCGTAGGTGCTTCCTCGAAGAGCTCGAGAACAGTCTCTTCATATGCAGCACCCCGTCGTGTTCGAGGTCTTCCAGCATCACCATGATAACCTGCTAACGAGCCTGTTTCGCCAAGTCGCTAGTGAATTACTGTAAACGTTTGCGAGTGTGGGTGGCATCTTGCTGGGTACCGTTCCTCATACAACCATAGAGCTTCATGCGCATTATCTTCGGTTAGTCCATAAACAGACACCATATCTCGTTATTCTTCAAACGAATACTGCGCCGCCAAGCTTACTGTACGACTAAATCGCAGGTAACGTCTGTGTACTCCGAAACGAAACTTATGTTAAAAAATGGCTCTGAGCACTATGGGACTTAACATCTTAGGTCATCAGTCCCCTAGAACTTAGACCTACTTAAACCTAACCAACCTAAGGACATCACACAACACCCAGCCATCACGAGGCAGAGAAAATCCCTGACCCCGCCGGGAATCGAACCCGGGAACCCGGGCGTGGGAAGCGAGAACGCTACCGCACGACCACGAGATGCGGGCGAAGCTTATGTGTGAATGCCCCTGACGTGAGGTGGGGACAAACAACAAGACCTATTCGACACGTGTGCGTATCACGTTGGGGCAGTGAAGCAGCGAGGGACGTTTGTATGTGTGAAATGACAACCATAGAGCTGCCCGTCAACCGACGAACGGCAACAGGGCAATGCCACGGCAGGTCGGAGCGAGTGCAGCCAAGTTTCCGTAGTTTAAAAATGGTGCGTTGTCGACCTACACAACATTAGTGGTTTTGTTTCCTAATGGCATCAGCTATCCAAGGTTAAAATTTCGTGACGCAATTTTTCTCCACCCTGTACATCTACTCGACGCGTCCCATCGCGTAAAAGTTCCTCTACTCTATAGATCGGTCTCACTCTACCTATATCAGTGCTGTAGACCCAAATTGCCGCAGTTGCTCTCAACCTGAACACAGATATCGTTTATTTATTTCCTCTCTCGATGGGTGCCCTTTTCAGCAGTACACCCATCCTAAAAGCATTTCCGCCTCTGGTGTCATATTAGGATTCGATATCTCTCTTAGAACCACACGTACAGGCAGCCTACATCACATTCGAAGCAAATTTGACACATTCCTACCATCATTATATATCCTCCATATAAACGAACCTAACCCTACAATATCATGTCCAAAAGAATTCAAAATTGCAACAGTGCCATCTGGAATGTCTACTGAGAGTATTTCTGAGCCGTGGCGCCATTGAATTAGTAGACTGTTCTATCTGACATCACTGGCTCAGGTGTAGTATCGACTATCCCTCTTGCGGCCCCATTACAAATATCTATGAGGAAGGGCTCGTATCTCTAGGCTGTGTCCATGGAAGGTCTTTGCTTGCCGATATATATACAGGATTCGCTGGCCCGAGAGGGAGGCACGAAGTTCGGGGATTTTCAGTAGTGTCGCGACAAGAGATGGTCTCAAAGTCCGAGCGGCTGAAGACACGAGCTGCGCAAGAAGGGCCTGCGCAGAGGGGGTCAGCGTCGACTACAAGCAGCAGGCCAACATCCTTTCGGTTGTTTGCCAACATTCATGTCGGACGACCGCTCGTGGCCTGGCTGCCCTCTTCCACCGGGTTTTCATGGGCACCGCTCAGTGCATTAATAATATGTTATTTACTTTGTAAATATGTTTAGACATTATTTTCGAAAGCTATTCTGATCTTTTATGTATTTACTTATATCATAATTCCTGTAACACTGATGTATATGTTTATTTCTATTCTTTTGTAAAGCCTGTGTTACTACAAATGTTATCTATACTGTTACATTCTTTAATGATTTATTTTGTACCCTTGTAATTGTATTCTCATGTCGTAAATTTATAATTGTGTATACTCCAGTTCTTCAAATTAAGTTTCATTTCACTACACACGTTTTTGTTGGTCATAGTATATGCAGAATATGTGAGAAGTTGGGACTGTTAGTGTTTGCACGTGTGTAAATAATTCAGCAAGGGACTGGTTAACAGCATTGCTGGTTCTAAGGACGGCTCCAAAAACTTTGAGAGTGCACAAGTGGTGGTTATGGACTTGCTATATTGTACGCAAGACTCTTCGCTGGTGATTGGACACCTGCACAGTCGCAACGGATGGATGCTGGCCATCCCTACAAGGACTGCAGTTGGTATGCACTTTTGATGACCCACCAATACCATTATTTCTACAAGGACTGCAGTGAGTCTGCACCTCTGGTGGCCCACCAACACCATAATCTCTACCAGGACTACAGTGGGTCTGCTCTGTGATGACCTACCTACCAATATTCTTCAAAACTTCGACTGACTCTGCTGTGGGATTGCTCTGTTATGTCCCATTACCTGTCTGCATGTCAAGAGACATCACTGTCGTTCCGTTGTAAGGACAACACTACTTCTTCGAGACTGCATGGAAATCCACTACTTCCGTGTGCATTTTCTTTTACTGCTCAGACTTTGTGCATAAAATTGTAATTAATACTGTGATGAATGATCAGGACTGTCTTTATGGACTGTGAGAAAATCTTTGCTTTTGACCAACAGTGTATCAATAAGTGTGTGCATTTGATGTCGTTGTTATTGTAATTATGAAAAATTTTAACAAACATGTATCGGACAGTGCCCAAAACAATTTGTAAAATTTTTTGTAGGGAGCATGGGGTCTATGTAAGTAGACTGTTTAGGTTTTTATGTTGGTAACGCCATGTAGCGCTCTATATGAAAATCATTGACTGTGCTGTGTGCAGTCTGTGGCTGGTTTGCATTGTTGGAATTCGCTATTGTAGTGTTGGGCAGTTGGCTGTTAACAGCGCGTAGCCTTGCGCAGTTGGAGGTGAGCCGCCAGCAGTGGTGGATGTGGGGGGAGAGATGGCGGAGTTTTGAGAGCAGATGATCTGGACGTGTGTCCATCAGCGACAGTAAATTTGTAAGACTGGATGTCATGAACACTATTAAGGTAAATACATTGTTTGTTCTCTATCAAAATCTTTCATTTGCTAACTATGCCTATCAGTAGTTAGTGCCTTCAGTAGTTAGAATCTTTTACTTAGCTGGCAGTATTGTCGCTCACTGTAGTGCAGTAGTTCGAGTAACGAAGATTTTTGTGAGGTAAGTGATTCCTGAAAGGTATAGGTTATTGTTAGTCAGGGCCATTATTTTGTAGGGATTTTTGAAAGTCAGATTGCATTGCGCTAAAAATATTGTGTGTCAGTTTAGTGATGATCAGAATAAGTAAAGAGAGAAATGTCTGAGTACGTTCAGTTTTGCTCAGCTGTTTGAAAAACAAATAACGTAAGGGGTTTACCAGCACAATCATTCATTAATTTTTCTAGGGGGACGTTTCACCATAAGCAAGGAACATCAACACACTACTGGCAAATACACACGATCATGGGTAATCTATAAAATGCAATGAGATGAGGGTACTGGCGACATACACGCGCACTGAACTAATACAACACGACGCATAAAACTCAAGGGTTCTCTATCAAAATCTTTCATTTGCTAACTATGCCTATTAGTAGTTAGTGCCTTCAGTAGTTAGAATCTTTTATTTACCTGACAGTATTGGCGCCCGCTGTACTGCAGTAGTTCGAGTAACTAAGATTTTTGTGAGGTAAGTGATTCCTGAAAGGCATAGGTTATTGTTAGTCAGGGCCATTCTTTTGTAGGGATTTTTGAAAGTCAGATTGCGTTGCGCTAAAAATATTGTGTGTCAGTTTAGTGATGATCAGAATAAGTAAAGAGAGAAATGTCTGAGTACGTTCAGTTTTGATCAGCGGTTTGAAAAACAAATAACGTAAGGGGTTTACCAGCACAATCATTCATAAATTTTTCTAGGGGGACGTTTCACCATAAGCAAGGAACATCAACACACTACTGGCAAATACACACGATCATGGGTAATCTATAAAATGCAATGAGATGAGGGTACTGGTGACATACACGCGCACTGAACTAATACAACACGACGCATAAAACTCAAGGGTTCTCTATCAAAATCTTTCATTTGCTAACTATGCCTATTAGTAGTTAGTGCCTTCAGTAGTTAGAATCTTTTATTTACCTGACAGTATTGGCGCCCGCTGTACTGCAGTAGTTCGAGTAACTAAGATTTTTGTGAGGTAAGTGATTCCTGAAAGGCATAGGTTATTGTTAGTCAGGGCCATTCTTTTGTAGGGATTTTTGAAAGTCAGATTGCGTTGCGCTAAAAATATTGTGTGTCAGTTTAGTGATGATCAGAATAAGTAAAGAGAGAAATGTCTGAGTACGTTCAGTTTTGATCAGCGGTTTGAAAAACAAATAACGTAAGGGGTTTACCAGCACAATCATTCATAAATTTTCCTAGGGGGACGTTTCACCATAAGCAAGGAACATCAACACTCTACTGACAACACACACGATCGTGGGTAATCTATAAAATACAAGTGAGATGAAGGTACTGGCAACATACACGCGCTTTGAACTAATACAACACGACGCATAAAACTCAAGGGTATACATTACAAAGTCTTACACTGACCCACGGTCACTAACCCTGCTCCACACTACCCACTCCTCCACAGTAGTTAACATCTACCTGATACACTAAGCAAATCCAGCGTTTCGTTTGGTTCAAGAGACATTCACTGCCGCTAATAACACCATATGTTCACTGGCAGCTCTACTTGCTGCTAATTCCACTACTTACATTCCACGCCATTAAAAAAAATAAAACACATCACATGACAAAAAAGCCATAATTGCAAAGAAACACAACACAGCATATATAATGTTACCATACTGATCCACTTCATTGGTGCAACCCCTTACAAATCTAGCACAATCCTCTATACAAGTTTTACCCTGTGCTGGGTAAGCATTACAAAGTCCTTCACTTTCAAATACCCAACGGGCGTCTTTGTGAAACCTCTTCCTGCAGCCCAGTCAGTCTTAACATATTCCCAAAATAACTCCGATTGGAACAACGATCGGCACAATCATCACAATCTTGACCACTGCACAGCAGGGCTGGAAGACTTACTTCTAAGTATGACCTAAACATCATAAAGTGTGAATGCAGATTAAAGTCTTTCACGTGTCGCGAGCAGGGGTACAGAATCTAAACTCGCCAAAGGCACCCTCAGACAAATTGAAGAACATCTCACATCTCTCATCATCCAGTTACAGTGTCGCCACTATTTTATGGTGGTATGGAGTACGTAATGTGGTGTCACCGCCAGACACCACACTTGCTAGGTGGTAGCCTTTAAATCGGCCGCGGTCCGGTAGTATACGTCGGACCCGCGTGTCGCCACTATCAGTGATTGCAGACCGAGCGCCGCCACACGGCAGGTCTAGAGAGACTTCCTAGCACTCGCCCCAGTTGTACAAACGACTTTGATAGCGATGGTTCACTGACAAAATACGCTCTCATTTGCCGAGACGATAGTTAGCATAGCCTTCAGCTACGTCATTTGCTACGACCTAGCAAGGCGCCCTGTTCAGTTACTATTGATATTGTAAATAATGTACAGACAAGAGCTACGTTCAACATCAATGGATTAAAGTTAAGTATTCCACCAGCTACATCCTTTTTTTCTAGTCTAAATTCCTTGTCCTGTTCCAGACCTCACGCCAGCCTGCGTGAGCTAAACACATGCCTTTAGGCTATCACATAGTGGCTTAGCTGTTTTGCCAAGTCACAACAGTTTGGCGTCGAGGATTGGCGACGAGAATTCTGCGTTCGTACCTGTATTGATTGACTTGTCATGGCTTCGCCACAATCTCCAGATGTACTGTCCGAATTGTATCGCTTGCAGAATCAGCAGACGCAGGCCTTACTGGATGCCATTGGACAGCTCATCCAGGGTCAACGAGCAATGCAAAACGATGCGGCGGCCGCCGCTCCACCGCTACCGCAGCCCCAACACGCTGTTGCACCAACTTTTCGTCCTTTTGATGCTGCACTGGAAAGCTGGACGGAGTGGTCACGCCAATTTGGATTCCATCTCGCCGCCTACGGAATTCAAGGTAATGAGCGGCAGCCTTTTCTCCTTTCCTCCGTAGGCGTCCAAACGTACCGTGTGATAGTGAAATTATTTCCCCGACGCGATGTAGCAATTCTGTCCTACGACGAAATTTTGTCTGCATTAGATGCATATTTCAAAGAATCAGTGAACCAGACTGTTCCTTCAGACAGTGTTTCTCGTCCATGTGAAGAATTTGCAGACATTTTTGCGCCGGACCTTGGTTGCGCTAAGAACTATAATGCGCATTTGGAACTGAAAGTAAACGCGCAACCGAAATTTTTCACAGCGCGCAATGTTCCCCACGCATTGTGTGATGACGTCGCAAGATTTGGAATCACAAGGTGTGATTGAACGTGTGCAAGCTTCTCTCTGGGCATCACCGTTAGTAATTTTGCCAAAACCTTCCGGAAAATTGAGACTTTGTGTGGACTTCAAGGCAACAGTGAATCCACAACTAGTGATTGCAACTTTTCCTTTACCCCGCCCGGAAGATCTTTTTGACAAACTGTGCCCGGCTAAATATTTCTCGAAGTTGGACCTAGCAGATGCGTACTTGCAAATACCGGTGGACGAAGAATCCCAGCGCGTTTTGGTGGTTAACACATCTTGGTTCGTATCGATTCAAACGACTGCCATTCGGGTGTGCATCCGCCGTTGCATTGTTTCAGCAATATCTGCAAACTGTTTGTGCGTCGGTCTCTACTGCAGCAAACTATCTGGACGCTATAGTGATCTCCGGACAGACGGAAGAAGAACATTTAGCCAATCTCAGAACATTAATTCAGGTCTTGCGACAAAATGGTCTTCGCTTGCGGAAGGACAAATGTATGTTTTTGCTCGCGACTTACCCTACCTGGGGCATGTACTCAATCCCCAAGGCATACATCCCAGTCCCGAGCACCTCCGTGCCATACAAGACTTGCCTTCGCCGCAGAATTTGAAGCAGCTACGGAGTGTGCTGGGAAAAAGTAATCATTATAACAAATATGTGCCGCACGCCTCTTCCATTTCAGCTCTGCTTCATCGCTTACGCCGTAAAGGTGTTCCGTTCGTCTGGACGACGGAATGCGAACGCGCCTTTCGCCAGTTGAAATCGGCGTTGCTTTCCAATACTTGCCTTACGCCGTTCGATCCCCAGAAGCCCCTTTTGTTGATGGTGGATGCATCGGATTTCGGGATCGGTGCTGTGCTTGCGCACACAGATGGATCGCACGATCGCCCTATTGCCTTTGCGTCCATATTGTTCTCGTCTGCGCAAAGAAATTATTCGCAGATCGAGAAAGAAGCATTGGCTCTCGTATTTGGTGTTACACAGTTTCATGATTTCTTGTATGGTCGTCACCGACCACAAACCTTAGACATCGCTTTTTCATCCGAACAAGCCTGTACCTCCACGTACAGCGCAGAAATTCATTCGCTGGTCTATTTTCCTCCTGCAGTACCGCTACGGTATCTTGTATCGGTCTACTGCTAAGCACGTAAACGCCGATGCGTTGTCCCCTTTGCCTGTTGCTGAGGATAGAGCATTCGATTCCTCCGAACTTGCTTGCATGTTCATTGATGCGGAAAGATGACGTGGTCGAATCGTTTCCGATTGATTTTCGTCGTGTAGCTACAGCCACAGCTGCTGACCCTGTCCTTGCTACCGTTTTGCGTTTTGTTGCTATGCAATGGCCCTTGTCAAAGTCACGGATCGAGGATCCGTTGGTTCGCCGATTTTTTGCTCACAAGGAGACACTTTTTGTACGACGTGGTGTTCTGCTGTTGCGTTCTAATAATGATCAGTCCAGGGTCGTGGTCCTACTTTCGTTACAGACCTCTGCCTTACGGCTTCTCCACCAAGGACATTGGGGTATAGTGAGAACGAAACAACTTGCTCGTCAGCACTGTACTTGGTTCGGAATCGATGCTGCGATTACGAATATGTGCTCTTCTTGCATGGCGTGTGCCGAACAACAATCCGCACCGCCGCGGAAATTCTTTGCATGACCAAAAGCCACTTCCCCTTGGCAACGCTTACACATCGATTTTGCTGGTCCATTCTGGAATGCTCGATGGTTGGTTCTGGTCGATTCTTTCAGTAATTTTCCTTTTGTTGTCCGGATGTCTTCCACGACGTCATCTGCCACCATCCAAGCATTATCTGCTATCTTTTGCATTGAAGGTCTGCCACAGGCTATTGTTTCCGACAATGGCCCACAATTCATGTCCGCAGCATTTCAGGCATTCTGCAAGGCCAATGGTATTCAACATCTGACGTCCGCGCCGTTTTCGCCACAGTCAAACGGTGCCGCTGAACGCTTGGTCAGGACTTTCAAGTCACAGATGTTGAAGTTGAAAGAGTCGCATTCTGGGGAGGACGCGTTGTTCCTTTTTTGTCTTCGTATCGCTCTCAGCCCGGAGATGGTCGCTCGCCGGCTGAGTTGCTCCACGGTCGTCCTTGTCGAACCTTGATGTCTTTGCTACATCCGCCACATCCGGTTCCTGTGCAGCGGCAGACGCCTGCTTTTGCTTCAGGCGGCGTAGTCTACTATCGTCACTATCGAGGATCGCGGCGTTGGCTCGAAGGGCGCATTCTTCGCTGGCTCGGCCGCGCTATGTATCTGGTTTTGGGGGCCTCTGGTTAGGCGCGCCTTCATCTCCACCAGCTGAGCCTCTGTCGTCGCATGGGATCTGCCGCTCGCCGTCTGCTTTCAGCGACGGTGCTGTCCGGTCGGCGCCCTGGGGACCCATCTACTGGCTCGCCTCAGCCCCAGGTGTTACCGACGCTGCCTTCCATTTTGCCCCATGGCGACGCGCCGCCACCGCCGCCTGTTCTCCCGCCGGCGACGCCCGCAATGGACGCGTCGCTGCAACAGCCGGGCGCCTCACTGGGTCACGCGCCGCCGATCGCTTCCCGTGACCAGTTGTCCTCCGACATGGACCTCTTGCCCGCTCCGCACCATACGTTGTCTTCGCCCGTCGGGTGCCCCGCCACGATGGAGGTCGACCCTTCGGCCCCTCCTGTCTCTCTGCGGGCGCATACACCGCATGTTGGCGTGCACCCTGGACTAGGTTTTCAGGCGTTTCCTACCTCCCCTCGGACCGAATGGCAGGGTGCGGGTGGCACAGCCTCGCCTGTTGTTAAGCTCCCCACCTCGTCCCATACGTCAACATGGGGTCCTCCCCACGGCGGGCGGAAGCCTTATAACACAACCGTACGGAGACTTCCTAGCACTCGCCCCAGTTGTACAAACGACTTTGATAGCGATGGTTCACTGACAAAATACGCTCTCATTTGCCGAGACGATAGTTAGCATAGCCTTCAGCTACGTCATTTGCTACGACCTAGCAAGGCGCCCTGTTCAGTTACTATTGATATTGTAAATAATGTACAGACAAGAGCTACGTTCAATATTATTGGATTAAAGTTAAGTATTCCACCAGCTACATCCTTTTTTTCTAGTCTAAATTCCTTGTCCTGTTCCAGACCTCACGCCAGCCTGCGTGAGCTTAAACGCGTGCCTTTCGGCTTCCTCTTACATTAGTGGGTTGGCCCTCCTGCCAATCCACAACACGTAAAATGCCAGAACTGGCAGTGCTGTTACAATATGGCGTGGAAAACAGCTGACAAAACGACCGATAGGTCATATGCAGAAATACGAGCTTGTTTCTACACTCGAAGCCAGAAGCCAGGGCCCATAATACTGATGAGACAGCAGAAAGGAGGGGCAGAGCAGTTGCTACCTCTTCTGTACACAGCCTTGTTTCGGTGTATGTGGTTGGAACAGGTACCTCAGCACAACAGATAGGCACCAAATGTGTATAAATTGCCCTCACTTTAGGCAAAGGCATCTTAGCCTGGCAGGACCAGGTGACAGGATGACATGGCTCTGCAGGCAGCCACGAGACTTGTGCTTCACCACCGATCAGCGTTCTTCTCCCGTGGGTTTGATGCTGTCAAGTTGGTGAGCCACCTTGGTGCTCACTTCAGATGTTGCCAGTTTTCCGCCCTGGAGGACAGCCATTCGTGGCTGGAGTAGCGCAGCCGCTCCACCGCCTGCACTTGTGTAGCCAAACAGATACTGTTCGTCTATGATCGCAAGGACGGACACCACCACTGGGGGCTGTCTTTGGCCTCAAGAATCACTGCAGATTTCCGCATCTGCCGCCGTGTCCTGCCTTGAGATGCAGAGTCACGCCAAGACGTTGCACGTGCTGCTGCAGACGACACATGTCACCTTTCTGGCCCATCTGTCAGCCGTCTGTTAGCCGCCTGTTCCATTAGCACCACCTTGCTTGCTGCTACCGGCACACGCCAAGGAGGCGTTGCTGTTATGATACGATGCTTTGAGTTATGTAGCTTGTGTTCTAATAAAATGTGGGATGGATAATGTTGTTTTCTTGAGCCACCATCGGTCAACACCGTCATAGTCTGCCCCTGGTAGCTGAGTGGTCAGCGCAAGGGAATGTAATACCTAACGGGTCGCGTTCGATTCCCGTTCGGGTTGGAGTTTATCTCCGCTCAGGGACTGAGTGTTGTGTTGTCCTTATCATCTTCATTTCATCTCCATCGACACGCAAGCCGCCGAAGTGGCGTCAACTTGAAAGACTTGCACCAGGCGAACGGTTCACCCGACGGGAGGCCCTAGCCATACGGCATTCATATTTTGTAACACTGTCATGACAACAAACTGCCTCAACTCAACTCTGCCACTGTAGAGGCCACTCACCTCACTTCAGTGGAGCCTCTCTCCTAACTTTTCACCTGATAAGCAACTCCTACACCTACTCTACCTTCTATGCCACCAAAAAAACTACACGCTCCGTTTTCTTTTTTGTATCTCTAGACATCAGAAATGCCTACGCCTGTGTATGACATAGCCTTCTGCTAAAAATCCAATGATTTGAGCTTCCATTCGAATGAGTGATTTCTGACTAACCATCCACTGTAGGCAACAATAAACGACACGCAATCACGCATCTTCCATCCAACTATAGGCGCCCACCACAGATCTGTCCTATCGCCACTCCTTCATGTCCTATAAAGAGGCAACTGTCGTAAATCGTCCTCTCCCGCAAGTCTTCCTCAATTTTCTGAAAACTTCGTCTAGCCTATTGTCCATTCAACTCTCCATTCGTCTCAACCATCTCTTCACCTCGACTACACTACCTTCAACTTCTGGTGTAACCATTGGTACGCGTCCACCAATTTAGCAAAAACCCAGGCTGTAAAAATAGGCAAAACGTCTTCAATGTTCCTTACTGAAGACCTCTACAACCATCCAGTTTAGCTAATCAAAGCACCAAAATGGACTGCCGGCTCATGAAACTATAGCCTGGAATCGGCCACAGTTAATCATCCAGAAGAAAGCCCACTGCTGAACACAAATACTACAACTATTAATTGGCAGAGCAAAGAGGATAAATCCTTTTGCCAAGATAAACAGGGTGTTACAAAAAGGTACGGCCAATCTTTCAGGAAACATTCCTCACACACAAAGAAAGAAAATATGTTATGTGGACATGTGTCCGGAAACGCTTACTTTCCATGTCAGAGCTCATTTGATTACTACTCTTCAAATCACATTAATCATGGTATGGAAACACACAGCAACAGAACGTACCAGCGTTACTTCAGTTTGTTACAGGAAATGTTGAAAATGTCCTCCGTTAGCGAGGATACATGCATCCACCCTCCGTCGCATGGAATCCCTGATGCGCTGATGCAGCCCTGGAGAATGGCGTATTGTATCACAGCCGTCCACAATACGAGCACGAAGAGTCTCTACATTTGGTACCGGGGTTGCGTAGACAAGAGCTTTCAAATGCCCCCATAAATGAAAGTCAAGAGGGTTGAGGTCAGGAGAGCGTGGAGGCCATAGAATTGGTCCGCCTCTTCCAATCCATCGGTCACCGAATCTGTTGTTGAGAAGCGTACAAACACTTCGACTGAAATATGCAGGAGCTCCATCGTGTATGAACCACATGTTGTGTCGTACTCGTAAAGGCACATGTTCTAGCAGCACATGTAGAGTATCCCGTATGAAATCATGATAACGTGCTCCATTGAGCGTAGGTGGAAGAACATGGGGCCCAATCAAGACATCACCAACAATGCCTGCCCAAACGTTCACAGGAAATCTGTGTTGATGGCGTGATTGCACAATTGCGTGCGGATTCTCGTCAGCCCACACATGTTGATTGTGAAAATTTACAATTTGATCACGTTGGAATGAAGCCTCATCCGTAAAGAGAACAATTGCACTGAAATGAGGATTGACACATTGTTGGATGAACCATTCGCAGAAGTGTACCAGTGGAGGCCAATCAGCTGCTTATAGTGCCTGCACGCGCTGTACGTGGTACGGAAACAACTGGTTCTCCCGTAGCACTCTCCATACAGTGACGTGGTCAACGTTACCTTGTACAGCAGCAACTTCTCTGACGCTGACATTAGGGTTATCGTCAACTGCACGAAGAATTGCCTCGTCCATTGCAGGTGTCCTCGTCGTTCTAGGTCTTCCCCAGTCGCGAGTCATAGGCTGGAATGTTCCGTGCTCCCTAAGACGCCGATCAATTGCTTCGAACGTCTTCCTGTCGTGACACCTTAGTTCTGGAAATCTGTCTCGATACAAACGTACCGCGCCACGACTATTGCCCCGTGCTAATCCATACATCAAATGGGCATCTGCCAACTCCGCATTTGTAAACATTGCACTGACTGCAAAACCACGTTCGTGATGATCACTAATCTGTTGATGCTACGTACTGATGTGCTTGATGCTAGTACCGTAGAGCAATGAGTCGCATGTCAACACAAACACCGAAGTCAACATTACCTTCCTTCAATTGGGCCAACTGGCGGTGAATCGAGGGAGTACAGTACATACTGACGAAACTAAAATGATCTCTAACATGGAAATTAAGCGTTTCCGGACACATGTCCACATAACATCTTTTCTTTATTTGTGTGTGAGGAACGTTTCCTGAAAGTTTGGCCGCATCTTTTTGTAACACCCTGTATACACTAATGACATTTTAAGAACAGAAATAATCAGTCATCAGCTGCTCAAATTTTTAACAAATTATTTCCTGACTAGTTCTGGCAAATTAATTTGCCATCCTCAGATGATCATACAATTAAGCTAACATCGGAAGGAAATCGTCAAGCAAACTCTGGATGATAGAATCCTTTCTGATGTAAATTTAACTGTGTGCTATTCGGAGGATCACAAGTTAATTTGCTGGAACTATTCAAGAAATTAATTTAAAAGAATTTGTGCAGGTGACGATTGATTATTTCTATCTATCGCTTGCGCCTTTAACCCGCGGTTGCGCAGGGTCGGCGCAGTTAAGTACGGATTTGGCAATGTTAATGTTGAGGGGTGGCCAGATTCCCTTCCTGCCGCCACCTCGTACCCCATGGCACGGAAGAAGAGGACCCCAATGACTGTGTCTAGTGTAACCCATGGAATAGTATGAATGTGTTAAGATGGCTGCGAGTTTTGGAACTGAGGCGAGACATGGGGACCAGCCCAGTATTCACCTAGGGGGATGTGGAAAACCGCCTAAAAGCCACATCCAGTCTGGCCTGCACACCGTCCCGCCATGCGGATTCGATCTGGGGCCGGCGCGCCAACCTGAGTCCAGGAAGTAGCGCATTAGCGCTCTCGGCTTACCTGGCGGGTGACATATTCTCAAAATGTGCTTCACAGCTGCTGGCTGACAACCTGAATAAAAACATTAACTAGGTGTAAATGTTGCACGTCTCTCTGCCTCTCACAAGTTTTACTAAGCACTCCACATCCTTGAGCGTCATGCCCTTCGCACCACTTTCCATATCCGTTTACCCCTCACTCTTTGTAACCTCTATTAGCATGTAGGCAATACCATACATCCTCATATATCTGGAATACCTTAAACAGGCCCACGTCTCCCGCAAAATCGAATCCCAACACCAATTGCATTCCCCATTGTTGAGAAACCTGGTCATCTATCGAGCCTGCATCAACCTATTCCATGTAATTTCAGTCACCTCCACTCCCTAACCAAGAAATCGTGTCTAGGACCTACGCATCCCATCAACTTGAAAATTCGGTGTTACAGCCTCCAATAACTAATTCGCTATTTTTACAGTTGAGTTATTCAGTGTACTAATTACTGCAGGCCTGCTGCAAGGATGCAGATCTGGTGTGCAGTGTCGATTTCGAACAACTTAGTTGCCGCTGGTCCAGCCTGTGAGGTAGTCGGGAAATATTTCTTGACTTCTGGCTTTGCTGGCCTATCATCTCACATATTGTCCCATTGAGAATGCTGGAGCATGACACTGAAGAAAGCACTCTTGAGCGTTCTGCCGAGTGTAGTGGATATTCGTGCTATGCGTTCTGATGATGCGGGATGCTGTTTGCAACTTTAAAAGGTGGTAAAATGCATTTTGATGGTAAGATGCACTGTGAGCTCATTTGTAGTACGAATTTGAGATTCGTTCACGGAAACCAGGTAGTTCATGCTCAATGATTTTCTTACTTCGTACTGTGAAATTGAACTTACAGAATTCTAAAGAAATTTTCATGGTCAGAAGTCGTGTCTCCCACGTGGAGGTTCGATATTTGTGCTGTTGTAAACAGGACTGTTCCCGATACATGGTACAGGATCTATTTTGGATTCATCCGACTGGCTGATCGTCCAGTTTAGTTACACTATTTCTTAACGAATCGTTGTTAATGTTTTGCTACTTGTACTCAATTTCCTTTGTTCAGTTTTCTCCCATGTTAGCGTTATCACGTGCTTTCTGAAGATTAATATTATATGTGATGTCATGATTTGTTAGTATCTTTGGAAACAGTTATGTCGATTTATACACAAAACTTCTTTCAAATTAGTTACCTTGAGAACAACTTTCCTATTTGGACGAGATTATGTGGAACGTAGTATTTGCCTTCAACAGCTGGTATAATCTTTCGTAATTTTCTCACGGCAAACTAAGGTCATTCAGTGTAATACTCTATTGCACTTTACGTTTCTACGCGTAATCTTTCAGCAGAACAGGTGGTTGTTTGAGACAATGCATTTGGTGGAGTAGCAGTAAAATGTGATTACATTATATCCTCAATTTTTGAGATATTGCACTGACTTCGACGACATATCCTTAGCACTGCACTAGGCTATGAATCATGTCGGTGACACGTTTTCGTGAAAAAAAAAGGCTTCAGTTACATTTATTCAGGTGTATGTGAAAACAGTTTTTATTTGCTACGCCCATTGTTTACTAATCTGGTAATATTCTACAAAATTAGCAGTCAGATCCCGTTATAAATTTGTTTAACGCGAACTCGTGTTTAAATCGTATCAGAAACCTTACAGACTAGGACCTACATGTCTCTTCAAATTATAGAACCCATCCCGCCCTTTCCATGTACAAATTACATCTTGCATGCATCCCATCTATTGCCCCATCTCATCATTCATCCCACATACTTTCTCGTATTGATTTCTCTCCAAACACATACGAAACCAAACCTCTCACTTACATAATGCTATCAGGATTGGTTAGCTGATGTGGGGGACGAGACCAAACAGCGAAGTCATCGGTCCCATCGGATTAAGGAAGCATGGGGGGGATGTTGGCTGTTCCCTTTCAAAGGAACCATCCCGGGATTTGCCTGAAGTGGTTTAGGGAAATCACGAATAACCTAAGTTAATATGGCCGGACGCAGGTTTGAGCCGTAGTGCTCCAGAATGCGAGACCAGTGTGCTAATCACTGTGCCACCTAGCTCTGTTTACTAGGATTCTAAAGCGACGCAACCCTATCATTTTCAAGGCCACACGTCTCGCCATCGTACAAAATCAAGTCAAACGCTTCATTCGTGACAATGTAAGAAGGCGTGCTGAAAACTAATGCCTCCGAATTTTTTATTCTGATCTAAGTGACAGTTGACGTATACCTCGGTCGACTTTCCCGCTTCGTTGATGCAACTTGCAACCCTCTTCCTTTAGAGCGTTCCGAATTGTAGCATGTGATACGTAGGTGCGTAACGTGACTATCTCGGTGTTTCAGAAGCAGCGTGCTGTAATCGAGCTTCTAACCGCAAAAAACGTTCCTTTAACTGAAATCCAGAGGAGAATGAAAGATGTGGAAACTGGTGATTGTATCGTCCTCAGTGAAGTGCGACGTTAGGTTCTTCGTGCTCGTAGTGAGGGAGGCAGTGGTGCTAACTGCAACGTGTGTGTAAGAGCTCGGAGTGGGCGACTGCGAGCGGCAACCGACGCGACTAATCACCGCCAGATTCAGAAACTCAGCTGAGAAAATCGTTGGATATCACAGACACAGCTCTCAGGTTCGTTGGCATACCACGAGAGCGTATACGGGCCATTATTGGTTAACGGCTGTACAGAACACTGTGCGCATGGCGAGAACCTAGAATGACTCCTGACATGAAACAGAGGTGAATCGACATCTGTCAAGAAATTTATTTTACCTTTTGAGCGTAAGGGTTATAGGTTCCTCAACAACATTGTGGCAGGTGATGATAGCAGAGTTCACAATTTTGTCCCCGAAAACTGGAAGAACAGCTTCGAGGAAAAAATCGTTCAAATGGCTCTGAGCACTATGGGACTTATTTTCTGGGGTCGTCAGGCCCCTAGAAGTTAGAACTACTTAAACCTAACTAACCTAAGGACATCACACACATCCATGCCCGAGGCAGGATTCGAACCTGCGAACGTAGCGGCCGCGCGGGGAAAGACTGTAGCGCCTAGAACCGCTCGGCCACTTCGGCCGGCAGCTTCGAGGACTTCATTTGGATAGTAAGAAGTGTTGCCAAGAGAGGTGACGTTGTGGCTCCGCCAACAAAGTGAAACAAGATGCTCTTGCTTTGAGAGAAATGTGTTCGTCGCCAGGGTGACTATGTTCGGAAATAAACATGTAGATGTGAAGAGTAAAGATGTAGAATAATAACAAAGTTTGTTTTACATAAGAAAGTTTTAAGAGTTTTCACATAAGAAATTCGGAGGCACTACTTTTCAACACGTCGTCATATATTTTTTTTATCACTTCCATCAAAGACTGAGTAGCGGCAATCATGGCAGTTTCCAGCAACTTCCTTCCTCTCCCCCCCCCCCCCCGCCACCTCACACACACACACACACACACACACACACACACACACACACACACACTCTCCACTAGACAGACTGAAAATAACACTTAAATAAAAAATATTCTTGTAATAAGGGCAAAAATGTTCAAATGTGTGTCAATTCTTAAGGGACCAGGTTATCGGTCCCTAGACTTACACACGTTAAACTAACTTATCCTAAAAACAACACACACACACCCATACCCGAGGGAGGACTCGAACCTCCGGCGGGAGGGACACGCAATCCGTGATACGACCCCTCAAACCCGCGGTCACCCCGCGAGGCGTAATAAGTGCAAATTTTCTTTCTGACCGAGATCATATATACTGAGTTAGTAACGGAACGTCATTGCACTGCCTACCACAGTAAAGCACTGTACTGCTTTACTCACCTTCCAGCCTCTTGGATACTTACCGACTATCAGTAATAAAAGAAATCACTAACGAATACGCCGGCTGGTGTGGCCGAGCGGTTCTAGGCGCTTCAGTCTGGAGCCGAGCGACCGCTACGATCGCAGCTTCGAATCCCGCCTCGGGCATGGATGTGTGTGATGTTCTTAGGTTAGTTAGGTCTAAATAGTTCTAAGTTCTAGGGGTCTGATGACCTCAGATATTAAGTCCCATAGTGCTCAGAGCCATTTGAACCATTTGAACTAACGAATACCTTGTATCAAGCGGTTCGAGAGTACTGAAGTCATGCACTGCCCTCTTCAGTCGTTTGCTGCTGCAGCGCCACCCCAGAATGAGCTTGCCAATTATTGAGAGCGAACTAGGATCAAGAGTGTTTAGGAGGTGGGCGTTCTTACGAGGGACGGACGAGTCTGGAAGGAACCCCGTAAGGTATTGATTGAGCGTCTCGCAACCGGATGAAGAGGAGGAGGAAGAAGAGGAGGAGTAGGAGAAGTAATACTCCGAACGGCCCCCTTAGTGTAGTTGAAAGCTTCGTCATGTCATTTGTCGCCAGGGATGTCTGTTACCATCACTAGTTTTCAGTTAAACATACAAACGCACTCCACACACACACACACACACACACACACAAAACACACAACAAACAAACAAACAAAAGCGCGCCTGCTTTCGGCGTCATGGCGAAACCAGCGTTCGGTAAATAGATTTTGCCTTACTCTCCTGGTCAAGTTGTTGATGGAGATGATTTGCAGTAGCGTACTTGTGAAATTTATGGAATCGATTAGGTGTTAGTTGGGATATACCTTTTGTTTCATAGTACCATAGTTAAGAGATATTCAAGGACGCAGAACACAATGTAAAATAAGATACATTTTACAGGCTTATAGAAAAAAACGCTATGCTAATATCTTTTCCATAGATTCTAAATGAAATTGCCATCACAGTTGTGAACTGAATCAAAAAACCTAAAGACAGTTTCATTTAAGAGTTAGTAGGAAACTTGTCATAAAATATGTAAGTATACAACACACATAAGTCATATCAATGTCTATCAAAGAGAAATTATATCTTTATCGCTTACCACATTGCTGCACTGAAATCAGATTTTACATAACGGTCACATCATTTAATATTGTTAGTCATCGGTATTAATAAGAAATTTGTCAACAGAATAAAGGCATTAGGCTACCAATAAATCTATTAGTTTCCTTTTCCTATTACTGCTGGCAAATTACTGCAAATTTTTGTCTACGGAAGTATGTGATTTTAAATCTCCATGTAGATCAATGTGATTTCTAGCATAAATCACATGAACTGATCTGTTGGTTTGAAAAGAAGATATTTATGAAAAATTTCACTGTGAAACGAACGCTATGAGAATCAGCAATTAGTACCCCCGGTACCTTGAAAAGGCGTGAAATGGAAGTATTCACAATGTTCTCGAATTTTCCATTTTTATATCACCGATGACAAAATCCCCTTCGGAAATAAATATCTGGTTAGGTACTTCTACAGTATCTTGCTATGCTTCTCCCAACCGAATATATTATCTGGTTGCGAACCCAAGAATGTAACACTGCCAATCTCTTGCATATGCTTGTCAAATTTTAGACGTACGCTGAGTCTTAAAACTTTTGAATTACACGTCTTGTGTCTCTTCAAAATTTAGTGATAGCGAACTGACTAGAAGCCATTTATTAATGTCCATACAAATTTCACTAACCGATGTTCCCAGAACTATATTTGATTTGGTATTTACCTCAACGCTTGTGCCATAGGCTAATAAAGGAAGCTTTTCATCTTGGAGTATACTGATTGAAAGGTGTATACATGAGAAAAAGTAAAAATTCTAAGACGAAACCTGGGGACGGGGGAGGCGGGGGGGGGGGGGGGGGGGAGGGGAGTGCAGGGGGAGGGGGAGGCGGTGCGCAAAATTGGTTCCAACTTGAATAATGAGGACAGCTTCATACAGGAATCTTTTCTCTTTTCTTGTAATTTATTTTCTAACAACTGAAGTACATTCTCGTTGTGTGTGCAAATTAGCTTCTCAGTGCCGATACGCTTTCGAAAAACAAGCTGTGAGACTGACAACGTATTATTTGTAATCAGGATGGTGAGAAGCCGTTTATATATATATATATATATATATATATATATATATATATTTCTGAGATGTGGGAAATACGCTACTGGACGGAACTTATTTCTTTCCTTATACAAAGGCGTAACTTCAGCGTATTTCACGAACTGTTCCAGTAATCAACTGTTAGATAAATAACGTAATATGACACTGGGCTCAGAAGATCAGTTTTTAATCACCATTCTTGTTATTAAATTGTACCCACTAGAATTATTTAATTTTAATGACATTATGGTGGACATTATTTCTCGTAGTATAATGAGGGTCATATTTATGTGACTGAAGTTATTTGTATCGGCTGGTCTAAGGCGTACCGCGCAGGCGTCTACTGAACCTGGTAGTCTCATCTTTTCAGTAAGCGCTGTGGAACACTGGCTAAAAAATTTTGCATTGTCAGGTGCCCATCAACGACGTGAATTCGATAGGAATTATTACAGTAAGTCATGTGTTCACACTAAAGGTAGGCAAGGTAAAGGACTGCTTATGCTCCATATGGGGTAATCGGGCCCGTTTCATCCTTTGCCAACGACGTCATCGGGTACGGTATGGAGCGACACGCGGTCAGCATATAGCTCTCCCTTTCGTTGTCTGTTTCTGGACCTTGGAACTGCTTCCTACTGGACCAGTAGCTCCTCATTTTGCCGCACAAGCGTTATGCCTGGAATCGAACCTGGGTCCCCAGCATAGCCACGCAGACTACTCAGGCTGCAGGAGCGACTAAGTGTTTGAAGTATGACAAGTGAAAGCATATTCAGAGCGCCTGCTTCACACAATGTTCTCCTTTCAGTACAGCTCTACGTCCGTTCATACAAACTACGAAGACTCCTGTCTTATGTGGTGGTACATAAAAAATAATAATATTTTTTTCTTTTGGTGAGTGATAATGTTACGTAAAACTGTAATTTCCTATTTATGTTGTGCTACTTGATTTAAAGAGAAATGGTCATCGTTACCATTGGGTTCTGTTAAGCAAACTCAGTACCACCACAAGCATTTACGTAGATCTTGGATTTTCCGCGGTGCGTAGGTAACGATTTTGAAACACAACGCGCGACTCACCGCCTTCTACGGTTAAGTTTGCTTTAGTGGCTGCTATTATTAATAAAAATCTGCGTATATTACTCGGAAAGTTGTAATAAAAATTAGTTCTCTGGGGGCCTGATAGCAACTGGTTTAATTATGTAGCAATGTTACATCGACAGTCAGTACCTGAGATATTTCTGTTTTCATGAAAAGAAATAAATTACTTTGATTATTTTTCATCAGCAAGGCAAAGCTAGGGAGATTTTCGTCATCTCCCTTTAAGCGGCCGATCTAAAATTTACTGAAGTTAATGCAAATAAATTATTTGTGATTGAAGCTTCAATTTAGTTTTACGGGCTTTAGAATGTTGAATGAGAAAAACAGAGAACTCTCCTGCATTTACGTTTACATTTAATAAATGATTTAATAACAATAATTGTTTAGCCGGCGTAATGACCGACCTATGCTGAAAGAGAAATGGTGGTCCCCTCCCGACCACACGCTAAAACAACACATTTACACAAAATATTGACTCACTACTACGAGAGGTTCGAGCTGCAAAAAAAGTAAATGTTATTATGTGGAAATATGATTTATATTCTGAATAGCTTTACAGAACTTACACACAATTATATCCAGCGTACAATGGAGTCGATCATCCGTACAAGAATCGAAGACAAAAGAGTCATTAACATGATACAATGTCTCTGGTCTATTTCATTGACCAACACAGATAAACAGGTTCGATATCATTATCATTAGTTCTCTAGAAATAATTTCTTTTTCTTCCAAATGTTAATGTACGTTGCACAAAACACATCGCTCTTTAACACTTCTAGCGTCAAATAACGAATTATTCATTAGAATACAAAAACTACATTTTTTTCTTTAATAAATATATGTGGCGTTCCGCTACACCTGTTCTGCATATTAAACATGTAAACTCGGTTAAGTCGAGTACACTGTGATGCACTGCACAATGTGGCATTATTATTAATACATTTATATAGGTTAACTACTTTTTGCAAAAATATATACGAAGAAAATATATTCTCAAAACTGAATCGGTCTTCAAATGATTTATTTTGTTACAGCAGTCACTTGACAACGGTAAAATAGGCCTTTATCGCGATTATGAATAAACACGTTTAATAAAATGTCTAGGAGGGAAATGTTGTCATTTCTAAAACATGGCAGTAATGCGAACGCAAGTAAATAGAGACTAATGGGACACTCAGGAGTTACAATTTCGCCGGCCGGTGTGGCAGAGCGGTTCTAGGCGCTACAGCCTGGAACGGCGCGAACGCTACGGTCGCAGGTTCGAATCCTGCCTCGGGCATGGATGTGTGTGATGTCCTTAGGTTAGTTAGGTTTAAGGAGTTCTGAGTTCTAGGGGACTGATGGCCTCAGCAGTTAAGTCCCATAGTGCTTAGAGCCATTTGAACCATTTGAAGTTACAATTTCGGGTGACCACTGACTATGAGACTGCAATTTGTTGAACTCGGTGAGCTGCGAGATGTGGTCTCTCTTAATCTGCGTTGCACAATCGCGCCACTTTCATTGCAGATCTACTGGCAGTATCTTACGACATTATATACAGGCTTTAAATCCAACATACCATGTTCGATCTTTTGGTATTATTGGTGTTCGTAATATCGACTATCGACCATCTGTCACCGAATTTTCATTTATTTATTTACTTCCCTTTTAAAACTGAACAACTGGCGTTTCGAAAAAAGGCGATCGAAAAACCATTTTTCGACTTCGGGTTTCGAAATTTGCAATTGTAAACACTCAGCAGGCTGACCAGGTTGACGGTGATGAAGGTTAATCTTCCACATTGACTGAAGCCACGTCTTTAGGTAGCAAACAACTTGCTGATTTGTGGTGTTTCGGCGACCTTCAAGAGAGGTGCAGATTAAGCGATGAACCGAATGGCAACGGAGGAGAAACTCAGGTATGAGAAAGGATACAAAGCAATTACTTAAAGATAATTAGGGGGATAAATTTCATATTTCGTCGCCTAAGAGCGTGTGCGAATTGGTAATGTGTACGGAGGCTATGCAAGGTCGTTGACAAGTGTTAGCGGAGTTTCGGATGCATGCCGTGCGCTATTATAAAAAGTACCGTATTTTCTTGTTTTGGAGAGACTCTATTAAGTCTTACCATGTGCCCTAGGCGAGGCTAATTGCTATCGCAGCCTCGCGGCGTCGTGCCCGAGTTGAAAAAGAAACCCGTATTGTTTTTAAGGTTAGGTTAGGTTAGTGTTTTTTAACGTCCCGTCGACAACGAGGTCATTAGAGACGGAGCACGAGCTTGGATTAGGGAAGGATGGGGAAGGAAATCGGCCGTGCCCTTTCAAAGAAACCATCCCGGCATTTGCCTGAAACGATTTAGGGAAATCACGGAAAACTTAAATCAGGATGGCTGGAGACGGGATTGAACCGTCGTCCTCCCGTTGTTTTTAAGACTCAAACCTATTTATTGCTTGTTGAACCGCATTACAACCCCATTTTGCTTACAGCATTTCTGGCCGACTCTCAGCACACTGTGTCACAGGACTTAAACAAAACTGATGGCTGTCGGACTTACCAAACACGACATCGGCATAGTATCGAAGTCGGCAGAATCGGCGGCGTCACAACCCATCAGATGCTCATGAATCGACTAATGGTGTTTTGAACAGAAGTCTGGACTAAGGAATTAAATGATACATGCTTACCCCATCAATGTTTCGAAATACAAAACTGAAGGGAAGACCAGAAACACAGCTATTCTGAAGTAAATAGCTTGCTTTCGAGCTGTGCTAAGAGAATGTACGAATACATAATACGAGTAGTTGTAACTACCATTTTTAGATGTGCTAGTGACAAGGGATGGTGGAAACCTTGGACACACATTGACCGATAAATGCACAGACTGTCAAATCACCACAAAAGCCAGAAAAGAGGAAAAGAGGCATGACTAATACGGTTAGAATGCGAGCAAGACGAATAAGTGAGCCGCAGCACCTCGGACGCGAAATTCAACACCTGGAAAGTATTCCAAGGATCAATGGGTTCTCCACAAATTATGTTAGAAGTATAACAGAATCAAACACACAGCAAAATGGCCCATTGGAAAAAGAAATGATACGGCCTTTTTCTATACATTCCCAGAGTGACGGACAGAATCGGCCGTTTAATGCGCACACACGATGTCAAGACTATTTACAAACCGACAAAGAATATCAAATAGTGTCTCAAGTCGGTAAAGGATAAAAGGGACCCACTTTCAATGCCGGAAGTATGCCGGATACCATGCATATGCGGAAAAGTTTATGTTGAAATGACTGGACGATCAATCAACATCAGGATCGGAGAACATAAGAGGCACTGTAGGTTGGGTCAGGTGGAGAAATCGGCCGTGGCAGAGCAGGCGCTGAGGCTGAACACACAGTAAAATTCGCCGAGAGTTCTGCCTGTAGAGAAGAGCTATCACATCCCCTTGTTCAGAGAAGCTATATAAATACAAAAACACGAGAATAGCCTCAACAAGAAAGAAGAAAGCTTCAAGACGGTGTGCGGACATTTGCCACGCCGGACACTTGCCACGATTTTACCTGCTCCGAAGGGTTGGGTCCCTTGTCTCCCCCCCCTCCTCCTCATAGCTGTCGCGCAGTAAAGGTACTTACTGAGCCTTTCCGCTGGTTTACCTAACATAGGACCAGAATCTCTTTGGATTTTCCACCACATTTCTAGAGAGACTTTCGTTGTGGAAACTATTAAATGCATCTCGCATTAAAATCCGCACCAAATTTCGAGTCTCAGTAAAACTTCGCCAATCTTGGAGATTTTGCATTCGTCTAAATTATACGTGCCTTTCTCGGTGCTCCTGCAGCAGCTTTCTGTCGTGTTTTGTACACCATGGGGGATCGGTTCCGTCACTTATTAACCTCTCGAGTGCTGTTGATACTATTTCCTTGAACTTAAGCCACATATGGTCTTCACTTACATAGTTTGAAAGGATTGGAGACTATCTCTTTGAAAGACGTCAACCGAATTTTTAGCTGCTTTTATAAATAGATATATTTGGCGTTTAGTTTCTTTGAATTTCTTTGTTACGGAATTGAACCTCGCTCGACTATGTGTTCACTAATCCCTGTCTCCGTCGTGATGCTCAGGATTATTTGTGGCTAAGAGGTCAAGTATTCTTTCGTAACCATTTACAATTTGAGTGGCCTCGTGAACTAACCGTTCAAAATAATTTAAAAAAAGGATTTAGAACAATTACGGAAGTTTTCTGTCTACAATAGGGTCTGAAAACGTATTTTTGTCAACATATGGAAGGTAGATTTAAGTCACTGCCAACTATAATTGTATTAGTAGGGTACCTATTTGTGATGAGACTCAAGTTTTCTTTGAACTGTTCGGCAACTGTTTCATTTGAGACTGGAGGTCGGTAAAAGCAGCCAGTTATTAATTTGTTCCGGTTGTCGAATATCGCCTCTGCCCATACTAAGTTCAAAATGGTTCAAATGGCTCTGAGCACTATGGGACTTAACATCTGAGGTCATCAGTCCCCTAGAACTTAGAAATACTTAAACCTAACTAACCTAAGGACATCAGACACATCCATGCCCGAGGCAGGATTCGAACCTGCGACCGTATCAGTCGCGCGGTTCCGGGCTGAAGCGTCTAGAACCGCACGGCCACCGCGGCCGGACCATACTAAGTCACAGGAACTATCTGCTTCAATGTCGCTCGTGAGCTGGAACACACATTACATTATTTCTCCTTAACTTGTGCTTCTTGTTTCTGTTGTAGTGCAGATCATTAAAATTACGGCTTTTCCCTCCAAAACATAGGATGCTTTCTCTGTGACCCTGTAAATAGCAGAGCTAAACAATGTAGAACAACAATGTACGTTACAAGCATAGCATTCTGTATTACATCATTTCCTTATTTCTAGCATTTTAAAATTGTACGTCGACTTTAGATGACATGTCAGTCATAGATGTTCTTATTTCTATTTAGTGAATGTATTTTCAGTTATGTTTTGAACAATGTCCCGCTACACTTTATTAACTAATGTTTTGCCGCAAGGTACATTGGATTTTAGAGAGTAAATTAATATGGATTATGTCGTTCTTCTTTTCAAACATTAACATTCCGATTTCTTCTTTCCTTATTGTCTTTTGGGCATTCAGTTGTAGTGATTAAAGTACGCACAAATGCAGTGATCAAAAAGAAATGATTAGCGTACAGTCGCATTCTCTTTACATTTTTTCTTTCTTGTTGCCCCCCTGCCGATGGGCTGTTTCTATCGCAATCAGTAAGCGTGAAAGGAAGCTACCCTACGGACAGAGGGATCTATGTTTATACTTGGCAGAGCTAATTACATACTGACATAATTGTCGGTGTTTCTTTCGTTTCCCAAAAGTTATAAATATTTAGATTCAGGAAAAGAAGCTCTGTACGTCGCCAAGATGTCGAAGAAGAAGGACCCTTACGTACTAGTTGTAACGAGTAAGATGTGGAGACAGAAGAGGCACGAGGAAGGGCGTCCCTTACCTAAGGGATCGCTACTCAAGCTACCTTTCGAAGGGGCAAGTGTGGCAAATGTCCGGCGTGGCAAATGTCCGGCATTCTTCAAGATAGACGGATCCTGGATTCCTGTGCAGCAGCAAACGACCGTTGCAGGTAAGCAAGAAAGAAGAAGCGCGCCTTCCTAATATGTATGGGAATTGGATGTACGTCGGAAAGGTGCATTTTGAGATTCTTGATAATAATGTTTTTCCCTTTACACATTACACATATATTTACGAGGGTCACTGCAAAAGAAATGCACACTATTTTTTTTAAATACATCTTTTATTCTACATGTTTGAAGGTTTTACAGTGTGTAGATACACCCTTTAGGAACAATATTTTCATTTCTCCACATAATTTCCATCCCTCTCAACTGCCTTACGGCAACTTGGAACCAGCGCCTCTATGCCCGTACGGTTAAATTCTGGACCAGCCTGTTGGAGCCACTGTTTGGCAGCGTGCACAAGGGAGTCATCATCTTCAAACCTTGTTCCACGAAGAGAGTCTTTCAGTTTCCCAAAGAGATGATAGTCACATGGAGGCGGGGCAGGACTGTAGGGCGGGTATTTCAGTGTTGTCCGTCCGAGTTTTGTGATCGCTTCCATGGTTTTTTGACTGACATGTGGCCGTGCATTGTCGTGCAACAGCAAAACATACTGCTTTTTCCGATTTGGTCGAAGACGACTCAGTCGAGCTTGAAATTTCTTCGGTGTCGTCACACATGCATCAGAATTTATGGTGGTTCCACTTGGAATGATGTCCACAAGCAAGAGTCCTTCGAAATCCAAAATCACCGTAGCCATAACTTTTCCAGCAGAAGGTGTGGTTTTGAATTTTTTGTTTTGCTTGGATGAATTTGCATGATGCCACTCCATTGATTATCTCTTCGTCTCTGGTGAAAAATTATGGAGCCATGTTTCATCACCTGTCACAATTCTTACAAGAAATTCATCTCCATCATTGTCGTACTGTTCCAAAAGTTCGCTACATACCGTTTTTCGTGTCTCTTTGTGAGCCATTGTTAACATCCTGGGAACCCACCTGGTACAAACCTTTTTACGCCAACACTTTTAGTATTCTGCAAACTCTTTCTTCCCCTACCCCAACGTAGCGTGATAGTTCCTTCACAGTGATGCGTTTGTCAGCAGTCACCAATTCGTTAACTCTCTGCATATCGTCTGGAGTGTGTGCAGTACGAGGCCTGCTGCTGCGAGGACAACCCTCAATATTGCCGTGACCGCTTTCATCACGCAACCTGCTTGCCCACCGACTAACTGTACTGCGATCGACAGCAGCATCACTAAACGCCTTTTTCAACCTCTTGTGGATGTTTCCCACTGTCTCGTTTTCACAACACAGGAATTCTATGACAACACGTTGAGTCTGACGAACATCAAGTGTACCAGCCATCTTGAAGACATGCTGTGACGGCGCCACTCACGGGAACAGGTTGAACTAAATTTGAAAACAAGCGGGAAGGATGTATCTAAACACTGTAAAACTTTCACACATGCAGAATGAAAAATGTATTTTTACAAAAATAGTGTGCATTTCTTTTGGAGTGACCCTCATACATGTTATATGCATTAAAAATACAAAATTTTTCAAGAAACAGGCACCTAAAAATTAGAATTCAACGTTTTGTCAAAATTTCAAAACAGCCGGTCTAGAGCTTCCAGATATTACCCATTTTGAACTAACCAACATTTATATTTTATAACGTTTCCCCTTTTATTATGTTTACATCACACATATACCAGACGGCATTCTAGTAGGCATATAAAAACACGCGTGTATCGGAATACAATGTCGAGCCAAAATTTCAAAGCAATTCGTGAAGAACTTTCGAAGATTTGAAATTTTGAAGAAACGAACATCTACTTTTGCACTCATGTAGAAACTGTAAATGTTCCTAATCTCAAATCTCCAAAAGTTTTTGACCGAAAGCCTTGAAATTCTGACACAACTTTGCATTGGAATACGTAGGTATTTTTATGTAACTATTTTTTGTTGTATAGTTAATACACAATGTTCTTATAAATTTGATAATGCGTAAACACTGTTACAAAATAATTTCAAAATGTTACACACAGACGACGTGTGTGTGTGTGTGTGTGTTAAAGAAATAGGTACCTAAAAAAACGTCTGTGTTGTAACGCAACGTTGTGTCAAAATTTCAAACCATTCGTTGAAGAACTTTCGGAGATAGACGAAAGTGAAGAAACGAACATTTGCATTTTTGTTTATATAGACAACACTTTCCCTTTAGTTGTGTATGTGTGTGTGTGTGTGTGTGTGTGTGTGTGTGTGTGTGTGTGTGTAGTACAGTATGTACCTATGAAACAATATGGGTACCGTGGCATGATACTGAAATCGCCTTCGGTAGGACAGCGGTTCAAGTAACTCCCTCCTTTCAAGTTTTCCGTTGTTTCGCTGCATTGCTTAAGGTGTATTTTCTTCATGCTGAAGTCCTTAGTTGTCATAAACAGGTTAAAGAAAATCGTCTTTTCACAGAGGCTACGATAATGTCAAGTATTATAAAATGTTCTAAAAATCTGAGGTTGAACAAAAGGACGTAGAACACTGGATAATAAATTGATGAAAAATTAGCCCGCATCTCGTGGTCGTGCAGTAGCGTTCTCGCTTCCCACGTCCAGGTTTCCGGGTTCGATTCCTGGCGGGGTCAGGGATTTTCTCTGCCTCGTGATGGCTGGGTGTTGTGTGATGTCCTTAGGTTAGTTAGGTTTAAGTAGTTCTAAGTTCTAGGGGACTGATGACCTAAGATGTTGAGTCCCATAGTGCTCAGAGCCATTTGAACCATTTTTTTTTTATGAAAAGTTATTCACAAGGGTGCATTTTCAAATATTATGCGTTGTCAGATTTTTCATGTCGACGAGACTTACAGCTTATGTAACTCCATTCATCAGCCTTAATACAGTATTGTTCAGGTTACTGCTGACACAAGCACAAAGCTCTGCTGTAACAAACAGAGTTAGCAGCACACCGTGAACAAACATCAATACAGATGTTCAATGCATGATGGTTAGGCTGTTTGCTTTATGTGGGGCGGTGGCTTTGTAAGATTGTCAACTACGCCATAAGCGCTTGTACACGAATTACTTTGATGAGCATCCAGAAAGTAGCCTAAAACTAGATACACGTTAACTACATTCAGACTGGCCACTTTTAAGCTCCTCCAAACTAAAAAATAAATTCTTACATTCCAGCTTGCAAACCAGTAAGAAAATAGGTGGCGATAAATTAAATCACCGTCTTGAATAACGAAGTGTATTAATAAAATCAGTTCTTTCACATGCGCGAAACTTTTATGAGACACACATAACATTCATGAAATGTATTCGCAGCTGCGAATACGAACATCCATCAACTCTATAAGGAAATGAGGAGATTGCAAATTTGTGCCGGACCGGGACTCAAACTAGGATTTTGCGCTTATAGCAAAAGGTCACCATAACTACATTAATTTTTTTTTTTCGTGTTCTCGTCATTTGTTCCGAGTGGATGTCACAGAACATCCATTAGCTCCTTTTTTTATTTTTTATTTTTTTTCTTATTACCGATTCCAGCCAGCCTTCTGATCGAAATACGGAATACACTGAACCACCGTGCCGGCTATCCGCTCCTTTGACCATCCAGGCACGACCAGCTGTCTGACCCAAACTTCTTCATAACCTGAACTCATACGCATTTTGTGTAATTCCCGTGTGGGGGAGGCTGTTTTACTGAAATGTTCATGCCTGCAGTACGCGGGTTGTAAAGAAGAATTATTCGTGTGCGAAGGGACCATTGTAGAGTTCTCGTCAAAAACACAGGCAGTGCAATATCGTTTTTATGAGGAACATCCGTTTTCAATATTACCTGGTTTTTCTGTCGGTGCTTGGCAGAACATGATAATAATATGTTTTACGAGGGTGAGCCAAATGTAAACCTTAAATTTGTAATAACAAATCGAAATTTCGCGCCGTTATCCTGTAAGTTGGTAATCGTGCTACAAACAGCGTGCAGAATGGCCTGTAGGTGGCAGCATAGTGCAGATGCACACATACCGTCGCAGTATCAGTATAAAGATGGCCGCCCCACTTGCGACTTGCACCAGGGTTCAAATGGCTCTGAGCACTATGTGACTCAACTTCTTAGGTCATCAGCCCCCTAGAACTTAAAACTACTTAAACCTAACTAACCTAAGGGCATCACACACATCCATGACCGAGGTAGGATTCGAACCTGCGACTGTAGCGGTCTCTCGGTGCCAGACTGTAGCTCCTAGAACTGCTCGGCCACTTCGACCGGCTTGCACCAGGGAAGAACAGCGTTTTATTATTCGGTTTTTGCGTAGTGAAAGTGTGAAATCTATTGAAATTCATCGACGAATGAAGGTTCGGTACGGTGATGCATGTTTGTCACAGCAGCAAGTCTACGAATGGAGTAGGAAGTTCGCAAATGGTGTGACCTCAGTGGAAAATGCTCCTCGTCCAGGTCAGGCACAACGAGTTGTGACTCCACAGAACACTGCAGCAGTTGAAGCGCTAATGAAGGAAAACAGCCGAGTGGCGCTGAATGACATTGCAGTATGTTTACAGTTTAGTCATGGGTCAGCACACCACACTATGCTTGATGTGCTGCAGTTTCACAAAATGTCTGCAAGATAGGTGCCACGGCAGCTGACTCCTGAAATGAGAGAACGACGTGTTGATGCTTGTGAAGAAGTTCTTCGGCGCTTTGAACGAGAAGGTGATGGCTTCCTTGCAAGAATCGTTACTGGGGACGAAACCTGGGATCACTTCCACCAACCGGAAACGAAGAGAGCGAGCATGGAATGGCGCCATTTCTCATCACCAAAACCAAAGGAGTTTCGAACGAAACCATCAGCAGGGAAGGTTATGCTGCCTCTCTTTTGGGACGAAAAAGGCGTCATTTTGGAGCATTACGTGCCTAGAGGGACCACTGTCACCAGTGCATCATACTCAGTTCCCCTAAAAAATCGTTTTCGGCCTGCAATAAAATCAAAGCGACGTGGATTGCTGTCAGCAGGTGTCCTTTTGCAACATAACAATGCAAGGCCCCACACTGCCCGTGCAACAGTTGCAACAATCACAGACCTGCATTTTGACTGTCTTCCTCATCCACCATACTCTCCAGACCTTTCCCTAAATGATTTCCATATGTTTGGACCAGTTAAAGACGCAATGGTAGGAAAGAAGTTCCGTTCTGATGAAGAGGTACGCCATGCGGTGAATGAGTGGTTGCGCAGACTACCAAAAGAATTTTTTTCTAAAGGAATTTATGCACTTTTTAAGCGCTGGAGGACTTGCATCGAGCGTGGGGAAGATTATGTTGCTTTGTACCACTTCTGCACAGTAACTAATATTTAAAATTGGAAGGAAAATCAGCATTGGCCGTATTTTGTGATCGCTCTAAGCTTGTGGTTATAGCTTGATACCAGAGCCTGCCAATTTTAATTGTATATTACAGCACTGAGGATGGTCACCAAGTGACCGAAAATCGATTTTGCTGACAATAAAACAACAAAATACGGCCAATGTTGATTTTTCTTCCAATTCTATCCACTATTTGGTCATGATGCACACAAGACGCCATGGAGTCGCCAATCAATAATATTTAAAAAATATTTAAGGTGTTCATTTGACTCACCCTCGTACCAAATTTTGCTTATTGGTCAGGAACCGGTTTTCACCTTCTTAGGACATCTTCAGGTGACAACAGAGTGTGTATGTGTATTGAACCGGGGGCCTAGAAACGATCCAGAGGCTTCGTCCCGCGTATTCAGTGATTGACAACCCGACAACAGGCTACAGCAGTCCACCCACCCCACCGCCACCCCACACCGAACCCAAGTTTATTGTGCGGTTCGGCCCCCAGTTCACCCCCCGCCCACGCCCCTCTCCCACCCAGTACGTCGCATACCAGTCGAGTGTAACCCAAATGTTTGCATGGTAGAGTAATTATGGTGTACGTGTACGTGGAAACAGTGTTTGCGCAGCAGTCGCCGATTTAGTGTAACTGAGGCAGATGGAAAACCGCCTAAAAACCAACCACAGGATGGCCGGCACATCGGACCTTCACACTATAATCCGCCGGGCGGACTCGTGCCGAGGACCGGCACGCCTTCCCGCTCGCGAAGCAGCGCGTTAGACCGAGCGGCTAGCCAGGCGGGTGACAACAGAGTACATGTTCAGATCGATGCATAGTATATGTAATGCACTGCTCTCTCGGCCCAATACCCAGGGTCAGCTGTGGCGGCGTGAGAGCCAAAATCTGCTCTCGTCCCGACTCCACGGCCAGCTACGCTTCCAATGCAACATGACAACTCGTAATAATTTGCTACGTTACAGTCCTCTTAAAGGGAACGTCTGTGCATTGACACACTTCATCTTGAGGGGTCACTTGGCGCAATAGACCAAAATCACAGTTAATGACAGGCCAGGTAGAAACAGTTGTCATTTGTAGAATACTGCAGGATTGCAGGTGCTAGTAGACAAAAGCAGTAAACAATTCGACCACGAGGACGACCGCCGCCTGTGCGTCCGCCCTCCGCTCCCAAACGACAGGTGTTTGCCGCGGCGATCGTAGCACCACGTAACCGAGTCGGGCGGCGCCGGGACGCGAATGCTATAAATTGCGTGCCGGGGCATTTATACTGTTGTACATGCGATGCAAACGATCGCCGGTGGCGCGCTGCGAGGGCCTAACTGCCTCCCGGAGAGCCGCGCACGCAAATCCGACCGCGCTCCAGCCGCCAGCGTAAAGCACCAACCCCGCGCCATAGCCGGCCGACTCCCTCAGGGCTTTAATACAGCCGCGGGCGCACGTGAGCGCCGAGCCAGGCTCGCTCCTCTTTTTTTTATCCCTATCTCTTTTTCTCTTTTAGCTCCTCCCCCAAGCATAAACTTTTAACGGACTGTACAGTGCACACAAATTATTTCTGAAGCTCAGAATCATAACTAACAAAAACTTGCTCCTTTTTTTTAGAAAAAAATACAAAAAATTTCTCCTCTTTCCTTGCCATAACGCGCGACGCATGTGTACACGTGCAGAAAGTAGTTTATGCCTACTCATATTGTGAAATTACAATGCTAATGAAAGTCACCCAGTTCTGACAGCGGCAGGCGGCGTCTTTACGGGCCACTGAGTGTTCCTTCCGTAGCCCGCTTTCTTGTTGGCTTAAATCAAACCGGTCGTAAAACATTTTAGTGCCTCGTTGTACTAACTTGGAAGAAAAGCTTAGCGACGCGTCCAAAATATAAAAAGGAAGATGCGCCGCTCTTAAGCCTCGCCTTTCTTTAAGGTGCGGGCGAGGCGGTGGTAGAGAGAGTGAGTGAGACGAAGGATAAGAAAGGGGTACAGAGCGAGAGAGACAGAGAGAGAGAGAGAGAGAGAGAGAGATGACGAAAGCAGCACATTCCGAAGAAAATGGAGATCTAGACATTAAAGGCGGAGATGACGAGCACCGCCTTGTGGGATTTAATTAAGTAGCTCTCGTAATAGCGCCCAGTGCCGTCGAGGGGAGCTATATCGCATTACGAAACTGGAAAATTATAGCGAGCGTCAATTTAATAACACGGGCGCAATTTCTCGGCGTGTTAGTAAATTTCAGATATCTAGGCTGTTGGTGAGTGTGACGTCGGATGGATTACCTATAGCGAGAACTTCTTACCATCCAGTGGTTCGTTGCTCTATCGTTGAGATGAATTCAACACAAGGGAAAGGATGCTGAAGTTGCTACAGCGCATGGAATAAACGTCAGTGACAACGTCTGGACAAGAGAACCAGTGCGATAACATTTATGGATTACTGCACTGTTGGGACACATGCAGAGCTCGTGAGGCGTTTATCTAGGACCTGCTGGAACGTTTCACTTTGTCCGGTGATGCCGTAGCTCACTAATAACGCTAGAAAACAACCTACGACGAGATTTGTCTGTGAATCGGACCACACAAACAGAATAGCTAAGCGCTGTACGTGTCTTACTTCCTCCTTCACGTACCACTTCAGTGTCAAACACAACGGATACATAGATTATTCAGCATCATTTGTTAATAATAAACAGGCTACAAAATAAGTATTAAAATTTTATATTCGTCCTAGCGCCTATTCTTGGTAAGAGAGACAGAGAAATAAAGGGAATACTTAATGATAAATACCCTGTGTTATATTTATAGAATTCTTACTGTCCCAATGCACATTTAGAAGTCACAGCTTCACCACCCAATCTTTCTCTTCGTATGTTAAGGCCCCCATTACGGTGTCAAATCTTTGGAAACACAGCTCTGAGGCACTTACTGCGCATTCTTAAGTGTAATTAGCGAATTTAGGGGGGAACAAACACACAATTGGAGAAGTATGTTTCTAGATCTTTAATAAAATTTTTTGTATACCTGCGAATTTTGTTGATTTGTTTTGTATATAACATCGCGATGAAGCCATTCCCACATGTTCATGACAAACAGTTTTCGAAGTTAACGCTACAAATTTCCAAAAGCGTGGGAAATTGTATCTATACTCCAGTACTACGAGGATAATTAATAATAAAATTTATTCTTGAAACAAAGTTTTTACTTTGATGTTACACAGAAATAAATCGTTCGTTCTTGTCAGTGGTTTAGATTATTTTGTACATGTTTTATAATGCACGTACACTGATCCCTACCACGCTGGGTAGTCGCGCGTTCGAGGGCGCATTGCCGCGATTTGCGCGGCTCCAGCCTGACGGAGGTTCGAGTCCTCCCTTAGGCATGGATGTGTGTGTTGTTCTTAGCGTAAGTTTAAGTTGGATACGTAGTGTGTAAGCTTAGGGACCGATGACCTCAACAGTTTGCTCCCATAGGAACTTACCACAAATTTCGTCTTGCTTAACTTCTGTGACTCCAAACAAAAATATCTTCTCTTCGCTCCAGTTTCAAACTTTTTTAAAAAAGAATGAATATTCGTCTTTGTTCCTACTATCAAACCTCGGTTTATAACTAGTAGTAGTTTTTTTACCATATGCCGCGGTACCTCAGACGACATTTACATTACAAGAACTGTTTAAAATACAGAATTGCAGAAGAAATTAGGACATCTTTTGAGACACGACATTACCTCAAGACTATCCTCTTAGAGTGATTCAGTGATTTTTACATAAAAATTTAATCTTTTTTCGGACTGTGTGAAATGAAAGTAAAAACTGTAAAACGAACACGGATATAAAGTCCTAAAGTGATTAAATTCTTTTATGTACCAACCATTTTTTAAAGGAACACAACGTCACACAACTGTTTTATTTTTTATTTAAGTACAACACATGTATCGGCCTTTTATGTTATTTTCAAGTATTTGCCAAAAGCAAAAATTGTGTAAAGTAAGACCACGTAAAATTTCGAAAGATGTAAAATATCTTGAAGAATGAATGTAAATTGCTGTATGTTTACGAAATATGTACTTACATTTTATGTCTTTAACATATATTTCAGGACACTTAACATATTGTGAGGCTCAAACTTGACCATAAATTATGAAGAATATTGTATCCGCACGAAATGTCAGATGGAAAATCACCATCTTGTACCACAACAATAAATAACTGTGCGAGCACGTCATACGTATTTAGTAAAAACCAGCTTACGTTGGTAAATAAAATATGAGCACATGTCCTTAAAACGTAATGATAATGAAATCAAAGAGTATAGAACAACTGAATACTATAACGACAAAGTGTCGTAGACATATGGCTACTAATGATAAAAGTCTCCTGACTATATATTTTTGTCCCGGGGGTAGCATTGTGCACCATCATCTTTGCAATAAACATATATACATCAGGTAGTACGTTAAGTTGAATGAGGAACTAAGGTCTAAAACGAACAAATGAAATAAAATTCGAAGACAGTGAATCACACATAAGAATATAATAAGGGCCACTCATAATATAAAATACGAAAGTTAACGATAGGAGTCTAAACTCGGAGGGAGGGGGGGGGGGGGTATGAATGCTGGATGAAGAGGGATGGAAGAAATACTGGAATATACTTTGTTAAGTCAAGACTTATAAAATTAAACACTGTAATTAAGAGACAGATATGGGTTTGGAGGGGGGGGGGGTGGGAGGGGCAATGACAATAGTGAGACGGAGAAGTAGGAAAATGAGCGTTACAGGGAATATGTAGGGAATGCGGAAGGGAGTGGGCTGAATAAAATGACAGCAAGGATATGAGCTCATATTTGATTCAATGTTGAAGCAGGAAAAATCAAAAGGAGAGTGAAGACTTGGGAGTAAGTTGGAGTGATGGATGGGGGCGGGCAAGAAACTTCAACAGAGCTATCCATAGGTGAGTAGTTGAAGAAAGGGAGAGGAGTGGTGAGAAGAGACTTGACATGTAACAACAAACAAAGCATTGAGGAATGAGGGTGGAGGTGTCTGAGTCAGGAAAGTTAGTGATCCATTACACTAGGTTGGTACAGTAATGCTGGTCTAGAGGTAGGGTCCCGGGTTCGAATCCCGCCGCTGCTTAAATTTCGATTAATAATGGGCATTGGCGGCCGAAGACTTCCGGCATAAGAAGTCAGCCTCATTCTGCCAACGGCCTTTCCAAAGATGACGGAGGAGCGGAAAGAGGTTCAGGGCACTCTGTTGACCTAAGGGTGGAAAACTGACCCTAAAGGCGGAAGAAGGAGCTGTGATCAACGGCATGATGATACAGAAGTCAATGGAAACCACTGCATTAAAGAAACGTAACGTGTATCCACAGGACATGTGGCCTGTAATTGAAGATGTGTCATTATCTCTTCATTGGCAAAAGATTCCGGAATAGTACCCCATTCGGATCTCCGGTAGGGGACTGACAAGGGAAAGGTTACCATGAGAAAAAGATTCAATAATCAACGGAAGGATAACGTTCTACGAGTGGGGGGCGTGGAATGTCAGAAGCTTGAACATGGTAGGGAAACTAGAAAATCTGAAAAGGGAAATGCAGAGGCTCAATCTAGATATAGTAGTGGTCAGTGAAGTGAAGTAGAAAGAAGACAAGGATTTCTGGTCATATGGGTGTAAGGTAATATTAACAGCAGCAGAAAATTGTATAAAAGGAGTAGGATTCATTATGAACAGAAATGTAGAGCAGAGAGTGTGTTTCTGTGAACAGTTCAGTGACAGGGTCTTTCTTATCAGAATCGACAGCATATCAACACGGACAACGATAGTTCTGGTATACATGCTGACGTAGAAAAGCAGAAGATGACGTGAAAGAGACAGTGTATGAGGATACTGAAGGGGTAATACAGTATATAAAGGGGGATTAAAATGTAATAGTCATGGGGGACTGGAATGCAGTTGTAGGGGAAGGAGTAGAAGAAAACGTTACAGGAGAATAGAGGCTTTGGACAAGGAATGAGAGAGGAGAAAGATTAATTGAGTTTTGTAATAAGTTTCAGCTAGTAATAGCGACTATCCTGTTCAAGAATCACAAGAGGAGAAGGTCTATTTGGAAAAGGCCGGGTGATACGGGAAGATTTCAGTTAGAGATGGTCAGACAGAGATTCCGAAGTCAGATACGGGATTGTAATGCGTACCCAAGAGCCGATATAGACTCGGATCACAATATAGTATTGGTGAAGAGTAGGCTGAAGTTTAAGACATTAGTCAGGAAGAATCAATACGCAAACAAGCGGGATGCGGAAGTACCAAGAAATGACGAGATACGCTTGAAGTACTCTATATGTACAGCAATACGGAATAGCTCAGTAGGCAGTACAGTTGAAGAGGAATGGACGTCTGTAAAAGGGGCCATCACAGAAGTTGGGAAGGAAAACATAGGTTCAAAGAAGCTAACTGTGAAGAAACCATGGGTAACATAGGAAATATTTCAGTTGATTGATGAAAGTAGGAAGTACAAAAATGTTACGAGAAACTCGGGAATACAGAATTACAAGTGGCTGAGGAATGAAATAAATAGGAAGTGCAGGGAAACTAAGACGAAATAGCTGCAGGAAAAATATAAAGACATCGAAGAAGATACGGTTGTCGGAAGGACCGATTCAGCATAAACGAAAGTCAAAAGAACCTTCGGTGACACTAAAAGCAAGGGTGGTAGCATCAAGAGTGAAACGGAAATTTCACTGTTAAATGTAGAGGAGTGAGCGGATAGGTAGAAAGAATACACTGAAAGCATCTATGAGGGGGAAGATTTGTGTCATGTCACAGTAGCAGTAACGGGACTCGATTTAGAAGAGATAGGGGATCCAGTATTAGAATCAGAATTTAAAAGAGCTTTGGAGAACTTAGGGTCAAATAAGGCAGAAGGGATAGATAACATTCCATCAGAATTTCTAAAATCATTGAGGGAAGTGGCAACAAAACGGCTATTCACGTTGGAGTTTAGAATGTATGAGTCTGTCGACATACCATCTGAGCCGGCCCGGGTGGGCGAGCGGTTCTCGGCGCTACATTCTGGAACCGCGCGACCGCTATGGTCGCAGGTTCGAATCCTACCTCGAGCATGGATGTGTGTGATGTCCTTAGGTTAGTTAGGTTTAAGTAGTTCTAAGTTGTAGGGGACTGATGACCTCAGAAGTTAAGTCCCATAGTGCTTAGAACCATACCATCTGACTTGCGGAAAACGTCAACAGCTGAGAAACGCGAGAATTATCGTACAATCAGCTTAACAACTCATGCATCAAAGTTGCTTACACGAATAATATACAGAAGAATGGAAAAGAAAACCGAGGATGCGCTAGACTACGATCAGTTTGTGCTTAGAAGAAATAAGGCACGAGCGAGGCAATTCTGACGTTGCGGTTAATAATGGAAGCAAGACAAAAGAAAACTCAAGACACGTTCATAGCATTTGTTGATCTGGAAAAAGCGTTCGACAGTGAAAAATGGCGCAAGATGTTCGAAATTCTGAAAAAAGTACGGTAAGCTTTAGGAAGAGCGGGTCATATACAATATTTACAACAACCATGAGGGAATAATAAGAGTGGACGACCAGTAACGAAGCGCTCGTATTGAAAAGGGTGTAAGACAAGGATGTAACCTTTCGCTCCTAGTGTTCATTCAGTACATCGAGGAAGCAATGATGGAAATAAAAGAAAAGTTCGGGAGTGGATTTAAAATTTAAGGTGAAAGGATATAACTGATACGATTCAATGATGACATTGCTATCCAGAGTGAAAATGAAGAATTACATGTTCTGCTGAACGAAATGAACTGTCTAATGAGTACACAGTATGGACTGAGAGTAAATCGAAGAAAGACGAAGATAATGAGAAGAAGTAGCAATGAGAACAGCGAGGAACTTAACATCAGGATTGATGGTCACGAAGTAGATGAAGTTAAGGAATTTACTACCTAGGCAGCAAAATAATCAATGACGAATGGAGCAAAGACGACATCAAAGGCAGACTAGCTATGCTATAAAAGGCATTTCTGGCCAAGAGAAGTCTACTAATATCAAACATTGGCCTTAATTTGAGGAAGGAATTTCTGAGAATGTACGTCTGGAATAAAGCATTATCCGGTAGTGAAACATGGACTGTTGGAAAACCGGAGTAGAGGAGAATCGAAGCGTTTGAGATGTGGTGTTACAGACGAATGTTGAAAATTAGGTGGACTGATAAGGTAAGGAATGAGGAGTTTCTGCGATGAATCGGAGAGGAAAAGGATATGTGGAAAACGCTGATAAGGACAAGGTGCAGGATGATAGGACCTGCTAAGACATGAGGGAATGACTTCCATGGTACTGGAGGGAGCTTTAGAGGGCAAAAACTCTAGACAGAAAGTTGAATACATCCAGCAAATAATTGAAGACGTAGCTTGCAAGGGCTACTCTGAGAAGAACGGGTTAGCTCTGGAGGGGAATTCGTGGCGGGCCGAATCAAAGAAGTCAGAAGACTGATGACCAAAAACAAAAAAAAATGTAGTGCTGGCTGCCAGAGAGGAGTGTTTGAGAGGGGGTAGAGGAGCATGGGAAGGGGGTCAAAGGTGTATAGAAAACATGAGACTGCAGTCACAGTGCAACATTTTTGAATTATAGTAAAAGTAAGAAAATATATAGTAATCGTAATATGCTCATGAAAATGAAAAAAATGAGTTACACTTGCATAAAATAGAGTGGATACCTCTTAGTAGAAAAAAATCACCTAGTGATGGCCACTTCGAGGTTACATGGCATAAATAGATTTGTGTATGTGTACAACCTATCTTAATCACAATACATTTAGATCTCATTTATTACAAGGATGTTAACTAAGCACAGGGAGATGATAGAATTTCCAGCATATTCAGTTAATCTTGACTTGACTAAGAGGCTATTTATATAAAACGTATTGCATGTCTGGATTTTGGACGTAAGAACATGATGCAGCGGTAGGATATGTAGTATTAGAAGTAGGTATTAGAGGAGGGGGGATGAACAGGAGGCATCTTTTATATTATCAGTGGCCCTTACTATATTCTTATATGTGGTTCACTGTCTTCGAATTTTATTTCATTTGTTCTATTTAGACCTTAGTTCCTCATACAACTTAATGTACATTCACTTACAGTTGTCAACGACCTGATGTATATATGTTTATTGCAAAGATGATGGTGCACAGTGCCACTCCAAAGGTAAACATACGTAGTCTGAAGATATTTAACATTAGCAGTCATATATCCAGGACACTTTGTCGTTTTAGTATTCAGTTGTTCTATACTGTTTGATTTCATTATCATTACGTTTTAAGGACACGTGCTCATATTTTATTTACCAACAGAATCCGGTTTTTACTAAATATGACATGCTCGCACGATTATTTACTGATGTCTTACAAGATGGTGGTTTTCTATCTGACATTTCTGGGGGAGCCAATATTTTTCTTAATTTATAGCAAAGTTTGAGCCTGACAACATGTTAACTGTCCTGCAATATACATTAAAGACATAAAATGTGAGTACATATTACACTACTGGCCATTAAAATTGCTACACCAAGAAGAAATGCATATGATAAACCGGTATTCATTGGACAAATATATTACACTAGAACTGACATGTAATTACATTTTCACGCAATTTGGGTGCATATATCTTGGAAAATCAGTACCCAGAACAACCACCTCTGGCTGTAACAACGGCCTTGATATGCCTGGGCATTGAGTCAAACAGAGCTTGTATGGAGTGTACAGGTACAGCTGTCCATGCAGTTTCAGCACGATACCACAGTTCATCAAGAGTAGTGACTGGCGTATTGTGACGAGCCAGTTGCTCCGCCATCATTGACCAGACGTTTTCAGTTGGTGAGAGATCTGGAGAATGTGCTGCCCAGGGCAGCAGTCGAACATTTTCTGTATCCAGAGAGGCCCGTACAGGACCTGCAACATGCGGTAGAGCATTATCCTGCTGAAATGTGGGGTTTCGCAGTGATCGAATGAAGGGTAGATCTACGGGTCGTAACACATCTGAGATATAACGTCCACCGTTCAACGGGCCGTCAATGCGAACAAGAGGTGACCGAGACGTGTAACCAGTGGCACCCCATACCATCACGCCGATTGATACGCCAGTATGGCGATCTCAAATACACTCTTCCAATGTGCGTTCACCGCGATGTGGCCAAACACGGATGCGTCCCTCATGATGCTGTAAACAGAACCTGGATTCATCCGAAAAAATGACATTTTGCCACTCGTGCACCCAGGTTCGTCGTTGAGTACACCATCGCAGGCGCTCTGTGACGCAGCGTCAAGGGTAACCGCAGCCATGGTCTGCGTGCGGATACTCCATGCTGGTGCAAACGTTATCGAACTGTTCGTGCAGATGGTTGTTGTCTTGCAAACGTCCCTATCTGTTGACTCAGGGATCGAGCAGTGGCTGCACGATCCGTTACAGCCATGTGGATGAGATGCCTGTCATCTCGACTGCTAGTGATACGAGGCCGTTGGGATCCAGCACGGCGTTCTGTGTTACCCTCCTGAATCCACCGATTCCATATGCTGCAAACAGTCATTGGATCTCGACCAATGCGAGCATTAATGTCGCGATACGATAAACCGCCATCGCGATAGGCTACAATCCGACCTTTATCAAAGTCGGAAACGTGGTGGTACGCATTTCTCCTCCTTACACGAGGCATCACAACAAAGTTTCACCATTCAACGCCGGTCAACTAGTGTTTGTGTATAAGAAATCAGTTGGAAACTTTCCACATGTCAGCACGTTGTAGGTGTCGCCACCGGCGCCAGCCTTGTGTGAATGCTCTGAAACGCCAATCATTTGCATATCACAGCATCTTCTTCCTGTCGGTTAAATTTCGCGTCTGTAGCACGTCATCTTCGTGGTGTAGCAATTTTAATGGCCACTAGTGTACTTAATTACAAAACAATTTACCTTCAGTGTTTAAGGTATTTTATATCTTTCGAAATTTTACGTGAACTTGCTGTATGCAATTTTTGCATCTAGCAAATTCTTGAAAATGACATAAAAGGCCGAAACTTGTACTGTACTTAAATAAGCAATAAAACAGTCAAATGCTGGTGTCTTCCTTTAAAAAAATATTGTATGACTTTTGCTCAGCATCATCAAAAATATTTTTAAGACTGAGTAATCTTTGATACTATCAATCGACACAAGAGACGTCAGTTTGTCCCAAAATCCTCTCGGCTTGCATATGATCTCATCAAGGTGATTTTTTTTTTTCAATTTGCGGGTGAATTTAATTCGTTAAACACAACGCACTTCGTTGCCCTTGCATGTAGTTGTAATATTCATTGATCGCTTTGCACTGAAACGTGGACGATAGTCAATATGTAAACACAATGGCATGACATAAACAGAGACAGGTGACATCATCAGTGGTTGTATTAATTCAGTAAAGCGACCGCACCTCGTGCTACAACCTGAACAAATCGTTTAACATCCAGGAAAGCTGATACTGGTTTAAACTCCACAGTGCACACTAAAGATGCAGTTTACAAACTTCAGATGGTAACTTAATACTTATTGTTCTACAATATCCGTGTGGACGATGCACTCAATATGCATGATTGTGTGTTTCTTCGACTGTTCAGCGTACCACTACTTTGACTGAAGCTCTCGTACCAAATATGGAAGCTGCACATTACTTAAGTTTTGTGGTGAGCATAACGTTAAATCTGTTTCCACTTATAGTGCTCTGATTTCTGACACTCAGTATGAAACAGGAACATTACTACGTTTTAATGTCAGACACACACGGAACAGACAACGGCAGCAGGTAAAGGAACAGAAAACGTGTTAACTGGCGCTAACGTTCCACGTTGCGACGGTGCCACTAATAATAGGTTACATACCTGTTACTTTTTACTAGCAAAATGTGTAAAAATGTCAGCTGCACAAAACCGGAATATAAAATGTTTGTCAGGTTGGACTTTAGGTGCTGCATGGAAATACCGTTCGCTAATAACATATTTAAACACCAAAATCATTCACAGCTTAGTTCCTGCACTAATTAAATTGCAGATTGCTTAATTCATATTTGGTGCAGCTTATCAGAAGTAAGATGTCTTGAGGCCTCGTATATTTGTCAGAAACACACCATAAATTTTAAATAACTTTGATAACACTACAGAATTGTTGAAAGTCACAAGTGTTTGCAGTCCCAAAACATTCTACGTCCAGACCAGCACTATTCACAATAAACACAGGTCCATCCGAAACTTGACGAAGGGTCGACAGGTTTGAAAGTATTCAGAGTCCACACTATACAGTACAGTCTGAGTTACAATCCATCTCGCTACTGAATTACTGTAGGTTCAGAGCAGCACTATTCGTAAAAATCACGAGATAATCAAAAACAACTATCAAATGATTCAAAGTTCCCGCGACTACCGACTAGTAATCTTCCAAGTCCGTGAATTCGTGTGGCTAAATCATCGCTCAGAGAAACATAAATCCTATCTCTCCTGCTGCGTCTAGAGAAAATAATGTCCAGAGAAAAGATGGCGGTTCCTCTCTCATAACCGCGACTTCCCTAATTCGGAAATTTCCACCGGTTTGTGTTTTCTGCGGACAAGTGATGCCAACAGTCTGGGATATAACTTCTGACAGAAAAGTGCTTCCTGAGATGTAGAGGCGTCAACAAAAAGGCATTGAAATGTCAATTAAAAGGTATACAAACCGCGTGACTGCTACGGTCGCAGGTTCGAATCCTGCCTCGGGCATGGATGTGTGTGATGTCCTTAGGTTAGTTAGGTTTAAGTAGTTCTAAGTTCTAGGGGACTGATGACCACAGATGTTAAGTCCCATAGTGCTCAGAGCCAAAAGGTATACAAAAAGTAAATTATGCATTAAGTAGTTAGCCAAAAATCTTAGTTAGACTGACCGCACATGTCATAAGAGAAATACAATGTCAAATCTTTATTAGCTGCTTCTCGAAGCTTTACAATACACACATAAATGGAAGGTTAGTTTCATAGGAAAAGAACTCTTTGCATTGCTACTGTCCAAATTTATGTACGTTTAATGGAATTGGAATAATGGCTAAACTATGAAAGATTCTGATGATTCAGTTCAAATAAGAAATTAAATATAGAAAACATATGATTTAAATGTTTTTTATGATGTGTGAACATGTTGTCAACCACATTCTGCAATGCTGTTTGTACATCCGCATTATGCAACCTATAACTCTGATTTTAATTAAACTTATGATTTAATCACTTCTCATTTGCTCATTAAATATGTAAATAAACATGTAAGTAGCGCATTCGATCCGCCTTGATGAGTACTTTTATGAAGAAGGTCGACCTCTTTTCAGATGAAATTGTTACAGTTGCTATTAAAGGTACTGTGAAATTCTGTAACAGATACGGTATTGGCTCAATAATCAATTAAATACATAATTTGGGTAGTCAGTCCATATTTTAACTGAGTCATTTCATTCTGCTCTTGAGTTCGTTGTACTGTATGCCACTGTGAGTTTTGCATTTGTGCTCCACTTGTTGAAACGTTTGCAAAGCTATCTAGTCCATTCCAGAAGCTGATGCAATTAAGATGATTTCACATGCAAACTTCATCATGACTGACAGAAGCACGTAAGTAGTGGGATTAAGCTGATCCTGGGCCATGTAGGCCGGCCGCTGGGGCCGAGCGGTCCTAGGCGCTACAGTCCGGAACCACGCTGCTGCTACGGTTGCAGGTTCGAATCCTGACTCGGGCATGGATGTGTGTGACGTCCTTAGTTTAGTTAGGGTTACATAGTTTTAAGTCTAGGGGACTGATGACCTCAGATGTTAAGTCCCATAGTGCTTAAAGCCATTTGAACCATTTTTTTGGGCCATGTAGTTACTACGGGTTGCATAATTCTGGGGCTGGGATACAGTCAGGGGTAAATTATCCTCCTCCCCTAAACCTATTGTTCTGCTAATTGATTTATGTCTCCCTGGGGCTGATTTATGACCCCATAGGAATAATGTGTCCTTCTGAGAAAGCCCTCCATCCTTCCTCCTCTTCCCGCACTCTCTGGGAAATACCCTTCCTCCCCCTTCCCTCGCCAATACGAGCACACTGCTGATATCAAATTAATTGACTAATTAGTTAAATTGATCAATTATATACCTCCCCCTTTGGGAAGTACCCTATCTCCCACTCCCCTCCCTATTTCCCCTCCCCAACAGGAAATTGGTGGGAAAAGGACTGATCTGTGCTGAAGAGGAAAGATCTCATGACCTGACAATCAAAGCAATTGGCATAGTAATAAATTGTTCAATTTAGTTGGCACAGTCTCTATTTAATCCTTCTCCTGTTATCTCCCACTTTTTTCCACAAAGTAATAACTGTCAGCACTGAGGAATGTAATGATGTGTAGTACATTAGCCGCTGCTTTGGGTCGCCTGGGCATCACCAGGCACTGTGCAGCGCGCCAAGCATGCGCATCTCCACGCTGTGGAAACCAGGCCACGTGTCCCTGGTGGGTGCTACTGGGCACCTGGTGAAGTGCCATGCACTGACGGCTCCGAGCAGAAGTACTGTCACTGCACTGCATTGGGACCGTTGGCAGCAGATAGTGACTGTGCCTCTGCCAGATGCTGCCCATAACCCATGCAACACTCGTAAATTCAAAGGCAGCTCAATGCATACTGAGTAATAGTTCACAAAACAACTTGCCAGATGGAACTGTGAGAACCACTGTCGGGACCACATAGCCAACTCGCATCGTGATCTCTCCAAAAGTCCATGATACCGGGTGCCGACCTCCTTTGATCTTGCAATCCCACACAATGCATCAAATGGTGACATCCCTTTGATATTCAATACTTGGAACACCACCTCTCAATTGTTCAAATGTGTGTTAATTCCTAAGGGACCAAACTGCTGAGGTCATCGGTCCCTAGACTTACACACTACTTCAATTAACTTATGCTAAGAACAATACACACACACCCATGCCCGAGGGAGGGCTCGAACCTCCAGCGGGATGGGCCATGCAATCCCTGACATGGCGCTTCTAACAGCGCGGCCACTCCACGCAGCGGAACACCACCTCTGCTCTCTCTCTCACGTGACCACTTTCTGCTGTAACGCCAGCACCTCATACCTGTAGACCAAAACTGGTTATCTCCTGTTTGCGTGAACAGATGCATGAAGCAACATCACCAAACACATAGATGGAGGTATCCATCCCTCTTCTGAATACTGTGTTTCTTTTGGCTAATTCTGCGACAAAGGGAGAGCTCGTGCAGTTCCAATATCAAAAATGCAAAAATAGTACATTTGCACTAAACTGACAAATTAATTGTTTAACAATTTACGGGAACCACGTGGTATTAGCCGAGTGGTCTAGGGCGCTGCAGTCATGAACTGTGTGGCTCGTCCCAGCGGTGGTTCGAGTCCTCCCTCGAGCATTGGTGTGTGTTTTTGTCCTTGGGATAATTTAGGTTATGTAGTGTGTAAGCTTAGGGACTGATGACCTTTGCAGTTAAGTCCCATAATATTTCACACACATTCGAACAGTTTTTGAGTTTACGGGACAAAACTCACCACTACCTTACGATGATTCTTCTTTAAAGTAAAGCATATTTTCAATGTTTGAGAATCACACACAAACATTCTGTGAATCAAGTAATTACAAATAGATCGTAGCACCAAATGTATCAGAGGCCTTGTATGCACTTATCTTTGAGAACATCCTGCACCGCCACAACATTTCCGCCTTACACTAAACGTATCTGCTGAAAAAAACTTTCTAATAACACACATTCCAGATCGCAAAGGAGGCGCCATCTCCCAACTGCCGGGAAGCCACAGCCACGCCAGTCAAGAGAGAGCCCCAAATACATTGACTTAGCTGGTAGTTGTGGCATGTCTCCAGCCACACGCCAGCCGTACCGAATACACAGAGGCCAGATAGACTGTCACCATGACAAGGAAGGAGTCAACTGATCAATTTACATGGACGGAATAATCGTCCAGCACAGACACTGTCATATTAAATCTTCCCATGCAACATACACGTTCGCTTCTGCCGCTGCTCAGGTGCCATACTGGCGACCCAGAGGGCGCCTTAAGTGCCACTGGTGGGTCTTCCCCCACGGCCGCGGACAAAACTCCACTAGCCGGAATCTTTCTTTGCACCAGTCGTGCGAGGCTAAGCTATGGCTTCTGTTCGGCCGAAACATCGTGCCCACACTTGCCACTGGCTGTGTCACATAGCGAGACAACCGGACGTGACTTAGATGTATAGTTCGAACTGCAATTCCATTCCTGACACAGACTTCACAGTTTAAAATATCCACTTTACCAAATCCGAGATGGGGACATTGTTGTCCATACACCTCGAATTTCCCAAGAAAAATGTAGATTCCTCCCATTGATACCAGTTATTTTAAATAGAAGAAATCGGAGCATACACGCATTTTCACATCAGTGAAGTCTCGTGATTTTGGGACTTGTCGTGGAAATCCTATACAACAGTATGGCATAAGCTATTTTTTCTCTAAGCATTCCCTAATCATGTACGAAAGAAGAAAAAATGCTCCTATCAGCTTGACATCAGTTATATCCTACCTCGTAGAACTAGAATATTAAACTCATTTTTCGCTCATGATGGAGTACAATGAGCATTCAGTACCTCTGTCATAAGATGCTTCCTGGCTTTGAAGTTCTGTTGAAGTAGACAAATGGCTCATCACTTACGAATTCAAGTAAGGTAAGAACACAGAGGGGCAATAAATATCACGTAAATACTACGTATCACATTTAAATTCGCTAATATAGCTGATTTTATTACGATGGTTATCTCTCTCTGTGTAGGTGGGAGACGGAAATATCGTTAAAAGGTGGGATTTCGAGAGAATTAACATGGGTTTGTGACTTGGTGGGGGACATCTCAAAAATTGGGTCAAATGGCCCTGAGGACTATGGGACTTAACATCGAACGTCATCAGTCCCCTAGAACTTAGAACTACTTAAACCTAACTAACCTAAGGACATCACACACATCCATGCCCGAGACAGGATTCGAACCAGCGACCGTAGCGATCGCGCTGTTCCAGACTGAAGCGCCTAGAACCGCTCGGCCACTCCAGCCGGCGGGGGACATCTCGCTAAAATCAGGTGGGTTCGAATGCTATACAGGGTGAATCACTTAACATTACCGCTGGATATATTTCGTAAACCACATCAAATACTGACGAACCGATTCCACAGACCGAACGTGAGGAGAGGGGCTAGTGGAATTGTTTAAAACAAACCATACAAAAATGCACGGAAGTATGTTTTTTAACACAAACGTACGTTTTTTTAAATGGAACCACGTTAGTTTTGCTAGCACATCTGAACATATAAACAAATACGTAATCAGTGCCGTTTGTTGCATTGTAAAATGTTAATTACATCCGGAGATATTGTAACCTAAAGTTGACGCTTGAGTACCACTCCTCCGCTGTTCGATCGTGTGTATCGGAGAGCACCGAATTACGTAGGGATCCAAAGGGAACGGTGATGGACCTTAAGTACAGAAGAGACTGGAACAGCACATTACGTCCACATGCTAACACCTTTTTATTGGTCTTTTCCACAGACGCACATGTACATTACCATGAGGGGTAAGGTACACGTACACACGTGGTTTCCGTTTTCAATTACGGAGTGTAATAGAGTGTGTCCCGACATGTCAGGCCAATAGATGTTCAATGTGGTGGCCATCATTTGCTGCACACAATTGCAATCTCTGGCGTAATGAATGTCGCACACGCCGCAGTACATCTGGTGTAATGTCGCTGCAGGCTGCCACAATACGTTGTTTCATATCCTCTGGGGTTGTAGGCACATCACGGTACACATTCTCCTTTAACGTACCCCACAGAAAGAAGTCCAGAGGTGTAAGATCAGGAGAACGGGCTGGCCAATTTATGCGTCCTCCACGTTCTATGAAACGCCCGTCGAACATCCTGTCAAGGGTCAGCCAAGTGTTAATTGCGGAATGTGCAGGTGCACCATCATGCTGATACCACATACGTCGACGCGTTTCCAGTGGAACATTTTCGAGCAACGTTGGCAGATCATTCTGTAGAAACGCGATGTATGTTGCAGCTGTTTGGGCCCCTGCAATGAAGTGAGGACCAATGAGGTGGTCGCCAATGATTCCGCACCATACATTTACAGTCCACGGTCGCTGTCGCTCTACCTGTCTGAGCCAGAGAGGATTGTCCACGGACCAGTAGTAATGCGTGTTCCGTAGATTCACTGCCCCGTGGTTTGTGAAACCCGCTTCATCGGTAAACAGGTAGAACTGCAACGCATTCTCTGTTAATGCCCATTGACAGAGTTGCACTCGATGATTAAAGTCATCACCATGTAATTGCTGATGTAGCGACACATGAAACGGGTGAAAGCGGTGACTATGCAGTATGCGCATGACACTACTTTGACTCAGTCCACCGGCTCTCGCAATGTCCTGTGTACTCTTGTGTGGGTTCATGGCAACAGCAGCTAACACACCAACTGCACCAGCTTCTCCAGTGACGGGCCTGTTACGGACCCGTTTGCGTGCTACGACCATACCTGTTGCATACAGTTGGCGGTAGATGTTTTGCAATGTGCAGCACGTTGGATGCTCTCTGTCCGGGTACCGTTCTGCATACACCCTGCAGGCTTCAGCTGCATTTCGTCGACACTCGCCATAGATGAGTATCATCTCCGCCTTTTCAGAGTTCGAATACACCATGGTCACAGTTCCTACAACACTACACTATCACAGACGTCTGGTAACACGGTGTACTACAGTTGGTCTGCGTGCGGGGGCGAATTCAGAACAACAATAGCAGCAAGCGCTACATGCGGACACTGCGACAGCTAGACCAAACCACAACAGTGCACTACAGCCACACTCGTAAACACGGTCGTCATCGTCCCTGCAGATGCTGCTCGCCGACCGTGGCCCGTGTTTGTTACAACACGCAACTGAACGTCGGAGGTTTCAAACGTCAACTTTAGGTTACAATACCTCCGGATGTAATTAACATTTTACAATGCAACAAACGGCACTGATTACGTATTTGTTTATATGTTCAGATGTGCTAACAAAACTAACGTGGTTCCATTTAAAAAAACGTAGGTTTGTGTTAAGAAACATACTTCCGTGCATTTTTGTATGGTTTGTATTAAACAGTTACACTAGCCCCTCTCCTCACGTTCGGTCTGGGGATTCGGTTCGTCAGTGTTTGATGTGGTTTACGAAATATATCCAGCGGCAACGTTAGGTGACTTCCCCTGCATGTCGAAGACTGGGGGGGTTTCCTGAGAATTTGGCAGCTAATCGTTGCTGTGGCGAAAGGTGGGTCGAGAGGTGACCTCTATACGCCTGTGCGAAAAAACGCCTGATTACCACTACAACTCACGAATCATACCCGTCGTACTCTCGCCATCATTTCCAGCCAACCAGCTGCACATCATTGACATCAAATTGATTAATTAATTAAACTGATCATGAGTCTGTTTGCTGGGCGAGTAATTTATTCCTGTAGTCGGATAACACCTGCCAGATAACCTTTACAGACGCTTTTGAGACGTCTCTGGGAGCTTCCCACAGGCTAGGTAGTCACTTCCTCGAAAATGAGTGGTAACAGTAGTCAAACAGCTGAACATATGCGAGGCTAAATACCTTCTACAGGTCGGCTGCCTTGAAATAGTTTCGCACAGTGTGCAGACCTGTAGAAGCATCCCTTCTGGCTCCCGACAAATTAGTAGCTGGATGCTTCGAGTCCTTGGAGGGAGGCCGATGTTCTTCTCGAGGAACACTGCTGAGAACATTTAGAGGACCTTTATCTGAGGTTGACTGCAGAAGGATTCTTCTAACACCAACATACATTTCGAGTAAGGACCATGAAGATAAGGTACAAGAAATTAGCGCTCGTACAGAGACAGATAGTCTTTTACCCTCGCTCTATTTGCGATTGGAATAAGAAAGGAAATGGCTAGTAGTGGTTAAGGGTACGCTCCGTCACACACAGCACTACAACTTGCAAAGTAAGCATGTAGATGTAGATTTAAATTTAGTCCATCTATTTAAATGTAACTCCATCCATTTACAGGCTCACAAAACTCGCGGAAGAATGTTGTCTGCTATTGATTGACAAAAAGAAAAGAAGTACCTTGTCTCTCGGTAAAAATCTTCGTATTAGCCTCTAATTTTCTCATTGCAGTCAGTTCGCAAGACGTATTTGAGAATTGTAATATATTTACTCACAACACTTAGACGAAGCGGGATAGAGCTCACCTCTCAACTCACCTTTCGTAATAGTATCATTTACCTGCCATATTCTCACGAATTGCCCCAGTCTTCGATATATGCCATATCCACCTGATGTCGTCATGTAAGAGATGTCCCCCGCCAAGTCACAGACCCATACAAAATCTCTCGAAATCCCATCATGTTCGAACAGCACAAGGCTGCCTAACCCTCCACATTTCACTGGCTAGGCAGAGAGCTATCACAACGAGAAAAATAGCACCCTAGCATACAGGAGGGAATTCGCAACCATGCATAGTATACGTGACTGCAAAAAGAAATTCAGAAGCATAACACCTATAATTCATCGATATTAATGATTGTTTATAAATATCCCCCTGCACGTATCTTTATTTCCTTTTATCGTGTGCGTACGATTTATACGCTAGAAATACTACAGTCTAAAGATGTCGGAGTCTTAGTCGACAGTACAGCTTTTTTTCAAAATGCAGCTTACTCCATAATACGAATCTAACAGTATCAAAAAAAAAAATGGTTCAAATGGCTCTGAGCTCTATGGGACTCAACTGCTGTGGTCATCAGTCCCCTACAACTTAGAACTACTTAAACCTAACTAACCTAAGGACATCACACACATCCATGCCCGAGGCAGGATTCGAACCTGCGACCGTAGCAGTCGCACGGTTCCGGACTGCGCGCCTAGAACCGCGAGACCACCGCGGCCGGCGGCCTCACACCTTCACATGCAATACGGAGCTATTGCAAGAGTAGAGGGCGATTCAGGACTTAATCACAGCATTGCTCAATTTTCAACTCCACATGATGCACACGGATAGTATGCAAACACATAATCCTAGTTGTTTGTTTAGAAAAAAAACGAAGTACCTATACGTTTATCCAACTATCGTACATCGAGAGCCAATTAACCAACAAGTACAAGACAGACCAAATCGTTACCAATGTTTCCTCCAGCAACAGCAGTAATCTTAGTACCTCTCATTCCTCGATCAGAATTATAGTGCAACAGTATGCATGTGTCATAACGGCGGGATTTACGCTCACTCGCCTCCTGTACCGTCACTTTTTAGTGTAACGATCTCACCAGCCTTAAAAACCCATGCAGATGAAGTAGAGCCTGACATATTCTGCAGCAGTGGTTCACCAAAATGACAGTTCGTAATGTTTGGACTGCTTTCCCTAAGATTCTAGCAAATGAGGACGAACCCGACATATGCGTTCTACTTCAGGTCAAGATCTTTACTCCTAGGCATTTTACGGCAGTTAACGCTTCCCATGACAGTGTATGGAATTTCTAGTCCTATTAATGTGCAGTAGATTTAGTTGAGTGCAAGTCAACTACCAACACTGCCATAGGTCTGTCCCCCTGCTTGCAGAGCATCGTGTCACTACGATCATCCCAGATCTAAAACAAATACACTGCAAGCTGCTGCACGATGCATGGCGGAGAGAACATCGCATAAGTTTTATCGATTACCGTTCCATCGCAATCTCACGCGCTGGGAGAATAAACAACCGTCTGTTTGGAAGGTAAGAGACGAGATACTGGCGGAAGTAGAGCTGTGACGACGGGGCGTGAGTCGTACTTGGGTACCTCAGATGGTTGAGCACTTGCCCGCGAAAGGCAAAGGTCCCGAGTTCAAGTCTCGGCCCGGCACACAGTTTTAATCTGCCAGGAAGTTTCATATCTGCGCACACTCCGTTGCACAGTGAAAATCTCATTCTGGAACTGTCTATATACTTCAATACATACCCTAACCCACTGTTTGTTTCTGGGAGAAATACGTCGTCTTTTCCCAGAGATTTTTGTTTAGTCACATAATCGAATGGAATATGCCAACCTACACGATCCTGACAACATCCACATGATGCTTTTGCTTCGCAGATCAGTCACATAACACAAACAGATGTGGCTCACTGGATTTGTAGACAGCTGTGTATTGTCGAGCTGTCAAATCGATTGTACTGTACACCAGTATTTAACATTTAACCACAAACGGGTCAATGCATGTTTATGTCGGGAAAGCAGCTCAGAGATTTAATGGAAAGTCGGCCGGTGTGGCCGAGCGGTTCTAGGCGCTACAGTGTGGAACCCCGTGACCGCTACGGTCGCAGGTTCGAATCCCGCCTCGGGCATGGATGTGTGCGATGTCCTTAGGTTAGTTAGGTTTAAGTAGTTCTAACAAGGGAACCTCCCCATCGCACCCCCCTCAGATTTAGTTATAATTTGGCACAGTGGATAGGCCTTGAAATACTGTACACAAATCAGTCGAGAAAACAGGAAGAAGTTGTGTGGAATTATTAAAAAATAAGCAAAATATACAAACTGAGTAGTCCATGGGCAACATATGCAACGTCAAGGCATGCCAGTGCTCAGGAGCGCCGTGGTCCCGTGGTTAGCGTGAGCAGCTGCGGAGTGAAGGGTCATTGGTTCAGGTCTACCCTTGAGCGAAAAGTTTACTTACTTTGTTTATGCAAGTTATGATCTGTCCGTTCGTTCATTGACACCTCTATTCACTGTAATAAATTTAGGGTCTGTGTTTTGCGACGGCACCGCAAAACCGTGCGATTAGTAGACGAAAGGACGTGCCTCTCCAATGGGAACCGAAAACATTTGATCCAGGAAAACACGTCTGGTATATTCTATACAACACTCGCGACGGCATGTGCGTCACATGACAGGAATATGTTATCGACCCACCTAACTTGCACACTTGGCGAATGGGTAAAAAGATTCTTCTACCTTTCCCGATTTAGGTTTTCTTGTGGATGTGATAATCACTCCCAAAAAAGTGATGAAAACATAAGAATGTGTCACATAAACTGCAACAAATGAATGCAACAGTTTCACAGTCGCACAGTTTTCTCTGTGCTCTGTCAAAACATATGTTTTTAACGTTTTCAAATTTTTCCCTGTGTAGACCGTCAAATCCAGCATATGTCCGAGCAAATCTGAACACGTCCTGGAATTTTGGAGAGCGAAATTGATTATGTGTGAGTGCCTGAACTTTGATAATTGTCTGAAAGTAAAAATTAAAACTTTTCACGGGAGGGAAGACTTCAACCGAGGACCTCTAGTTCCGTAGCTGCTCACGCTAACCACGGGACCACCGTGCTGCTGAGCTTACACTGTCCTTGATGTTGCATATGTTACCCACGGACTACTCAGTTTGTATATTTTGCTTATTTTTTCGTAGTTCCACACAACTTCTTCCTGTTTTCTCGATTGATCTGTGTTCAGTTTTTCAAGGCCTATCCACTGTGCAAACTTATAACTAAATCTGAGGGGGGTGCGATGGGGAGGTTCCCTTGTAAGTTCTAGGGGACTGTTGACCTCAGAAGTTAAGTCCAATAGTGCTCAGAGCCATTTGAACCATTTTTTTATTATGGAAATGGAGAATGTGTGGTGATCTACGAATGTGGGGTTCGTTCATATAGGTAAGAAAACAGATTCGCTACGCTTTTAGCTACCTAATTTTCAAGTTCATCTAACTGCAAACTTGCCCCACCCAAAATACATGCATGGAAATCATTGAAATGCGGAAATGTCTTTGAATTTTGGACAGGTTAACAAATAAGACAATGAGCCGTTTGCGGCTCGCGTTCATTGGCATTTTGACTCATCGAGTGGCGTCTTGTTTCTTTCTTACTTACTTACTGGCGTAACGAAGTTGCTGACTTGCCTCCTTGAGTGGCAGCAGCAGCACTTATTGATGCTAGTACTGTCGTACTATCTTTGGTGTGACAGCTAGTATTTCCGTGTGGCGGTGGTGTGTGTGGTGGTCAGTCGGTTGGGACGGAGCAGCGAGGAACACTCTGCGGCGCGGTGCCAGGCCGGGACCGGTGGTGGCGTGCATGCGCTGTCGGATCGCGAGGCGCAAACTGCGAGAGTGACAAAGTTCGTTGCCCACTGAACCTGGACGCTGAACTTGAGTGATCAGTTAACCTGTTATCAAGCCTCAACTAATGTGACACGTCTTTGTTCATTTGCAGATTGTCGCTCCCTGGATCGTTCGGGGTAGCAGCAACGTATGATGTGTTGGGGTCGGCGAAATCTTGCGGCCGTCTTCCTATTTTGTGATTAATTGTTAAATTGAATGTTTCTTACCAGTGAAGTGCACCAGCGGTATTTTCTGCCCTGTGGCCGTTGAAGCACCAGTTACCTGCCCTGGTGGTTAACATACTTTTCCGGCAGTGTGCCTTTCCTCGTCGTGTTGATGCTGTCTGGCACGGCATGTAGTTCGATAGCCTTTTAAGTTGTTTCGTTCATATTTGCTTAGAGTTATTATTGTTCCCTTGGCTGTTTTTAAACGCCAGTTTCTGAAGTCGTAGTGCTGTTCGTATCCTCGTCCTCGGCTAATATTTTCCATCGTTGTGCCGTTGGTCAGACGGAAGGGAATTGGTTAAATTGTTGGTCGGTCCTTGGGGCGTCCCTAGTTTGGGTTGCCATCGGATTATTTAACTTCAACGCTTGGTTGCCTGTCTCAACTCAACTTACCTTTGAGCTACCATCTCATGCTGACCCTTGGAACACTTCTGACCACGACTTGATCTGTTTGTTTTAGATTGTGATTCTCATTTTAGTTTGAAGCATTGTGCGAGCCCTTCGGCGGTGTATTAATTCAGTTCTTTTTAAATTTTATATTAAGGCCTTCAGCCGCGTTAAATTAAAATTTTGAAGATTGATTTTATTAAAAAAAAAAAGAAATTCCTTAAAACTGGTTCTATCTGAAATTGTTTGTAATCCAGGCCCTATGCCGTTCGTTGTTCATTGTGTTACGTGTAGCCTTCAGCCAATGATTTACGTGACCCCCTTTTAATAATGCCTTCAGTCGTGTCTATTCTTTAAAGGAAAATTTTTTATAAGAAGGAAGGGGTTTATTTAAATTGTTTGTCTGACTTGTTGTTCAGGCCTCCAGCCGTTGTTTCAAATTTGTTTTTGGCCTTCAGCTGTGCAAAAAGTTAATATGTCTTCAAATAGGCTTTTGACCGTTCTGTTGTAAGTTTACAAAAAATTTCTTGGTTGGAAAAATTGTTTATTAATGTGTCTTAATTATAGTTGTCCTTCAGACGTGTAGTGTAGGCATGGTTTTTTTTAAGGAAACAAAATTTTACCTTCTATTTTTAATTTCTTTTAATTTCTAAGCCAGGCCCCTCAGCCATTCTTGTTTTTCGTGTAGTTTTGAGTCTTCAGCCTAGAAAGCATATGAAGTACTTTAACTAGGCCTTCAGCTGTATTGTTTGATTGTGATCTTGTAAAGCAATGTGTAAATGAATGCTTCTTAGAAAAATAAAGTTGTGTGTTTGATTGTGCATCTCAGAGTAACACTTTACAGACCCGTCCACAATCATAACCTTATCCTGTGCGCTCTCTGAGTACGTACCAACCAGGTTTCAGACAAACAAATATTTCCGTATAAAATCTTTATTAATTTCTACACATACGTTTACACACAGAAAAGAACCCTTTCTTTATGTTCGTTGCTTGTATTTTTAATAACATTTAGCTTAATTATTAACTTATAACTTAAATCCACATCTGAATCAGATATTTCTTTCCCCAGCCAGTAATTTGGCAGGTGCAGAGAAGGTGTGCTCTCGAATTTTAATACACGTCTCGTTTTGCTCCTGTGAACTATTTGCTTTATAACTTTAAAGTGAGTTCTGTTCCTACTTGCGGTTCTTTCAGACGAGAGCATTGGGTTTTACGTCTTATTTCCACCATGACACTATTTTTAAAGCACTTTACATGTTTCTGTGTCTACGCCAACAGCTCTTCTCATACACATTTCTGCGGAATTTATACACAGAACTTAAAGCTCACAACTTTTGCAGACAAGTATCAATTACATATTGATATACCGTCGGTTTTAAACTCCACAAATGACTGTTCCGCTTGCAGCGGCACAACATTGATTTCATCACATTTAGATATGATATAAACATTCCTTTTTAAGCCAATCCAAGTGGGAATGAAAGTTTATGAAAAAATTTTTTTTCGTGTAACCTTTAATGTAGTAAACGTTCTCATTTCCATAGATTTCGGTCTGCAATCCAACATGTCATTAGATTCCAGTGCTGTTTACTATAAATGCAGATATTTTATATTCCCTGGTCGTAGTCAGTTTTCTCCACAGTGTTTGAAGCGATATTTAAACCTTGCTTCCACATCTGAGTAGCTACATAGCTATTTCTTTTTCAAATTGCAGTTTTTATTCTTCCTTTATTGCGGCTGTCTTCGCCGTATACTCCAATTTAGTTTCTTGACTTAGATTTCCTCTATTTACAGCTTTCTTTCTCGTGGACTTAACACATTAACTGTACTTAGGAGAGTGTTTTTCTCAAAAATATGTTTCTCCTGCTTTAATATAACACTTCTGTACAACACTTATATCGTTTTTGTTGATGTCTGTGTTAAGAATGTACACATAGTTTACAGATAGAAAATTAAAACTGTATGCAGGTAGAACATAATTTGTTAGCTTCTCTCGGTCTTGAGAGTCTGTCAGACCTACTTGAACACCTTTCAGTTTACCAGTATTCTTGTTACTCCTGTAGACAAACTGCAGAATTTTGTTAAAGTCCACGCAACAGCTCTTTTGTAAGTTCTTGGGTAGCTGACACAACATGGAGGTGATTGACGCAAAGGACTGTGGAGCACATTGTAAAGACTATTTTGCTAGAGTCTAATACAAATAAACAGTCTTACACAAGGTCGAACACGCGAGTCATTCTGTAGTTGCATATTGTAGCCTCCAGCTTGGTAATGCCATGCTCCTTAGCCAAACAGTACGTAAAAGTTTCTTGTAGTGTAGTATATGGAAACGATAAAATCTATAAGGTGGTTACCGATAACTTTGTTTACTCCTGAAATTGTAATTTGACGTATAAATTTGTTATGTATCTTTGCTCTACTATTGGAGCTCATCCACGTTAAGGAATCTGTTCCAGCTGTCCTTTTGATGACCACAATCACATTGCTGCTTCCCTAGCAGTCTTCTTCTATGCAGAAGTCCTGAGTTGATATTAGGTAGCCCACATCTCTATTTTATTAAAAATTCCGGCAAAGACTTTCGTTATGTCTAAACCCAAAAGGTAATAGTTTATATCTCTTCGAAACGGTTTCCACTGCTTCCTTGCTGATTTTATCCAATATTCCTCTTGCTGCCACACTGCCGTTCCCGTTAAGAAGAAATGGTAGCTACTCCTTGACACCATGACTTGGAGTTACGAACCTGAAGAACTTACTACTTCGATGATAATTAAATGAGCTACACATATTCGTCTGTAACATTACAGATCGTCCCTTGTCTAAACAGTTCTCACAGTTGACCTGATCACAGATTTTAACTACCGTAATTTTGTCGCAAAACGGTTCTGTAATGAGAATAAAAATACATAAAGTCTTCTTGCTAAGAAGCATACCATTTTCGGTGTAATTTATGCTGCCAATGTCAGAAAGAAGGTTGTACAAGTTCTCCAGCAATAACAGTAAATCAAAGCGTTCGTCTGTTGGTCTTTCTTCCACCCTAATAGCTGACAGATGTTTAGCACTTTGTTGGAATCCATATTGATGCTTTCAGGTACCACGGAAGAATGATCAGTTGAAGCTCTCAGGCCTCCATGTATACTCTAAAACTACAAGATGATGGCATTTACGGTCACCTGATCTTCTTTCAGAGATTCTAAATTGGGTTGTATTAGCAATTCAATTGTACGTTGCTGGTTATTTCATGTGCAATGTGTCCGTGGAAGGGAGGGAGTCTGCCTCTCGTACCACCCTTATGTATGTACATTAATTGGAATGTATAGTACAGCTTTGTACCTCGACATATTTTTTGAAAGACTAGTACAGCGCAATATCCGCATAGTAGAGTGTAGGGCTGTAGCTGAACGGTGTTTCGGACAGGGTGGTACAGCGCAGAATTCGCACAGTAGGGTATAGCGCTGTACCCGGACATGGTTTTCTGGCGGGATGGTACAGCCCAGTATTCTCGCAGTAAAGTATAACGCGGTAACCAGACACGATTTTGGGGCACGCTGGTACAGCGCAATAGCTGCAAAGAATAGTGTAGTAGTGTATCCGAGAGCAATAGTGGCGTTGAGGAACACAGGATCAAGGGATAAGGGCAGCCTCCCTCCCTTCTACGGACAATTTGCACATAAAATAGCTAGCAGTTTACAGTTGGATTGCAAGTACAATCGAATTTAGAATATATGCCTGTAAGATCACGTGACCGGGAGTGCCGCCATCCTGGACTTTTAGAATATAAGAGCGGGCCTGAGGCCCCCACCTGATCAGTCTTCCGTGGTAGCTGGAAGCGTCGACATGGATTCCACCAAAGTGACAAACATCCATATGCCTTCAGGGAGGAGGACAAGACCAACAAACGGACTCTTTGGTTTACGGTTAATACTGGAGAACCTGGACAGTCTCGTATTGGCCACGTAAATTACGCCAAAAATCGTACACTTTTAGCAAGAATAATTTAAATGTTCTTAATCCTGTAACAGAACCGTTTTGCGACAACATTATGGTAGTTAAAATCTGTTATCAAGTCAACTGTCAGAATCAATTAGACAATGGACGGTCTGTAAGGTCAAAGACGGAGATGTGTGGCTCATTCAGTTATTGCCTGTGTAGCAAATTCTCAAAGTTCGCCACTGCAATACTTGATATAAAATCGAAGTTACCATGTCTCCTATACGGGAAGGACAGTATGACAGCAAGAGGAACGTTGGGCAAAATCGGAAAGGAGGAACTGGAAACCATTTTGAAGAAACACAAAAATGCTGTGGCTATACCGTACAAAATGGAATTAACCGACGTTAAACCGGATGTTCGAATAGAAGAAATGCCTGGAATATTGCGGCTACTTATAGACGACTATTACCTTTTGCATTTGGACGTAACGCGAGACTCTGCCGGACGTTTTTATGAAATTGGGATGCGAGACTACCTAATATCAAACTACGCTTTCTACACGGAAGGAGAGCGCCAGGGAAGCAGCAATTTGATCTGGACAACTATGAGACAGCTGGAATAGACTGTTTAACGTGATGAGGTCCAACTGTAGGGGAAAGGTAGATAACAAATATGTGTGTCAAAATCACAAGTACAGGAGTAAACACAGTTATTGGTAACCGCCTTATAGATTGTATAAAGTATCCAGATACGCGACTACGAGAAACTTTTACACCTTCTTTGGCTAAGGGGCATGACTCGTGTGTTCGACCCTGTGCGAAACTGCCGGAGTTTATTAGATTACAACAAACGATATTTACAATGTGCTCCACTGCACTCCTTCCCAATAAGCTCCATGTTGTGTCAGCAACCCGTAACTTACAAACTAGCTGCTGGTGCTACTTAACAACGTTCTGCAGTTTGCCTACTGGGGTAATGAGAATACTCGTAAATTGACTGGTGTATAAGAAATGACTCTCAAAACCGAGGAGATCTAACAGGTTATTTTCCGTCTGCTTATAGTATTAACTGTGTATCTGCAAAAATATGGAAATTATTAACACTGACACAAAGTACAGTTAATGTGTTACGTGCAAGCAAAAGAAAACTGTTAATGGAGAACATCGAAGGCAAGAAGCGAAAACTGGAGTAAATGGCGAGGACAGCCGTAATAAAGGAATAACATAAACTACCCCTGAAACAAGAAATAGGCATCGCAGATGTGGAAGCAAGGTTTACATATGGCTTTAAACACAGTGTATGGGGAAATCGGGCTATGACTTGGGAATATAAAATATCTGCATCTACCGTAAACAGAAGTGGAAAATGGTCACGTGTTGGAGTGCTGACTGAAATCAATGGATCTAAAACGTTTACTACATTAAAAGCAAACACGATAAAAAAATTTTATAACCCTCAGTTCCTATTTATTCTGGCTTAAAAGAAACGTTTATATTATATCTAAATGCATGTTGTGCATCTAGGAACAGAACAGCCATTTGTGGAGCTTAAAACGGATGATATATCTACATTTACTGGACACTCGTTTGCAAAAGTTTTAAGTCCTATACAGATATTCCTTACGAATGAGTAGGAGAAAAGCTGTTCTCGTACACACAGGAAGATATGGAGTGCTTTAACAACAGTGGCGTGGAGGAAATGAGAGGTAAATCTTAAATCGTCACATGCTCTCGTCTAAAAGAACTGCAAGAAGGAACAGAGAGAATTGTTAAAGCCATTAAGGAAATAGTTTACAGGAACAAAAAGAGATGTGTATTAGAATTCGAGAACATACCTTCTCTATACCTGCCAAATTACTAGCTGGAGAACTAAATATCTGATTCAGAAGTGGATTAAAGTTATAAGTTAAAAATTACGCCAGATGTTATAAAAACTACACATAACATACAGGTTCTGGGATATGTTCTCTGCGCTTTGGACACCGTGAATATCTCACTCGACCAGTTTGAGTGGCATGACTTCTCAAATGCTGGCTTGTGTGTTGATATGTACCAAATCACTAAATTTCTGTTCATGTGCATCCAGCATTTATATACGTTAGTATACTGTATCCATGAGTCCATTAACATGAACGTCTATGCTCTCGTTTTTATCATGCTATGCTTTTTTTTCGATTATACTGTGCAGTTCTTTCTTGGAGGACAACCGCAAAGATAAAAATACATCCACATCTGAACTTTTATTGCTGTGTTAAGATGTTCCACGATACTCTCCTTCAGGTGTGTGAATGTTCAGTAATAGCATATTCCATACCGCTGTATCATGGTCTTGAAATACTTGTTGTAAAACTCTACCATGATCGGTTTGCAGGTTGTCTCAGCATTGATTCATCGTTGTCTGCAAGAAATGCACATAAACACCTCTGTGATATTTCACCCCATTCTTATTTTAACAGATAATGCCCAGGCATATTTGCATTTGTATCAACATTAAAATATATTTGAATCCATTATTCATTTGTGAATGTTCCTGCATATCTGCAAGATTAGTCTGCGATAAGCCATTAAAACCTTTATTCATAATATGCCTTTGAGGGTATGTTTTGTGCGCTGGTCTGTGGATTTCTCTAACTACTGTCTCCGTACTTATTCGATTATACCTCTCTCTCAAAGCTCGGAGATTGCTGAAACGACCTCATTTGAATGAGCAGTATTACCAGCAGCAACTGATGCCACGAGCAATTTCAGTCTTACTCATTAGGATCATCTCAGTGTATCTGTGGGGGTCGACTGCTGACTCTTTTATGCTGGGTGTCAGTACCATCAGCAATGATATGTATAGCATCTGATATACGTTTTATAATGATTCTGTACTTCGCACTGCGCCAGTTTCCCACTTTCCTGTAAACACCAGTGAATTGCTCTATTTCACCATCATTACCAGATCTTTGGGTGAATAATTTTCAGTTTTTGTGGGATTTAGGAAAAATGAGATTCATTAGACCAGTTGTTCTACGAAATTCCCGAACACCTATCTGTATAGCATTTCCTTTTAAACTTATAGACTGCAGGTCCAACATGTACGGATTTTCACCACTGCAACCGAATGTTTTGTCTATTCTAGCATCACTGAGATGGTTAAAGAAATCAACAGTGCCGTCGTTGTTGTGTACTTTCGCCGAAAATTCGTCGAGATAATCAGTAACAGGTTTAAAGGTTTCTCTCGGTGTCTGCTCTCGGCTCAAATGTCCTAACTTTACCCGTTGTGACTTCTCCTGAACAGTCTTCCATACCGTGATGACCTTATGGTTGGTCGACATCTTGTTATATACTAAGCAGGCTCCTTCACAGGTGCACCTTATATACATTCCATCCAACCCCATCAGTTTTTACAATTAACTCAGATACTTTCGTTTCAGTTTCGCCAATCATTACTGGTAAGTTTTTTTAAGAGTAAACCGCTTTTTGTCTGCGTATTATTACAGTTACCTTGCTCTTCACGAGATAAGTTCATGGCTTATTGTAAATAAAATAACGCTGAATCACAGTAAGAGTCAGCTTTTACAGTTTCTGTCACGCAATTCAACAAAACTCAACGTTTTAATTTCACATAATGGGCATATGATTAGTGAAACTGAACAGTTCAGATTTCTAGGTTTTCACATAGATATTAAACTGTAGTGGAAATTCCACATTTAGGATCTTCTCTAAAGACTTAATGCTGCCATTTTTACTATTTGAACGGCATCTGAAGTAAGTGATACTTCCACACGAAAAGTCGTACACTTTGCTTATTTTAATTCGCTAATGACGTATGGTATTATGTTTTGGGGTAACTCTTCCCATTCCCAAAGAATATTTTGGCTCAGAAATGGGAAGTTCGGGGAATAAGTGGTGTAAGCTCGTGAACCTCTTGTTGACCTGTTCTGTTCTGGCGTAACGACAAGCGCCCACGCGAAGACTGAGAACGAAAGAGCAGATAGGGCTGTGAGACGACGTCAGCCATTAGTGGGCTGACTAGTACGACACCACGACATGACCGGCATCTAGGCCAAGAGAATATAAGCGCCGCTCCACCTAGCTGCGGGCAGTGGAATACGAGCCGTCACACAACGCAACAGCAGTGACTTATGAAGTGTAATGTTTTGCTTGCATTGAAATTGTATGTACCAAAGGACATTGATTATTTGTATGTCTCCATATGCTAGCGACACCTCTTTGTGAATACACAAATTTAAGTATTGTCAGTTTAACTTCCTGTAATAGACTCAGTTACTATGATTTGATTGAATTGTGGTCTATCGATCCGAGAAAACAGCTTCCTGGCGCCTTATATTAGACGAGTGGGCAGTATACTGCATTGGCGACGAGTTAAAAGAAGAACCCAGTGCCTGGCGGCCATGGAATTTTCTTTTGCATTTTGCTGGCGCCTTAATTCTCTCTTGTCTCTTTTTGCATGGTTTAAATGGCTCTAAGCACTATGGAACTTGATGTCTCAGGTCATCAGCCCCCTAAACTTAGAATACTTAATCCTAACTAATCTAAGGAGATCACACACATCCATACCCGAGGCAGGATTCGAATCTGCGACTGTAGCAGCAGCGCGGTTCCGGACTAGAACAGCTCGGCCACAGTGGCCGGCTTTCTTTGCATGGGTGTTCATTTGCTTCAAGAGTGTCTTATCGTGTTTTTGCTAACCAGTGTTTTCAGGTGGGCGTTCCAGAAATTGTCTTTGCTTCTGTACTTATTTTTCTTGCTTGCCTTGTCTGTTCCTCGCATTTGTCTCTTCCAACGTGCCCACTCCACCTATCCCACCCCACGCCCAGGCGCCACTGCTTCCAGCGTTAGATGAAACACAGCTAATCCAGATGTTTCGGTTACAGACCCAGTAAATATCTACACTGCTCAACGCCGTGCAGCAGCTACTGGCCAACGCAGCACACCCGACACAACAAGCACCATCTACCGCAGCTCAAAGTGCTAGTCCACCTTTTCGCCAATTCCATGAACAAGAAGAGGAATGGCTTGATTGGTTGCATAAGTTCGAAGCCCACGTAATTGCTCACAAGGTACCAGGTACTGTGAAACTCCACTATTTCTTGTCTATGGTAGTAAGTGCAGCGTTCTGCCTCCTACAGAAGTTATTTCCTAACGAGACTCCGAGTGAGCTTTCGTATCATCAGATTGTAGATTCTCTAACTAACTATTATGACATACATGTGAATGTGGTATCAACTACGTATCAATTCTGTAATTGTAATAATCGGTCAGCACAAACTTATCACGAGTGGGTAACAGATTTGCAGGGTGTCACGAGGAAACGGAAATCCTAATGTGCTTGCTATTCTCTATATTCAGATCCTATGTTGCGTGATGCGATCGTGTACAATTAAACTGATGTCAAACTCAGACAACGGATTTTGAAACAGTCTGATCCATCAAATGTTCAAATGTGTGTGAATTCCTAAGGGATCAAACTACTGTGGTCATCTGGACTCGCATTCGGGAGGACGACGGTTCAATCCCGCGTCCGGCCATCCTGATTTAGGTTTTCCGTGATTCCCCTAAATCGCTCCAGGCAAATGCCGGGATGGTTCCTTTGAAAGGGCACGGCCGACTTCCTTCCCCATCCTTCCCTAATCCGATGAGACCGATGACCTCGCTGCTTGGTCTCTTCCTCCAAATAATCCAAACTACTGTGGTCATCGGCCCCTAGACTGAAACACTACTTAAACTAACTTAAACTAACAGATGCTAAGAACAACACACGCACACACACACACACACACACACACACACACACACACACACACACAACACACACACACACACACACACACACACACATGCCCGAGGGAGGACTCGAAACTCCTGCGGAAGGGTCCACACAAACAATGACATGGCGCCTCGAACCGTGCGGCCATTTCGCTTGGCTGCAGTCCATTATTTCAGCAAGTCATCAAGTATAACTCTGGTGCCCTGTCGGTCGATAAATCTGAGCAGCCGGCAATTTGTTGGGTCGAGTCCCTTGTTTGCGACCGGCAGCTTGAGCTCGCCACATCGTGTAAACAACTCACCACTCCGCATTAGCAGCTCGCTAAACAGGCGGCTACACAGGCGAACAGAATTAAGTCATGCCCCCAGTGTTATTCACGGCACAAATGCCAAGACTGTCCCACCTGTCAAGCACAGTATTACACTTGTGGCAAGAAAGGACATGCGCAATCGATATGTTTGCAACGGAACAAACGTAAGAATTCGGCCCACTCACAAAAATCTAGTCACAAGCCCGATGTCATTAATAAAGTATAATCAAAGTCTGAAACAGGCCTTAGCAAAACTAGCAAGCGAGTAGTTTCTTGACTGCTACGCCAGTTCAACAAATATTTTGCTCATTTGCGTCTTTGGGGAAATTTCAGTTGGACCCAAGTCCCTCTGTTACAATGCTGAATCGTCACACATATGATATGTCAGGCTCCCCAAGCCTGTCTAACACTAGCACGCTCCTAACAGCTTTAACGGACAAGACATTCGCGATTGTGGGAACATATTTGGACTTGATTCATTTTATTTGTTTGGCTTAGACATTCAGGAAAACGTCTTGCCAGTGTATGCATTGAATGCATAAGACAGTGCAGTTTGCTTGCTAAAAGTATTCTTGGAACTCTTTTCTGAAGGTTTGGACAAGGCTAACAATTGTATTGCACATATTAACATGAAATACAACGCTCAGCCGAAATTCTGCTGGGCCGCAATTGTTCCTATTGCATTGCGGGACAAAGTCGCTGCTGAACTTAGAGAATTGCACGATATCGGAGCTATTGCGCCCAAGAAGCTAGCGAATGGGCAAGTCCGCATGTTTTGTTCCCCAAACCTTCAGATCGCATTCGCCTCTGTGTTGACTTTAAGTTTACGATCAACCTACAAACTGCCATTGATACTTACCCATTGGCAGGCCCAGAGGATCTCATGGACAGATTTGGCGCTGGTCGCCACTTTCCGAAAATTAATTTGCGTGACGTATATCTTCAAATACCACTAGATGAAGAGTCTCAAAAAGTGTGTGTTGTGAACACTCATTTGGGTTTGTTTCAATATTTGCTTTTGCCTTTTGGCAGTGCTTCCGCACCCGCCATTTTCCGACGGTATTTGGAACAGCTGACTGCTCAAGTGCCAAACAACTGAAACTATTTGGACGATATTTTCGTTGCACGTCGTACACCTGAAGATCATATTGAAAATTTGAGTTCTTTGTTTTGTATGTTTTCTGATGCAGGACTGAAGTGTAGACTGGACAAATGCGATTTTTTTAAAACCTGAGTAGCAATATAGTGGTCATGTCATAAACATTCAATGTTTAAATCCTCTTCAGTCACATTTGTTAGCCATACGAGACTTGGCAGTTCCTCGAAATTTCATAGAATTGCAGTCAGTCTTACGGAAAATGGACTATTATAATCGGTTCATACCGAAAGCTGCACAAATCGCACCTCCATTGCATCGCTTGTGTCACAAGAATGTCCCCTTTGTTAGGGCAGATAGTGTCAAGCAGCTGTTGAAAATCGTAAAGATGCATTGCTCAGTGATCGATGCTGAGTTCTTTTGATTCTGACAAAACAGTTGTATTGCGAGTTGACGCTTCCTCTTACGGAATCAGTGCAGTAGCAATTTTTATCACTTTGGTTTATAAGCCTCCTAGCCTGTGCTGGACAATTACTCCGTTTCCAGATTGTCACTGGAGCTTCACTGGCTTTGCTCAACCGTAGCACTTACGAATTGTTTGGTGAAACTAAGTTGTGCACATCGCGCCTTGCGCTGACTGCGTATGACGCCCAAGACATTCCTGTTTTGGGCAGTTGTAACCTCCCGGCTGCTTTCCGAAATTTGAAGAAGACAGCGATATTTACAGTGCTTTCCTCCCGGGACAGTACCAAATATGAGGTCTAGACTCTTTTGATTTTTTCTTTTTTTTTTGGATTAAGCATGAAGGAGAATGCGGCTCAGGAACTTACTGCTTTGCAAGACAGTGGGGTGGCAGTACCCATTACTGCCAGTCAGTGGGCGCCCGCTCTTCTTACTCTAAAGAAGTTATCTGGCAGACTCCAGTTGTGAGACGATTTTATGCGAACTGTGACTCCTCGAAGAGTCGTTGACATCCCTTGCCACATGCAGAATAAGTGGTTCATAGTTTGGGTGCCGGTCGTTACTTTTCTGAAATTGATTTGCACAACTCTTACTTGCAGATGTCTCTGAATGAGCAGTCGCAACAGCTCTTTGTCATTTATACTCATTTGGGTCTCTTCAAAATGTATGCCAGTTATGCGATCCACCATGGTCTAGTTACGCAACTAAGATGCCAGCCATATATGTACACCTTGTACGAGAATGTTTGGACCAATCTGAATGTGTCAGCGTGCCAGACTCTACATCTTCGGACGAAATCATTATTCAACATTACAACACATTCTGGACCATGATACTCGGGAAAATATATGAATTCACAATTAGAGAAGTGGGCTCAACACTATGTTACAAATTAGCTATGTTCATATACCCAACTATACGTACGAATGTATAAACAGAAAAGTGTAAGAGTCATATATATGTGTTTTCTCGACAGAATCCTTTGATTGCTAATGTAAATGTATAGTTGGCACTGTGGTTGAGTGGATGAAACAGTCTTGTCATAAGAACTTCGTAGTAACTGACTGCTCCTGCAATACCGGTAGTAGGCCTACTGAAAACTAGAAAAAAGAGGAAAGGAACACTCTTGCCTGACAATATACGACTGTTAATTGTAGGTCCACCAGATTCTTGCACGTTCAGTTTTATTATGTTATTGCTGACACACCCACATGGAATTTGCTTCAAGCATTTGTATGTGTTCTCAGAAACATTGTTTCATGCCAAATATAGCTTTCATACGAGATGTTTTCTGCCACTGTGCGACATATGCAACGTGCACCAGAATCACTGATAACACGTTGAAAGAAAGAGTAGAGTTAATTATGGTGTTTATTTTTGACGACGTTCCTGTGGAAAACCAGGATGAAATACGAAAATATTTCTGTTTCGGTCGTCATGTGGGCTTGGACGTAATTTATCTGATTCAAACACACTCTAGGATTCTGAAGCAGTTGCAAGGGATAACACAAACATTATCACCACTTCCGAACAAGATGATATGAATTTCAAACACATTTATCAAGCACATGTAAAATCTGACAAGACATTCGATGATTTTATAACCAAGTGCACAGATTGTTGGAAATCACACGCTGTACTAGTTTTTTTGTTATTAATAAAACAAGAAAATCGAACAACGGATTGTATAGACCAAATATCCAGGAGTTTCTTTTCGAAAGACAACGCTTCAATACATATTGGTGTCAATATATTGCATAGCACGGGCAAATTCGGTCGTATGGTGCATTCTCCCAAGCAAATGTACACAGCCTTGGTAACTGAGCAAATCTGCATACATACCATACATTCCTTCGAACGAAATGTTGCACAGTCCAAATATCTGTTTTTATATTGAAGCAAAGAATCTATCAATGAAAGTCTCAAACATCATAACAGTTAAATTGAAAAAAATGTGTAATGAAAATTTTATTAGCTGTACAACAAAAGTTGAAAACCATACTAGAGTGGTTAAGACGAATTCTGAGCGGGCTGATCAAAGTGATAGCGAAAATTATAACAAGACTGAGCAGCTTTAACTTATGATTCGAGGGCATTTGGAATACAATCAATATCTTACCGGCAAGGAACATGGTACTCGATGAACATACGAAAGAGACGAGACATATCCGCAAAAAAATCTAGGACGTAAATGCTCGAGAAAAAAGTATCAGCGGAAGTATCAAAGACAAATGCTCAAAAAGAAAGCATCGACAAAAGTGTTAAGGTTATAAGAGCTTGGCACAAAGGCAGTATTAGAGATATTTTCATGTCAACCTACAGATCCATCGATTAATTGTAAAGATTGATGAAGTTGTAGAAAACCTCCCACCCAACCTATGTTACAGTACATAAGTTGTATATGACCTTCAATTGTGTTTAGTGCGCATCAGCAAGTCAGCATACCACAAAGTTATTGCGTATATGGCTATTCGACAGAAATTATGCTTCCTAAAAACAGAACACTAGGAATGAGACCAATCCTTCAGAAACGTTTACACCTTTACCAAAACTCTTGAACGACTCTCTCAAACAACCAGGAAAAAGATAAATAAAGTACGAGGTCAGCAGGAGGAAGATTATTAATGCTGGGTGTGCAGTCTGTGAGTTTAACCAAGCAAAAAACTCTGGTTGGGAGTAGAGAAATGGAAGAAAACTTTGCTTTGCTGAATCTATTATTCTGAAAAGCTTCAAATCTCGACAAGTACTTACTAAGAGATTTAGAAATGCACGGACAAACATTACGTACGACTAATGTACATAAGAAAGCCAATGAAGTAGAAATAAAAAGAGTCAACAATGCGAAATACAAAAGCTTTATTGAACAATTGTTAGAGTGTGGAAGAAGCACTTCGTTGATGATGATAATAATTATAATTATAATAATAATAGTAATAATATTAACAGAAATAATCATAATAGTACTGATGAAAGCAGCGCCGATAAAGATAATGTTGCGTAGGTTACAAATCTTGGTGAGATTTGTAGAAAACTATGTGAATTAGGCTATATAATGAATTTCTTGCATTTTGGTAACATGTTGGCGGTCCCACATGTTGCCAAGGTTGTTTAAGCTACGCGTCAGAAGTTTCTCTGGGAAGCTCTTACACATCTCCCACACAGTTCAGATCTCTCCCCACACTATTTCCATATTTTTTATACCCTGAAGAAAGACATTCGTAGCTGTCGGTTTGTTTCGATGGAAGAGGTGCACGTGTGGGTACAATCACGATTTCGTCGGCAAACACATAAATTTTTCCATGACAGCATTGACCGCCTTGTCTCACAATGGGATAAATGAATTAACGGTTACGACGATTACTTTGGAAATAGTGAACAGTTTACTCACTTTTTATTCCGTACATCTCATTTTCCTTTGACTGCCCCTTATATTATTCTGGAGCTTCATACCTTGCTGATATCTGAAAGTCTGAGATTGTGTGCAGCCCTCTGATTATGATCATTTTTGTACTGCCGTATTCCTGACCTTCAGTATAAAGTTAATTTCTATCACACGATTTCCCCTTCGTTTTGCAATGCTCAGAACATTTTATGTACCTCTTTTATCAAACTAAAGTATCAAACTAGAATAGTTGTGTCAGGAATTGGAACGAATGTGGTTTGGCACTCTGAACTCGGTCATGCATAATGTATGACATGTTACTTCTTATACGGGGTGTTCGTTTTAACTGGAGAGATTGACATGCCTCAAAAAATACGTATTGGATAAAAAACTTTTAATTGAAATTTGTTGTCTCGGGGAGGACGTCCAACGACACCACACTCCGCCCATCACCCCACCCTGAGCATGAGTGTATGGGGGCAGCTTTGATATCTTCAATGGGAATCGCACTTTTTATTGGAGCTTACGATTCTACGGCAGAATCAACATATACTTTGTCTGAAACATTCTGTTCGTTTCGCCACACGTGGCGCTGAAATCGGGGAGAAATAGAAAGGGGTACACAATCGTAATTTACGACGTGCTACACAGTGGCCCTTGAACATCCAGTGACACGTGGGATCCCACATCTATGCTCCTAGGGTAGGGCAGACCAGTATTTCATAAATTCTAATTGGAAATTCCGTTCACAACATTGTATTCCTCCGACATATCGAACAGGGGACTATTCGACCAACCACTGTGGCCGTGACTCGCGCTAACGCCGTTTTTCCAATTGTAGTAAGTGTTCGAACGTATTACCGTCAACTTCAATACATTTAATGATGCGCTTTTTAAATGACCGTAAACAGGACAGAAGCATATCTGCGGGAATGTCAGCTCAGCCGTTCCTAATGCGGTCGACTATGTCTCCATGGCCTGTTAGCACTTGCTGGTACACCTTATCTTTCAAATATCCCTACAGAAGGAAACCCGGCGACGTCAAATTCGCTGACCTAGCGGGCCAATTAACAAGTCCAACTCTGCCGATACACCGACCAGTGTAAACACGGTCTTATACCTCCCACGCTTCAATTGCGTACCGCGCTGGCAGCCATTATGCTGACACAAAATACGTTGTCGAACGTCCAGGGCAAAATCCTGCAGTAATACCAGTAGTTCCTGTTCCAAAAACGTTTGATACTTGCGTCCATTCAACGTGCCTTCGATAAAATACGTACCAATGCGTTTGGAGATTGCAATTTTCACTATGTAGCAGACAGTGCGCTGATATGAAACTTCCAGTCACATTAAAACTGTGTGCCGAATCGACCTCGGGACCTTTACCTTTGCGGGCAAGTGCTCTATCTCTTTTTTATCCCATTTTGTTCTACATTGTTAGTTGAATTTGTTCGGGCGGACGTCCGATGTCACCTGTGCAGGCTGTTCGTTGATCATTCTCTCTGTTCTTTTTATTACAGAGGGTAGCTAGCCCTCTGACCGAACACGCTAAGCTAACGTGCCGGCGTCCTCAGCTACCCAAGTACGACTCATGACCCCGCCTCACAGCTTTAATTCCGCCCGTATCTCGGCTCCTGGCTTCCAAACTTCACAGAAGCTCTCCTACAGACCGGGTGCAGAACTAGCACATGGCTTAGCCACAGCCCGAGGTATGTTTCCAGAATGACATTTTCACCCGGCGGTGGAGGGTGCGCTGATATGAAATTTACTGGAAGGGAGGAGACGAGGTATTGGCTGAATTAAAGCTGTGAGGACGTGCTTAGTTAGTCCAGATGGTAGAGCGAAAGACAAAGATCACGAGTTCGACTCTCGCTCCGGAACACAGTTATAATCGCAAAAATTTCCAGTGAGTTCGTTCCCTTTTACACCATACCGACCAACCGACCAAGGACGATGATTGAACTTTCCGTAACCAGTGGGCGTTGTCTACACTCCAGTAATGAATGTTATGCCGGTTAACGCTACCATCATTTGCGAATATAGATTCATCGGTAAATATTACCTCGGTGACGAACGCGGGAGTCGTTTCATTTGTTGACGTGCCCATTCACAAAACACTACCCGATTATGGATATCGGCGCCATAAAGTTTTTGATGCACTGACACGAATGACACTTATGACGGTGCAGTATTGTGAGGATACTACCTACGGACGTTCGTGACTCGCGGAGTAATTGCCGGGCGCTTATCCGAAGGTTGTGGTGCACTGTCCCTAGTAGAGCTATTTGATTAGCTTCCCATGTAATACGTTTGCTTCGTTTCCTTTTTCCCGGTCTGTACGCTGCCATCACACATACAGGCGTTCACAACCTTGTAACAGAACGAACAGCGAGCTTCCTCTGCAAAATGCTGGGCATACTAGGCAACTGCAGCCTCAAAATTTCACCTACATACTCTGCGAATCAGGATCACCTCAGTTTTGTATTCTGTGGTTGCAACATTCATAGCCGACTTGGCCGTCTGTTCTCGAAGCGATAGGAGGTGTGCAGATAATAACCACTGCACAACTATTATAGTGCTTAGAGCCACTACCTGTTCTACGTCTGCACGACGCGTGAGCTCCGGTCATAGTGTACTGCGCGTTATGATACGTCGTAGTTCTCTGCAAGGCGTCGAGTATTCCCTGTTCGATATGTCGAAAGAATACAACGTTGCGAAATGGATTTCCAAATAGTTCAAATGGCTCTGTGCACTATGGGACTTAACTGCTGACGTCATCAGTCCCCTAGAACTTCGAACTACTTAAACCTAACTAAGCTAAGGACATCACACACATCCATACCCGAGGCAGGGTTCGAACCTGCGATGTAGCGGACGCGCGGTTCCAGACTTTAGCGCCTACAACCGCTCGGCCATTGGTTCAAAAATGGTTAAAATGGCTGTGAGCACTATGGGACTTAACTTCCGAGGCCATCAATCCCCTAGAAAGTAGAACTACTTAAACCTAACTAACCTAAGGACGTCACACACATCCATGCCCAAGGCAGGATTCGAACCTGCGACCGTAGCGGTCGCGCGGTTCCAGACTGTAGCGCCTAGAACCGCTCGATCACCCCGGCCGGCCAGCCCATTGGATTTCCAATTATAAGTTATGTAATACTGGCCTGTCCTTTCCCAGGAACACAGAGGTGTGTGTCCCATGTGTTATTGGATATTCAAGGACCACTGAGTAGCTTGTAAATTGCCATTGTGTACCTATCTCTGTTCCTTCGATTACACGCCATCTGTGGTGCAATGAAGAGAATGCTTCAGAGAAAAAATATGCAGATTCTTCCGTAGAATCTTAATCTGCAATAAAAACGGGGATCCCCATTGAAGATTTCAAACCTGTCCCCCTTCAAGCACGCACAGGTGTTGTGGCGGGTCGAGACAAAAGAATAGGAATTATAGCTTCTTTTGATCCGATGTGTAGTTATCGACATATTTCAGTGTCCTCAGTTAAAATGAACACCCTGTATTCATTCACTTCAGAAGCGGTACAGAAATACGCAGTTAACAGGGTATGTCATTTTACAAGAGAAGCACCATACAGCATGCTGAAGTACGCTATTAAGTTTCATAAAGATATCATTAAGCAGTAGTTTCATGACTCGCTTGATCGCCGCCAAAAAGCCATGTTTATTCTGAACGCTTGGCCATCTGAAAGCTCCCTCTTTGGTCACTTTAATTTCTGGCCAAGTCCTGCATAGACAAGAAATTTGGACGAAACTGTTAATGACGAGTAGGCGCAGTGCCGTACAGGGTGTCGTACGATGCATCGCAACCACGGGGTCTGACCCTGTGCGTCAAAGCGAACGTGCCTGTCACCGCCAGATGAGAGTTAGCCTATAATGGATTAATAAAGGGATGCTGCTACCACAAGAAGTAAGTATAGTGTTTAGCGTTCCGTAGACAAGTCAACAGAGACGGAGCACAAACTCAGATTGTAAAAGGATGAAGGAAGGGAATTGGGAGTTTGACTGTCAAACATCCCGTCATTCTCCTTAAGAAGTTTAGAGCAATCACGGGAAGCATACTTGTAAGTCTCAATAGCCGGACGGGGATTAGAACCGCTGTCCTCGCGAATATGAGCCCAGTGCCTTACCACTGCACTCGTTGCAGATTTGGAGCAGGATGTAGGAAAGCACTTCGTTATCAAGAAGCACTATACTGCCTTCACTGTCTCAGAAGTTATGGAGGACGATTGTTTGTTGATACGATTCTTTTTTTTTTTAATTAAAAACAGCCTTGGTTGCAAATTTATAACTTTGTTAACAACGCGTTTTGCCTTCGTGGGGCACCTTCAGATTATCTGCAGCTGCCCAACGAAGGCAAAACGCGTTGTTAAGAGAAGAATAAACCGCAACCAAGATTGTTTTTGATTCAAATGTTGTACATGCCGTCGCTGTGCCACCCAGCCTGATAGAGTGGAAGATATTTTACTTGTCTTTTCCTACTTTTGTTGGTTCCCTCTTCCGCGTTTGCTCAGGGTCGGATTTGGTATGGTTAATTTAAGGGGTGCACGGATGCCTTCCAGTCGCCACACTGTACTCTACTGGGATGGAACATGTGTACCATAGGTGTCTGTGTGTGGTGTGATTCATGTGACAGTGGGCTGAAGTCTTCTAAATATTTGCGAATCGCGTCACTGATGTGGGAATTTCACCTACACGGGTGTGGTAAACCGCCTAAAAACCACAGGTGGACTGGGCAGCACACAGACGCTCGTCGTTAAAATGTCTGGCGGATTAGGTCTTGTACCAGCGCACGTCCCGATATCGAATGAGGCGCTTCAACCAAAATGGCTATCCGGCAGGTTTGCGGGTGACGATTATTTGCTGAAAGTGCCCTGATGGGACTCAGAGGCCTCGATAGACGAAACAACACGCTGTAAAAAGCCAGGGAGGCGTTCTCGGAAGTTCCAGGTGGCTGTAAGGTGCCTCTTACGTGAGGAAGACAGTTTTACCAGTTTTAATAAATTATTGTCTCTTATTGATGTATTCACGGTAGTTAGGAAGTGCTGTAGTCCGTAGCGGGCCATGAGTCGGAGAGCATTTCCCACGCTGGCTGGCTAGGTGACGAAGCGACCATATGTCGCGCGTAGTGGGATGGGGCTCGGCGCTGGACCGTAGCAACAAGCGTCGGCCTGGGAATTGTACATGACGGGAGCTACCGCCATCTTGGCGCCAAAGTCACCGATTTTGTTTATTAAAGTCATTTATGACAACATGAATACTAGGAGGAGCCTCTGGATGTTTAAAACTATTTATCATAATTTTGCCTCGTTAAAATTCACACCCGTTCATTAACAAATGCATATTTTAGTAAGTACGAACCTGATCGGAAATCCACGAACTGTGACGAAACTAGTAAGAGATACGGACTGCGCGCCAAAGTCGGCAGTCGGCGTTAAGAGCTCTTCCTGTCTTGTTCGATGGTAGCCGTGCTCTCGGTTACGAGATGTTTGTGACATGACTGTTTCATTATTGATCTAATAGGAATAAAAGTGATATTACTGCATTCTGAATGTTAGTTTCGAGTAAATAGATACCCCATAGTTGATCGACAGCAATTTCAGATAATTAGCTTCCACCGACAGAGGCATCCAATGCGCCGATGAAGAATCTGCACGGGACGACATTTACGAGAACTGCACCGCGCACAGGTAGGAAGAAATCCGACGACACGACCCACCAAGGCGGATCAAGGAAGGTCCGACTTACACTCGCAAATCCCGGGTGGAAATGATGACCAGTTATACTGTACGTCACATATACCACCGTCTACGGACTCGCGGCTGAGTAATAACAATATCAGTTTAGAAGCGAGGGGATCTTGCATGGTCCGAATGAAGTTGCGACTGCAACGTTCGGCATTGCTGTGAAAAATGTTATGGCCTTTCGTACAAGGCGTAACGCGCAGAAGAATCAAAGCAATGGGACAGTAGTGCCGTTGGTCACTGTCCGACTCTCTGTTTATGTTGTGTGAGGAGAGGAACAACGCAGACAAGCAAACAGCCCCTCTGTGCCGGGATATTGACCGAGCGGGAAAACGTTCGGCGCTCCTGACGATGCGGGATTGCCTTGGTCAGCGCGCGTTTTAATGGCATATTGATTCCCTGCGATGTTTACCCGCGGCACAGTCTGCCGGGGACACATTACGCCTGTTTAGATAACGCGCAGCCCACACAGCGCTGACGGCTGACAGCACGGGCCCGCGGGAAGCGCAACGTGCCGCAGAGCGGACGCGCGTTCACAAACAGCGGCGCGTCGCGGCCGGACAGCTATACTGCGAGGCGGGACTTCCAGCAGCGATTGTTCTTTGACGTGGCTCTTTGTTGGTTGTGTTCCTTATTTAGACATGTTTGGGAGTGTTGGCCTTCGGCACGCAGTGTTGTGGCAGACGACACTATATACAGGGTGCGAACAATAAGCAGTAGGACTAAATTTCTGTAGCGCGGCCAGCCGGAGTGGCCGAGCGGTTCTAGGCGCTACAGTCTGGAACCGCGCGACTGCTACGGTCGCAGGTTCGAATTCTGCCTCGGGCATGGATGTGTGTGATGTCCTTAGGTTAGTTATGTTTAAGTAGTTCTAAGTTCTATGGGACTGATGACCTCAGAAGTTAAGTTCCAAAGTGCTCAGAGCCATTTGTGTAGGGCAAACGGAGTGGTGTGGGAGGACGGGTTGGGAAGGGGGGGGGGGGGAGTCGGACCGCCTGGGCAGGATATTGGAGAGACCGATACTTTTTCCAGTCGCCTTCAGGGAAGCGGAGAATGTGCCCGTCGATTGTTTCAGGTCCCCCGTTCAGTAGTGCAGTCGCGTTCCAAGATGGAGAAAGATCTCGAGCAGCGCTATGCCTAAAAGTATGCGTGGAACTCGGTTAAATGCGACGGGGACCGTAGTGATGATTAAGAACGCCTTCGCGGATGCCGCCCTGAGCCGCTCAACAGTGTTCGAGTGGCATAAGCTGTTCCGGGAGGGGCGAGAGCTCGTCGAAGACGACCAGCGCGCCGGCCGCCCATCGTCTTCAAGGATTGATGAAGATGTGGCCAAAGTGAAGGCACTCCTGGACTCCGACATTCATCTGATGGTTGGGAATTTCATACGGAATCGTCCAAAAAATTATTACCGAAGAATTGGCTGTGCGAAAGATGTGTGCCATGCTTGTTCCAAAAATACCGAGTGACAAACAAAAACTGAATCGTGCGCAAATTTCCCAGGAAATTCTGAACTGTGTTCAAGAAAACCCAAATTTTCTTCACAATGTGATTACCGGTTACGAATCGTGGTGTTTTGAATACGACACAGAGACCAAACGCCAGAACGCTCGGTGGCACACAGCCAACTCCCTGCGTCCGAAGAAAATGAGCTAGTCAGGGGTGAAAGCAATGCTCATCTGATTTTCTAACCGTTGTGGTGTGGTTTACTGGGAGATTGTGTCTCCTGGACAAATTGTGAATGCCAAATTTTAGGTGGAAGTGCTTGAAAGGTTGCTCAAACGTGCCCCCTGAGTGCAGGCAGACATCGCCACTTGTTGGACACTGCACCACGACAACGTGCAATGCCATTGCGAGCTGAGGGAGTTGGAACACCTGGCCAAGCACACGGTTCCCACGTTGCCTCACCCTCCCTACAGTCGACATCTGATATCGACGCACTTCCTACTCTTTCCCCAGCTCACGTGGGACCTCGAGGGTCACCGATTCGTCATCGAAGAAGTCCAAAACGGCGTGACGGCGTCTCGGCATCTCTAAAGATGATTATAGAAAGTGAGTTCCAGAAGGCGTACGTGCAGTGCGAATAGCGTTATACGCGTTGTGTCTAAGGTCAACGATGCTACTTCGAACAGTACTAAAGTGGAACTGGGTGACCTCTTTTCATGCTAGTCAACTGTCAGGATGAGCATTACTCCAAAGGGCATTTGATTGTAAAGCATTATATCAGGGTGAAAAACAGTAAATAAATTGCTTTTTCTCTCTTAACAACATGTGGGCAGGGTGGGTTCTTCCTTGGCTCGGGTATGAGGTAGAATGAAACAGCATTTTACATAAGGTAACTTTTATTGAAAGTTTTGTACAGTGGTTTCCTTTATGGATTGTTCTGGCTGGGGGAGCAGCAGCTGTCGTTTGCGAAGCCTTCTGCTGTGTGAGCGGCGGCGTCTGATTACGCCTGGCGGTGTATATCTCGTGTCGCTGTTTCGCCCAGTTGACTGGAGACGCGCATCGTGAGATGGCTCGTTTAATTATTGAGAACGAAGTCGTGAATCGGATGGTGACACCTTGGATGTGGCGTCCCAGTGTTTCTCTTCTCCATGCGGCCGCATGTATCAGTGTTGTGCGTCGGCCAGCGGAGCGGCGCGGCGGGGGAAGGCCAGTGTCCCAGGCTCAAACAACGGACTCCAGCTTGCCAGTCTACGGCTGTCAGATCTTCATCACCAGCTCACAGGTGACTGCTGATGTGAGGCTGTCTCCTTCCCATCCTCATGAGTCACCCAGGAAGGTAAAAGTCAGCCTTCAAATACCTTCTAACTTCTGTATTCTGGCGGCGAGGCTGCTGCTTGCTAGTCCATTACAGTGGTGGACTTGGTGCTTCTGTGTACGATGTAGACTCTTCCTGCATGACGGTCTTCAGCACCAACTGAATTGTACTGGAACTGAACTCGAACCGAAACTGAACTGAAAACTACTCTATCGGGCCCACTGCATCTCGCATATTTATTTACTTCAGTTCACTGGAGGTGAACGACTTCACGCTCATTGCCTCTTCTGTCACTTTGAAAAGCTTCCCAAAGAATCTTCTTACCGTCGGTCATTGGCTCTTGGAATGTAGGCGAGGACCTTTGATCACATGGGGCAATTGAGAAACACGTGAGCCGGTCGGGCGATGCCCTGACGGCTGAAATAACAGCGTCCACTTATGTGGGGAGGGCGATAGCTTCTCCTGAACGTGCTGACTTAACGGTCATTGCCTCTTCTGCTCCGCCCACTGTTTTCCAGTGTGTAACTGCTCTGAACTAAACTAAGTTTTTCATTTATTTTCTAATTTCTACTTCACTTCACATTGATTTCACTAATTTATTTACCTATCGTAAGTACCACTCAACAATAGATTTGTACCAGTTAGTTCAATAAAAAATTTAAATTAATTCAATTTACTACTTACTTACCACACCCCTGTATCATGTTTCTTATTGATGCTGCTATTCATATTCCATCAGCCATTGTTTTTAATAACTTATGTATGTTTTCAGGTGGGGGATATTCAGTCGCCAAATACTTGTCAAAATTCATGGTAAAACCTTCAGCTGTCATTTATTTTGCACAATCGCTATTAGTTTCGGTCAATGACCATTATCAAGCCTAACCTAAAACGAATAAATCAATCCATTATAGTTTACAGGGAATATGACGTTAAATACACTTACTGGCATAAACGGCAGGAAAGTTACAACATAATGTGAACGAAAGTAATTTAAAAATTTGTATAAATTTAAGTCAGTTACATCACTATTGAAGCTGTAGGTGTAGATGTACTCGACTGCACATTGTTCTATCAGCTGATTGTCCCCCTTACTTCCAGACCCCTCTTTAGGGCAAAGAAGTTACCACTGTTCCCTCCTGCTTTCTCTATACTGTGTTCTAGACTCACATTCATCAAAAAATTTCTACTGTTTAGAAAGGTCCCCCCCCCCCCCCTCTCCCCGCCCCGACACACGCAGCTAGCCCACTTCCTCACATCTTCTGTTGGGTAAGTGGAATTAAAAGTGAAATGAAGTTTTAATCTCTGTGGTCAAGAGTAATGCATATTATTGTTATTACACATTTTGGTATTGGTACCGTGTGAGGTTGGTTTTCTTTTTATTCACACTGCACATGAAATTTTAGGATCCATCATTTTGTGAGCTGGAGTTTACTTGCTGGTATAAGCTATTTTGGTTTTTGTCTGTTAACATAACAACATCCCAGCCCAGTAATATGTCCTAGGTGACTTAGTTTTCGACAATTGTGATGTTTTGCAATATACAAAATTTTGCCTTACCTCGTCTACTGAAGTCACTGAATGGTTCAAAAATGGTTCAAATGGCTCTGAGCACTATGGGACTTAACATTTGAGGTCATCAGTCCCCTATACTTAGAATTACTTATATCGAACTAACCTAAGGTCATCACACACATACATGCTCGGGACAGAATACGAACCTGCGACCGTAGCAGCAGCGCGGTTAAGGACTGAAGCACCTAGAGCCGCTCGGCCATAACGGCCGGCCCATTAAATGGTTTTATATGGTTTTAAGCTGATTTATTTTCGGCAACTGCGATGTATTTTAGATTACAAAGGTTACCAGTGTGGCATTTCTTGATATATTACGTTTGTTTACATGTAATTCACGATCTAGCACAGTGTTTACTTGGTGCCAAAGATTATAATGCAGCTCTTAGTAAATTAACACGGCAATTGCTAGCATGTGCTACAGTTTTGCCTCTGACATGACACTCTCTTTGACTGACTGCTTACTCTTTGGCCTAGTTACATTTGTCAGCGTATTACTAGTTACTAACTGTCAGTGTGGACTTGCTTCTTGAGGAAAATTATCGTACACTTTTATTCTTGTATGAAATCCTATATGTACTATGCTGAGCTTAAAAGAACAAGTTACTTAAGTTAAAATTATGGTAGAACTTCTGTTGTTGTTGGTGCCAGCAAGTGAATTACTATTTAACATCATATTTCTTTGTAAACTGTGTAATCTCTAATGGTTTGATTTATTCGTTTTAGGCCAAGCTTGATAATGGTCACTGGCCGAAACTAGTAAAGAAAAGTGCAAAATAGATTTATGTGCCAGGAAGTTGTTTGTGAAAGTATTAGTATGGAGTGTAGCCATGTTGAAACATGGACGATAAATAGTTTGGGCCAGAAGAAAATAGAAGCTTTCGAAATGTGGTGCTACAGAAGAATGCTGAAGATTAGTTGGGTAGATCACATAACTAATGAGGAGGTATTGAACAGAATTGGGGAGAAGAGGAGTTTTTGGCACAACTTGACAAGAAGACGGGACCGGTTGGTAGGACATGTTCTGAGGCATCAAGGGATCACAAATGTAGCGTTGGAGGGCAGCGTGGAGGGTAAAAATCGTAGAGGGAGACCAAGAGATGAATACACTAAGCAGATTCAGAAGGATGTACGTTGCAGTAAGTACCGGGAGATGAAGGAACTTGCACAGGATTGAGTAACATGGAGAGCTGCATCAAACCAGTCTCAGGTCTGAAGACCACAACAACAACATCAACTGACCATCAACCTTGGTCGTTGGAGGAGTGAAACCTTACTGGCGATTTGTACGAGGCCTGTTCAGAAAGTAAGCTCCGATTGATTGCCAAATTGAAACCACAGTGAACATCATAAATGTTTTACTTGTAACAATTAGCTACACCTTTCAGCTACTTCTCTACGTAGTCGCCGTTCTGACTTAGACTTTTGTCATAGCGTTGTACCAACTTTTCAATAGCCTCATCATAGAAGGCAGCCGCCAGTGCTTTCCGCCAATTCTCCACGCTGGCCTACACCTCGTTGTCTGTGTCAAAATGTTGTCTTCAAAGACAGCGGTTCATGTGACCAGAGATGAAACTCAGGGGGAGACAATTGCGGACTGTATTGTGGGTAATCTCACATTTCCATTTGAAAACGATGCAGGAGCATCTTCATTGCCCCTGCAGAATGCGGCTGAGAATTGTCGTGAAGACGAAACAGCACGACAGTTATGTAATGTTAGCTGCATAGCTTCAGGCGAAATTTCTCACCAGGCCCTCGTACTCGGCGGCAGACACTATTTTCTAGACATCTTTACGCACTCACTGCGAGCTCAGAAATGAGAAGAGCGACGTGATGCTAACTGGGGTTATACTAGAGACACTACCCAACACATCTGTGCAAAGCTTTATCGGATTTTCATAGTCGTTTCCATTTCGCGACCGATCGGAGCTTACTTTCTGAACGCCCCTCGTAAAAATAGCAGGTCTTTTCCGTTTTCAAGGAGGATGTAAACTTCGAGGCCTATATTGCTGAGGTCATTGTGCTGCCTAATTTTGGGATATGTTTTCTGCTCGCTTATTGTGACTTTTACGGAGACCGGAAGATCTCTTCTCTGTGAATTAATATAGTTTCAGCCAACTAAGAGAGCTGGAAATCCAGCTCATTATTCTGTTCGTCCACTAGACAGAGTAGGCAGTAGATACTGGAGAAATGTTTGATTGCCGTGTTCCTTGACTTCCAGTAGACATACTAGAGACACTACCCAACACATCTGTGCAAAGCTTTATCGGATTTTCATAGTCGTTTCCATTTCGCGACCGATCGGAGCTTACTTTCTGAACGCCCCTCGTAAAAATAGCAGGTCTTTTCCGTTTTCAAGGAGGATGTAAACTTCGAGGCCTATATTGCTGAGGTCATTGTGCTGCCTAATTTTGGGATATGTTTTCTGCTCGCTTATTGTGACTTTTACGGAGACCGGAAGATCTCTTCTCTGTGAATTAATATAGTTTCAGCCAACTAAGAGAGCTGGAAATCCAGCTCATTATTCTGTTCGTCCACTAGACAGAGTAGGCAGTAGATACTGGAGAAATGTTTGATTGCCGTGTTCCTTGACTTCCAGTAGACATACTAGAGACACTACCCAACACATCTGTGCAAAGCTTTATCGGATTTTCATAGTCGTTTCCATTTCGCGACCGATCGGAGCTTACTTTCTGAACGCCCCTCGTAAAAATAGCAGGTCTTTTCCGTTTTCAAGGAGGATGTAAACTTCGAGGCCTATATTGCTGAGGTCATTGTGCTGCCTAATTTTGGGATATGTTTTCTGCTCGCTTATTGTGACTTTTACGGAGACCGGAAGATCTCTTCTCTGTGAATTAATATAGTTTCAGCCAACTAAGAGAGCTGGAAATCCAGCTCATTATTCTGTTCGTCCACTAGACAGAGTAGGCAGTAGATACTGGAGAAATGTTTGATTGCCGTGTTCCTTGACTTCCAGTAGACATACTAGAGACACTACCCAACACATCTGTGCAAAGCTTTATCGGATTTTCATAGTCGTTTCCATTTCGCGACCGATCGGAGCTTACTTTCTGAACGCCCCTCGTAAAAATAGCAGGTCTTTTCCGTTTTCAAGGAGGATGTAAACTTCGAGGCCTATATTGCTGAGGTCATTGTGCTGCCTAATTTTGGGATATGTTTTCTGCTCGCTTATTGTGACTTTTACGGAGACCGGAAGATCTCTTCTCTGTGAATTAATATAGTTTCAGCCAACTAAGAGAGCTGGAAATCCAGCTCATTATTCTGTTCGTCCACTAGACAGAGTAGGCAGTAGATACTGGAGAAATGTTTGATTGCCGTGTTCCTTGACTTCCAGTAGACATACTAGAGACACTACCCAACACATCTGTGCAAAGCTTTATCGGATTTTCATAGTCGTTTCCATTTCGCGACCGATCGGAGCTTACTTTCTGAACGCCCCTCGTAAAAATAGCAGGTCTTTTCCGTTTTCAAGGAGGATGTAAACTTCGAGGCCTATATTGCTGAGGTCATTGTGCTGCCTAATTTTGGGATATGTTTTCTGCTCGCTTATTGTGACTTTTGCGGAGACTGGAAGATCTCTTCTCTGTGAATTAATATAGTTTCAGCCAACTAAGAGAGCTGGGAATCCAGCTCATTATTCTGTTCGTCCACTAGACAGAGTAGGCAGTACATACTGGAGAAATGTTTGATTGCCGTGTTCCTTGACTTCCAGTAGACATCCAGAAGAGACACGATCTTAAAGAACATCAGACCAGCTGTGTGTCTAGAAGAAAAGTTATCTGAATGACTTTTGTCTGTTCTATTTCCAAAGTCCGAAAGAACAAACAACACACATTCATATAACTGATTCAACTCGATGAGCAATGAATCTTCAACGTTCATTGCGGATGCACATTTACGTTCGACCTCCAGTGGGAATCTAAGATCTGGGAGCACGGAGTGCGGGTAGGTGGCTCTGGGTGGGAATGTGAGTCGGGGGCCGAAGCATGCCGAGGTAGTTCGCGTCAGCACAGTGTTTGGATGGCGCAGTGGTTAACACAACTGCCCAGTGAGCAGAACCTCCTGGGTTCGAATCCTGAACTAGCATGCGTTTCCGTTCGTCGTCGCTGTTTCTCCAGGAAGTACCGATGCAGCTGATGCCATTAGTTCGCTACTTTTCCTTTCCTTTCTGCCCCCTCCACCTTCAATTTACATGGATGAAGTGTTCCTAGTGAAATGAACACAGCAGTCTTCCAGTGAAGATTAAGTTCGGGCAATACCCAACGCAGCGTAATACGACCATAATCTTTTAAAATGTATATAAGTGATCGAGGTGATTACGTCGGAAGTTCCAAGAGGCTTTCCGCAGGTAATGCTGTTGAACACAGACAAGTCCCAACGCTAGAAGACTGTAGCGAAATGCACAAAGTCCTGCAGAGCTTCGACATCCGGTGAAGGGATTGGTGGTTGAATCTCAACAAAAATGTAACGCATTGCTCAAAAATAGGCAGAAAGACCTGATATTCTATGATTACACGATTGCAGAACAATCAGTGAGAGTAGTCACACCCATTAAATATCTGGCAGTTTCCTTATCAAGTGGTTTAAGGCGGAACGAGATTCGTAGCAAGAATCCTAAGGAATCCTGCCGCTGGATGTCGGTTACAGAGCCTTCTTCCCGCCAATACTTTAACACTACTCGTCAGTCTCGGGCCTGTACCATGAAGGACTGATAGGAGAGAGAAGATTCAAAGAACAACAGCACGCTACTCAAACATCTCCAGTGAGAGACGCTACAAGACAGGCATTCTACATCACGGTGTTGTGTACTGTTAAAATTCAAAAAGTATACATTCAAAGAAGAGACCATCAAAGTATTCAGCCTGCCTGCGTATATTTCACGAGAAGACCGCGATGGTAAAATTGTAGGGATTCCAGCGTACACGGAGGATTAACAACAATCGGTCTCGGTGCTAACTATTCGCGATTGGAACAGGATATGGGAGCAGTAACAGTGGTGAACAAACACACTCCGCCGCACATCATTACGTTGCTGCCGGAATGTACAAGAGAATGCAAATATACAGGGTTATTACAAATGATTGAAGCGATTTCACAGCTCTACAATAACTTTATTATTTGAGATATTTTCACAATGCTTTGCACACACATACAAAAACTCAAAAAGTTTTTTTAGGCATTCACAAATGTTCGATATGTGCCCCTTTAGTGATTCGGCAAACATCAAGCCGATAATGAAGTTCCTCCCACACTCGGCGCAGCATGTCCCCATCAATGAGTTCGAAAGCATCGTTGCCGGTTTTCCAATCTCCTGTTTAAGAAATGCCGAACATCATGATGGAAGTGCGGTGGAGCACCATCCTGTTGAAAAGATGAAGTCGGCGCTGTCGGTCTCCAGTTGTGGCATGAGCAAATCTTGCAGCATGTCCGGATACACGTGTCCTGTAAAGTTTTTTTCGCAGAAGAAAAAGGGGCCGTAAACTTTAAATGTGAGATTGCACAAAACACGTTAACTTTTGGTGAATTGCGAATTTGCTGCACGAATGCGTGAGGATTCTCTACCGCCCAGATTCGCACACTGCGTATGTTCACATCACCATTAAGAAAAAATGTTGCTTCATCACTGAAAACAAGTTTCACACTGAACGCATCCTCTTCCATGAGCTGTTGCAACCGCGCCGAAAATTCAAAGCGTTTGACTTTGTCATCGGGTGTCAGGGCTTGTAGCAATTGTAAACGGTAAGACTTCTGCTTTAGCCTTTTCCGTAAGATTTTCCAAACCGTCGGCTGTGGTACGTATAGCTCCCTGCTTGCTTTATTCGTCGACTTCCGGGCTACGCGTGAAACTTGCCCGCACGCGTTCAACCGTTTTTTCGTTCACTGCAGGCCGACCCGTTGATTTCCCCTTACAGAGGCATCCAGAAGCTTTAAACTGCGCATACCATCGCCGAATGGAGTTAGCAGTTGGTGGATCTTTGTTGAACTTCGTCCTGAAGTGTCGTTGCACTGTTATGACTGACTGATGTGAGTGCATTTCAAGCACGACATACGCTTTCTCGGCTCCTGTCGCCATTTTGTCTCACTGCGCTCTCGAGCGTTCTGGCGGCAGAAACCTGAAGTGCGGCTTCAGCCGAACAAAACTTTATGAGTTTTTCTACGTATCTGTAGTGTGTCGTGACCATATGTCAATGAATGGAGCTACAGTGAATTTATGAAATCGCTTCAATCATTTGTAATAGCCCTGTAGATGCAGAAGACCAAATCTGTACAACGACGAAATATTACTACTGACAACTAAATAAGGAATTAAATTTCGATGAGCATGCGCTTGTAGCAACTCAGATAACTGAAAAATTTGTTTCGGTGAAACGTCACAGATATCGGTGCATAATAGTCCTACCAAGACACACCAACAAGGCAGAACATCGGAAAAATAACGTAAGATCATTGAAGAAAGGACGAAGTTTGAAACAAACACCTATCTTGAAATGAAATATACTACTGCGCATTTAGATAGCAAAACTGCATCGTCTGTTGGTAATGGATAGTGAGTAATTGAAAAAGTACTAACTGAGAGGTACTTGCATGCACAAGTTCTGTACGCTTTAATATGTAGTTAAGAACGTAGTTAAGAACGCATTTATGAGAATACACTCAAAGTAACTCGTCAGCGTATACATTGTCTCGACGTATTTGCTTTAATTGACGATGCACGATCCCACAAATTAACAGAACACAAACAACCTGTAAGAAATGTTTCACAGCCAGAGAATAAGCGTACAATAGGTAAGACAGCTCCATAACTGTAGCAGTATCTGCGGGAGCTCGCTTCCGCAGTCATAATGTTTGTTAAAATGTTTCCGAGTATGGGTCCTTGTCGTTACTTTGTTTGACAGAGAAAGGTTTCGATAACTTTTTTTAAGTATTCTTCACTATGGCTTGAAGAAAATCACAAAAATGGTTGAAACGTTGGCCTGTGCAAAAATGAGGCAACACGGTGGTACACGCGGAAAAAGGTTTCTTGACGTCTACAGCGCTATGATCACTTTGGTTGAGAGAGGAAAACAAAAGACATGGGAGGAACAGTACTGGTCACATGCTCATAAAGATAAAATAGAAAGAAGAAATAGTATAATCTTTCACGGTAATCGAGGATTTCAGAAAGCGTTTCTGTCATAGTGTAATCTTTCGGGGTAAAAGTGGATTTAAAAAAACCCTTCTTTTATATTGAGCGCAGCTAGACTGCAGGAAATAAAACCTGCCTTATAAACTAGTTTTCTATGATGCTAATACACTCCTGGAAATTGAAATAAGAACACCGTGAATTCATTGTCCCAGGAAGGGGAAACTTTATTGACACATTCCTGGGGTCAGATACATCACATGATCACACTGACAGAACCACAGGCACATTGACACAGGCAACAGAGCATGCACAATGTCGGCACTAGTACAGTGTATATCCACCTTTCGCAGCAATGCAGGCTGCTATTCTCCCATGGAGACGATCGTAGAGATGCTGGATGTAGTCCTGTGGAACGGCTTGCCATGCCATTTCCACCTGGCGCCTCAGTTGGACCAGCGTTCGTGCTGGACGTGCAGACCGCGTGAGACGACGCTTCATCCAGTCCCAAACATGCTCAATGGGGGACAGATCCGGAGATCTTGCTGGCCAGGGTAGTTGACTTACACCTTCTAGAGCACGTTGGGTGGCACGGGATACATGCGGACGTGCATTGTCCTGTTGGAACAGTAAGTTCCCTTGCCGGTCTAGGAATGGTAGAACGATGGGTTCGATGACGGTTTGGATGTACCGTGCACTATTCAGTGTCCCCTCGACGATCACCAGTGGTGTACGGCCAGTGTAGGAGATCGCTCCCCACACCATGATGCCGGGTGTTGGCCCTGTGTGCCTCGGTCGTATGCAGTCCTGATTGTGGCGCTCACCTGCACGGCGCCAAACACGCATACGACCATCATTGGCACCAAGGCAGAAGCGACTCTCATCGCTGAAGACGACACGTCTCCATTCGTCCCTCCATTCACGCCTGTCGCGACACCACTGGAGGCGGGCTGCACGATGTTGGGGCGTGAGCGGAAGACTGCCTAACGGTGTGCGGGACCGTATCCCAGCTTCATGGAGACGGTTGCGAATGGTCCTCGCCGATACCCCAGGAGCAACAGTGTCCCTAATTTGCTGGGAAGTGGCGGTGCGGTCCCCTACGGCACTGCGTAGGATCCTACGGTCTTGGCGTGCATCCGTGCGTCGCTGCGGTCCGGTCCCAGGTCGACGGGCACGTGCACCTTCCGCCGACCAATGGCGACAACATCGATGTACTGTGGAGACCTCACGCCCCACGCGTTGAGCAATTCGGCGGTACGTCCACCCGGCCTCCCGCATGCCCACTATACGCCCTCGCTCAAAGTCCGTCAACTGCACATACGGTTCACGTCCACGCTGTCGCGGCATGCTACCAGTGTTAAAGACTGCGATGGAGCTCCGTATGCCACGGCAAACTGGCTGACACTGACGGCGGCGGTGCACAAATGCTGCGCAGCTAGCGCCATTCGACGGCCAACACCGCGGTTCCTGGTGTGTCCGCTGTGCCGTGCGTGTGATCATTGCTTGTACAGCCCTCTCGCAGTGTCCGGAGCAAGTATGGTGGGTCTGACACACCGGTGTCAATGTGTTCTTTTTTCCATTTCCAGGAGTGTATATCGGCCTCAAGCTCTATTGAGGAATCTATGGGGGAAGCAGCTTTTTTCTATACCTCACATTATACACTACTGGCCATTAAAACTGCTACACCACAAAGATGACGTGCTACAGACGTGCTAACCGACAGGAAGAAGATGCTGTGATACGCAAATGATTAGCTTTTCAGAGCATTCACACAAGTTTGGCGCCGGTGGCGACACCTGCAACGTGCTGATATGAGGAAAGTTTCCAACCGATTTCTCATACACAAACATCAGTTGACCGGTGTTGGCTGGTGAACCGTTGTTGTGATGCCTCGTGTAAGGTGGAGAAATGCGTACCATCACGTTTCCGACTTTGATAAAGGTCGGACTGTAGCCTATCGCGATTACGGTTTATCATATTGTGACAATGCTGCTCGCGTTGGTCGCGATCCAATGACTGTTAGCAGAATATGGAATCTGTGAGTTCTGGAGGATAATACGGAACGCCGTGCTGGATCCCAACGGCTTCGTATCACTAGCAGTCGAGATGACAGGCATCTTATCCACATGGCTGTAAAGGATCGTGCAGCCACGTCTCGACCTCTGAGTCAAAAGATGGGGACGTTTGCAAGAAAACAACCATCTGCACAAACAGTTCGACGACGTTTGCAGCAGCATGGACTGTCAACCCGGAGACCATGGCTGCGGTTACCCTTGACGCCGCATCAAAGACAGGAGCGCCTGCGATGGCGCACTCGACGACGAACCTGGGTGCACGAATGGCAAAACGTAATTTTTTGGATGAATCCAGGTTCTGTTTACAGCATCATGATGGTCGCATCCCTGTTTGGCGACATCGCGGTGAACGCACATTGGAAGCGTGCATTCGTCATCGCCATACTGGCGTATCACCCGGCATGATGGTATGGGGTGCCATTGGTTACACGTCTCGGTCAGCTCTTGTTCGCACTGACGGCACTTTGAACAGTGGACGTTACATTTCAGATGTATTACGACCCGTGGCTCTACTCTTTATTCGAACCCCGCAAAACCCTAGATTTCAGCAGGATAATACACAACCACATGTTGCAGGTCCTGCACGGGCCTTTCTGGATACAGAAAATGTTCGACTGCTGCCCTGGCATCACATTCTCCATATTTCTGACCAATTGAAAACGTCTGGTCAATGGTGGCCGAGCATCTGGCTCGTCACAATACGCCAATCACTACTCTTGATGAACTGTGGTATCGTGTTGAAACTGCATGGGCAGTACACGCCATCCTAGCTCTGTTTGACTCAATGCCCAGTCGCATCAAGGCCGTTATTATGGCCAGAGGTGGTTGTTCTGAGTACTAATATCTCAGGATCTAAGCACCCAAATCGCGTGAAAATGTTATCACATGTCAGTTATAGTATAATATATTTGTCCAATGAATACCCACTTATCATTTGCATTTCTTCTTAGTGTAGCAATTTTAAGGGCCACTAGTGTAATATGTACAGTGTGAGGGGTGCTTTTTCAAGCTGGCTCATCTTCGAAATTGCTTCTTGAATCCTGTTACCCAAATACCTAGTCCTCTCTTTTCCCTGCGTTTGTTTTTATTTCATGTTGATTCGTTTTTGAGTTCTTTTTTACAGCTCCACAGACATTTGGCCATTTCATTTCATTGTATTCAGTGGTATGTTGATGCTTCATTTCTTTTGAATATCTGCCCCGGTACGTTTACGAACCTCGTCGTTTTGTTTGTGTGGTGCTTTATTTTTCTTTCCGAATTTAAAATATCAATCTATTTAGTGTGTCTCACAGCCTCTGTAGTCCCGCTTTTCTCTTACGTTTATTCTCTTCCTTACAATAACACATTACAGATCGAGTTCGACTCGTACTTTCCAGGTGTATTTTTGTATATGGTTTTCCATAAAGAAAGAGTCTTTTTTTACGTTATTAAAAGTCATGAAGTCTCTTAAGAAAGATTCACTGTTACTTTCGGTAGTTTGTTACCCATTACACTATGTGGAAGATTACATCTTACGCTTGCATTTGGATCTCACAGAAACTTCACTTAGAGAATCTGATTGTCGTTAGCCATTGTTTTTAACACATTTTGAAGAAGACTGCATGCGTCACATTTGCCTTCCTGTGGTGCCTGTGCTCCAATTATAATTGTATTCTGCCTTTCCTTTTTGAGTTTCACTGGTATAAGAATTTCATTGAAATATTGGCAGCTTTTGGTGTTATTTTGTAGCTGTTGCGTAGTAACCAACTGCGAATAAAATTATGGAAACCTAACGGAAAAGAAATTCCTAGTCTGAAGAAGTGTCCAAGAAATTACATAAATGTGACAGTATCAACACTCTCCCTCAGGTTGCCGTGACTGCATCTGCTACTTCTGCCGGCAGTCAGCAACGGCGTGCAGTCACCTCAAATTCAGTGCTCTGTCTCTATAATAACTACCTTCACTGCCTTGGGCCTTCTTTAAGTTCCTATAAAGTTCTTTGAATGTTTTTGTCCCAACTGGCTCCAGTGTATTTACTTCTCTCACATATTCAGATACGGCTTGTTACCCCGATCCACTCACAAATTTAATACTTTTGCCTCGGCAGTGCTGCCAAAAGAAATGTTTCCATCACCTGTGGTAGAACCGCTGCTGACGGAGTAGAAACATACTACGGCAGCACAGCAGGTCGAGATGACGAACTAGGCACAGGCTAGCGATGTTGTTCTCGAGAATTCAGCGGCAGTTGCAGTGAGAAGACGATGTTGATAATCTGCTTGAGGTGACAATCTGAAACAAACTGAATTTCCCAGCCCTGTGGCCGTTAGTGTTACCACGGGACCAGCCTGCATTACCGGCGATAACTTAGCTGCCGGTCGTTTGTAGCGGAGGCGCTCGGTCTTCACCATCGATGGTTCTTCTTCCATCGATGGGAATCATTTGAGAATATCCGAGACTTTGACTTTTAATATTCGAATAGAAACTACGTCCTTTTTTTTATTTCGTGATGCTACAACGTTCATAAATTTAGCAGGCCTATGATGTATATTTGTACAGAAACCAGTTGGCAGTTATAAGAGTCGAGGGACATGAAAGGGAAGCAGTTGTTGGGAAGGGAGTAAGACAGGGTTGTAGCCTCTCCCCGATGTTATTCAATCTGTATATTGAGCAAGCGGTAAAGGAAACAACAGTAGGTACTAAAATCCATGGAGAAGAAATAAAAACTTTGAGGTTCACCGATGACATTGTAATTCTGTCGGAGACAGCAAGGGACTTGGAAGAGCAGTTGAACGGAATGCATAGCGTCTTGAAAGGAGGATATAAGACGAACATCAACAAAAGCAAAACGAGGATAATGGAATGTAGTCGAATTAAATCGGGTGATGCTGAGGGAATTAGATTAGGAAATGAGACACTTAAAGTAGTAAAGGAGTTTTGCTATTTGGGGAGCAAAATAACTGATGATGGTCGAAGTAGGGAGGATATAAAATGTAGACTGGCAATGGCAAGGAAAGCGTTTCTGAAGAAGAGAAATTTGTTAACATCGAGTATAGAGTTAAGTGTCAGGAGGTCGTTTCGTTTCTGAAAGTATTTGCATGGAGTGTAGCCATGTATGGAAGTGAAACATGGACGATAAATAGTTTGGACAAGAAGAGAATAGAAGCTTTCGAAATGTGGTGCTACAGAAGAATGCTGAAGATTAGATGGGTAGATCACATAACTAATGAGGAAGTATTGAATAGGATTAGGGAGAAGAGAAGTTTGTGGCACAACTTGACCAGAAGAAGGGATCGGTTGGTAGGACATGTTCTGAGGCATCAAGGGATCACCAATTTAGTATTGGAGGGCAGCGTGGAGGGTAAAAATCGTAGATGGAGACCAAGAGATGAATACACTAAGCAGATTCAGAAGGATGTAGGTTGCAGTAGGTACTGGGAGATGAAGAAGCTTGCACAGGATAGAGTAGCATGGAGAGCTGCATCAAACCAGTCTCCGGACTGAAGACCACAACAATAACATGATGTATATACGCAGACTGAACCGATAAATGAAAATTTGTACAAATAGATGTTTGATACTCGGAAAGGTCCCAGGAACCATACAGTTTCACTTGATAGTAGGATTATGTTGATATGGTACAACTTTTGTTTACAGGAATTCTGTAGACTCCAAGTTATCGTGTGGTTAGTCGAGACAGAACAGCATCTTGCTTGTGATATTTGTAGATACCATAATGACATCCCCTCACAGCATGTGAAAACGTTCGTGGAGGAGGAGTTGATGAGATCGCAATGTGGAATTCCATGCTCCTCCTGGAGAGAAAACTGGTCAGTCATATGGTGGTTTTCATGTTATGGTGTACAAGATACGAACATAAGATGTTTGAAAGTGCCATCAAATTGTGGATCTCTCTAAGTCGCTTCTTCTAGTCACGATTTGCAATAGTAAAATGACAGGAAACTACAGGGTAATTCAAAAAGAAAGAACAGCTGTCATATGTTTATAATAAACTGATAAAGACAGGAACACATTGCGACTGTAACTGCGTGGAGGAAAGTAAAAGTTTTATGTTCTACAGACACTATACCACACACTCAACGAGAGCATCAGGCATTGGTCGAGAAATATCGAAAGGGTAGTCCATTTCATTCCATACGAGTATCGACACGTTTACTGAATCGACGATTTCAATAGTTTGATTTCTCAGATATTGAAAAGTAGGTGCCGTAGGTGGGAGAAAGACTCTGTCTTTTTTGTGTACCCCCACAGAAAAAAATTACAAAGTGTGATGTCTGTTGCCTGGGAGGCCGAAAACAATGATCAAGGTCTTGATGTGTACCTCTTACCATACAACGTTGTGTAATGGTGTTTGTAAGATGACACCACAATTCAAGGAGAAACTGAGGAGGGGCGTCATCATGCATAAAAACGAAATTTTTGGAATCTTCGTGAAGTTCAGGAAACAAGCAATTTTGTAGCATGTCCAGGTGTGACATTCCTGTCACAGTTTCGTCCGAAAAGTTTCCTACATAACTTTATGAACGGAAACGACACGAAACACATTCAGTTTCGGCGACTCTCTTTCGTGGTCGACGGCGACGCCAGGATTTTGTGGCCCCCAAATTCTTACGTCATGGCGGTTTACTTTACTCGAGAGATGAAACATCGATTCGTCCGAAAAGATGAGCCTTTCGGAGAAAGTGTCCTCTGCCATGTCGTGGAGAAATGAAATGCAAAGTTCGGACGTTCTGTTACGGTCACCGGAACGCAACTGCTGCAGTAACTCCAACTTGTAACGCTTCATATGCAGGCGTCGTTTCAAAACACGCCACAACGTTCTTTGAGGAAGCTGAAGTACGTGGTCTGCTCGTCTTGGGAACTTCCGACGGCTCCGTGTGAACGCATCTCGGATACGCTCGTCATTTTCGACAGACGTGAGTGGCCGACTAGAATGTGTTAAGCAGTTCATAAATTTGCTTGTGCAGGACAGGCTTCCCGCTGAATCGACGGCGTAATACACGTTGCGCTTGAACAATGGACTGACTTCGCTGAAATTGCAACACAAAATAGTTTCTAATGCGGTGCGGTCGCTATATTGCTGCAAACAAATGTGAGTGCAGCTGTGTGAAGGCTTTGAACTTTCCTCTATTCAGTGACATGTGAAATATTTTTCTCTCTTTTATACTGTGTCTGTATTTTTTCTTTTTGAATCACTCTGTGTTTATTGGTACCCAAAGTCTTCCCGGATTTGGTTATATCCGTCACATAAATTGCGTTTTATGAAAGCACACCGTTACAGCTCTAGCAGCACAACAACCATTTATCGATAGGGTTTCGTTCTTTTGGTACAATTTGTCATAGTTAAATATCAAATGAAATCATCTGTGGTTGCAGTCTTTAGGCGTTGTGTATCATATGTCATGCCTTATTATTATGTTGAAGCCATAGCATAGTCGATGGCGTCGTAAATTAAAAGGTGATACCAGAATAAATTTTTAACTCTGCAGCGGAGTGTGAGCTGATATTCAACTTTTTCCCACATTAAAACTGTGTGCCACAGCGAGCCCGAACCCGGGACCTTTGCTGGCGGAGCAGTGTTCTATCGAGTGGGTCATGAATCGTGCTTCGGTACCTTAATCGGTAAAACACTGGTCCGAGAAAAGATTTAGTTCCATTTTCGAGACCTGGCCCAGCACTCAGATGTAATCTGCCAGACAACTTTTTAAGGCAAAAGCTAGCAGATTGGCTTCTGGTTACCACCAGTTTTTTTCCATTTTATGTTTCTTGTAACATTCGGAGACCATCTTACTAATTAAATAAACATATGATCTGAAATATAACATGTTATCTGTTACTAATAATGTATTTGGTGCAGATCTCGTTGTGTTGACCAACGACTGGAATGTTTTTCGAGTGGCCAGAAATCATAATCTGACTTCCAGTCAGTCGGAAAGTAAATACAAAGTCGCTGCTACTGAAGCTGATGTGAGAGATATACACCTGTATTCTCGAGTGTGTATCTTGGCGTTAAATATCTCTTTTAAGGACGGTTCAATTTAAATAAATCACTAACGAATCTCGATCTTGAAATCTAAATAATGCAGTTGTTTACTTCAGACTGATGATAGTCAATCCCACATCGAGAATATGGGTATCATACACAAATTTAAATGGAGTGCTATGGGTACTACGCCACATTACTAGAAGACACCAGAGTTTTCATGGGTTATCATGTTAGTACCATAACTATAAATGCGGAATCAAAAACAAACACAAGAAGAAGTCTATAGAATACATTTGCTGCAAGATCCAAGTATTAGATAGGATACAGAAAATTTTTAAATGAAGAATTGAAATACCTGCAAGAGAAACAAAATATTAATGAAGAGTGGAAAGTAATAGTAAGGATAACACACACAGCTGCTGGTGAAGCCTTAGGGAGAAGGATTAAATACAAAAACAAAAGAAGACCAAGAACTAGCAGACATCATAAAATGTAAGAAACAGTTCTACCTGAAATATCAATGAAACAAGAAGACTAAATCGAGTGTAGGCGACACAAAGCAGTAGTCAAAAGAGAGAAAAGACACATAAAACAACAAATACGGTAATATTTTTAGATGAAATGGAGCGTGGTGTATATGGGAAACAAACTAAAGCATACAGGATGTTGAACTAACTTAATAAAGACGAAAAAGATATATTTCAAATCAACCCCATTTCAGAAAATGAGTGGTTGGATTATTTCCTAAATCTATGGACAGGTGACGAGCAGAAGGTGAAAACTGCTGTTAGTGACAAGCATGTCAATCTTATATCAATGGATTAGCTAAAGGTTGTGTTAGAAACATGTAAAAACATAATATCATCGTGGGAAGACAACTTCAGTGTGGAATTATTTAACTATGCTTTAGGACCATTACTAACAAAACCATTGCGTTTTGTAAATACTTATTGGAGATAGAGCAACATACCAGAGGATTGGCAAACAGCAGTTGGTATCCCATTATTTAAAAAAGGGGATCGCAGAAAATGCGACACTTATTGAGATATTAGTCGTCTGAACTGTGGACACAGGGTAATGCAAAACCAATAACAATAGACTAAAGATAGTTCCGAAAACATTTCTTACTGAAGAGCAGAATGGGTTTGGATGGGAAAATCTCGCTCAGTGATTTTGCAGTCTGTCAAGTTACTGGAAAACATAGAGAACAGAATCATCTCACGTACACAGTCTTTATTGACTATGAGGAAGCTATTAACAAAGTTAACAGGGCTAAATTACGGGAAATTATAGAAAAGTATCGTATACCCCAGCACCTAATAAGTGTAATTCAAAGTATGTTTATACACAACAAAATGAAAGTACAAACACGATATCTGTATGTGTGAACATCTATCAGTGAGTGAGACAAGGATGTACTTTATCATTCCCATTATTCAATATATACATAGGCGACCTCGTAAAGAAATGGCCGAATCATGTAGACCACCATTATGAGCTTGATAATAAAGTTATAAATACAGGGTTATTCTAAATGATGGGCCCATTTTCAAAGCTTTGTTTTTATTCAAGTAGAAATCCAAAATGAACTAGCTTTCTACCAATGAATGGAGGAAGTTTTAAAGTTTTTATTCATAACGTTTGATATCAGTTTAATATATTTAATAATTTGTAATAATTTGTAATTTAATGTGCTGTATATTTTCCTTTGCACACATCCTAGTCTGTTTAAATTGCTTAAACCAACGGCTAATGCTTTTGCGAGTTGGTGGTTGAATTTGGTACGAAATGACCACCGCACTGCAATTTGCGACTCACTTTTCGCTAACTCAAGAACGCAGAAAATCTTGTTGTCCACAGTCACTATCCGACTCACAACTGACACTGAAACGGAATGATGGCCCTATTGCCGCGCAAACTGTTGTGTCTAGGCAAGACAGCCTAGACACAATGAGAGGAAGCCGAAAGGCACGCGCTTAAACTCACGCAGGCTGGCGTGAGGTCTGAAACAGGATACGTAATGAATGCTATAAAGAAAAGTACGTAGCTTCTGGAATACTTAAATTTAATCCACAATTGGTGAACATTGGTCTTGTTGATACAGTATTATCATCTCAATATAACTTGGTGATGGCGCCTTGCTAGGTCGTAGCAATTGACTTAGCTGAAAGCTATGCTAACTATCGTCTCGGCAAATGAGAGCGTATTTGTCAGTGTGGCGTCGCTAGCAGAGTCGGCTGTACAACTGGGGCGAGTGCCAGGACGTCTCTCTAGACCTGCCGTGTGGTGGCGCTCGGTCTGCGATCACTGACAGTGGCGACACGCGGGTCCGACGTATACTACCGGACCGCGGCCGATTTAAAAGCTACCACCTAGCAAGTGTGGTGTCTGGCGGTGACACCACACAAACTCTACCGGCAGCTTCTGAAACCATCACCGCCCGCACCCTTACGCCCGGAAAAAACTTTGAAACTTCCTAATTAAATTGGCATAATGCTTGTTCATTTTGTATTTGTACTTGAATACATACGAATTTTTGAAAATGGGTCCATCATTTAGAACAACCCAGTACATTCCTCTTTCAGGATGATCAAATAATCTTAGCGGACTCAGAGGATGGCAAATGATTATAATATGACAATATCTGGAGGTAAAACTAAGATAGTGGAATTCCATGGCATGGGGCATTTAAGAACAAAAATAATGACAAGCCGCTGGAACAAAGAAATACTTTCGAGTACCTGGGATGTGAGGCTTCATATACCACACAAAATGATCAAGAAAACGAACAGCAAAAATTTAAGCAATTGGTAGGTAATATAAACTGGATTCTCCTGAAAAAATCAGAAAAGAGATATTACTAAAATTTTAGAATGTTATTGCAGTACCAGTTCTAATGTATGGGCCAGAGCATTGGGCTCTAGCCGCCAGTCAGAAGAGGAGGATTGAGACAGTAGAGAAGCGACTCCTTAGGTCTCGAGCTGGTTACAAACTAATAGAGCAGATAAAAAATGAGCAATGAACTAGGAATCAAAAGCATACTTCATAAAATAGAGGAGTACAGAAGGAAATGGTATGAACACATACAAAGACGCCGGAAGAACGAATACCTAAAATAATATACAAATATCCCCCTTAAGGGAAATGGGTCATCAGAAGAGATGGAAATATCAGCAGCATTCTAGCTGGAATCGAAACAGACGAGGACGGCTGCTCGAAAACTGCATATAATGATGATGTATGCGTGAAATTAGGCACTATACTTTAACTGCAATTTAAAACCGAAAATGTGATGGTGATTCCATAGAATTCACAAATAGCGTCCAATAACGCTGATCTCAGATGGTTGTGCAGCTTTTTTGTAGTGCTCCTCTACCAACAGTTCGCTGTTCAACCCATAAACGAATGAATGAGTCCGTAATCTTCTCTACGATATTCTCCGCTCTTCTTCGCCGTTCACTAACAGCGTTAGTAAATATTTTACGTGCGTCCAAAGTCGTAAACAAACTGCGCAGTTAGTGCGCCAGACGCAGTCAAGTATCACTGGACAGCACTGCGGTAGCAAATCACGACAACGACCACGCCCCGCGCGATGTAGCAGGCCTTGTCAGAGCGTGCAGCAGTCACGAGGGATATCACGTCTGGCATGTTCCGCGATGAGAAGCACGTCACGTTTGAGGACGGCGTGAGGGAGGGGCAAGAACCGAGCTCTCGCTTCTCGATGCTGCGACCTGTTTTTGCAGGGTGTCGGCTCTGCTTCATCTTGACCTCGCACACAGCCCACCGGCGACCCCCTGGGTGTGGACAAATGATTAAGGCGAGACGAGCACTGTGCTGGTTCTGCCGTAAGCCTGCTGCGCGTTAGCCTGCCAAGCGGTACTGCTGCAATCACCGTCGCCAACACGAGAGTGAGAACGGGGCCAGGAGCCACTAGAGAGCTCACTACATACCTGCCTCCTGAGGGTACTCTTTATAGGTGGATTAAAATGTCTCCTAGAGTCAGTAGAAACATGGCAGCTTATGAGCACCTTTAGTTAAGGGGGGTAGGAGGTCAAACGGGCCGACTTGCCGCAGGAGAGGCACCACAGGACATTTTAATTTCCACTGTCTATACTTTTACAAATAAATTCATAAATCTTTGTCAGCATGACCAGGAAGGATTCGGGATTCACACTCATAGCAGTGGAAGTTCAAAAACATAACAAAATAAATTTTTTTACAAGTAGAATTTCATCATTTTTTCGCTTACTATTGGCTGCATTTGTTGGTGTAGGTACATTTGTCTTCACAAGTAAGAGAGATTCTTTGATGAATTTTGCACAGTATACAAACCATACTTACAGGTGTATGAAACTCTAGAATTTTCCAAATCTATTAAAAATTGTGGTAAAAATTGAGATAATTAACTACAAAATTTGATCTTTTTCTAAATATAAAGTTTAAAGCGTAACATCTCATTCATTTTTTCATAAGGTAAATAGATTCTATAGTATGGTTTGTATGCTGTGCAAAATTCATCGAACAGTCTCTCCTACTTATGAAAAAAAGTGTACCTATAGCAACAAATGCAGCCAATATTAAGTGAGAAAATGATGAAATTACACATGTAAAAAAAAAAATTATTTTGTTATGTATTTGAACTTCCGCTGCTACGAGTGTGAAATCTGAATCCTTCCTGGTCGTGCTGACAAAGTTTCATGAATTTACTTGTAAAAGTATAGACAGTGGAAATTAAAATGTCCTGTGGTGCCTCTCCTGCTCCAAGTCGGCCCGTTCGACGTCCTACCCCTCTTAAGGTGTTCTGCAGTGTATCTTGTACGTTGTCAGTTAACCATCACGTACACTGTTATCCAGAACGTTAAGACCACGAAGCTACTATCGACATTTTACCCTTCCAGTAAAGAGTGTTAGTCACGCGAATGCACATAAGGACTGTACGAGTAATGACTGTTAATCAGACAAACGCACGGTACATGTAGTATCAGTGAGCTTGGTGTCCGAGTGTAGAATGGGGAAAGGGCACGATCAATCTTGGTTTATCAAAGGCTGACTGTGAAAGTCCGCAGGCTCGGTAAGAGCATTTCACCAACTGAACGACTTATCGGGTGTTGGAGAGCTGTGTTGAGCGTTTTCAACACGTGGCGAATCCACGTCCAGACGCCGTGGGGTTGGGCGGCCACACCTCATTACATATGTCGCGCTTTGTAGGCTGGGCGGAGGCAAACTGGCGGCAAACTGTGGCGGAACTGACGTCATACTTTAATTCTGGGCAGAGTACAAGTGTCTCTAAACACACACTGCACTGAACACGCCTAGCGATGGGCCTCCGCAGCCGACGACCCAGGCATGTGCTAATGCAACTACGACTAAGATGGGCACGTGACCATCGGCACTGTACTATGGCGCAGTGAAAGAGAGTTCCTTAGTCTGGTGACTCCTGACACATTCTTCATCATGCCGGTGGGAGGGCGCGAATCCGTTATCCCTCAGGGAAACAGCTCCTTGGCACCTGTATCGCGGGAAGGATACAAGCTGGCGACGTCTCCATTATGCTTTGGGGAACATTCACATCGGCATTCACGGGTCCAGTGGAGCTCTTGCAAGGCACCATGACGGCCAAGGAGTGTCGTACACTGGTTGCAAACCAGGTACACCTTTTCATGACAATCGTGTTTCCCGAATGCAGTGGTATTTTTCAGCAAGATAATGCGCCATGTCACAAGGCCAGGAGTCAGATGGAGTGGTTCGAGGAACATAGTGGCGAGTTCTGATTGATGTGCCGCCCCCCCCCCCCCCATCTCGCCAGATCGGAATATGATCGAACACATCTGGGGTGTCACTGAACGTGGCTTCTTCAGAGCTCATCGCCCCCGTCCCCGTAATTTACAGGAATTAGGTGACGTGTGTGCGTGGATGTGGTGCCAACTCCCTCCAGCGACCTACAAAGACCTCATTGCTTCCATGTCACGACGCATCGCCGCTGTTGTCCGTGCCAAAGGCTCAAATGGCTCTGAGCACTGTGGTACTTAACATCTATGGTCATCAGTCCCCTAGAACTTAGAACTACTTAAACCTAACTAACCTAAGGACATCACACAACACCCAGTCATCACGAGGCAGAGAAAATCCCTGACCCCGCCGGGAATCGAACCCGGGACTCCGGGTGCGGGAAGCGAGAACGCTACCGCACGACCACGAGCTGCGGACCCGTGCCAAAGGATGTTAGGTAGTGTTCTGGGTGATCAGTGTATGTCGAGAAACAAGAATAATAATAACTGTCTTTTGTTGTGGAGAAATGTATTCTATGTCCATAGAGTATATGGCCACTGGGATGATAAATCAGTAGTGAGAGATCAGAGACAATGAATGCTGGTGTGTTAACTTTAGGACGAAAGTAGCTTTCCTATGATGTGTAGCTGCAAGTGGCAAAGCTGGATGAAATATTGGCCGCACATAGAAAGAACGGCCGGCCGTTGTGGCCGAGCGGCTCTAGGCGCTTCAGTCCGGAACCGCGCTGCTGCTACGGTCGCACGTTCGAATCCTGCCTCGGGCGTGAATGTGTATTATGTGCTTAGGCTAGTTCAAGTAGTTCTAAGTCTATGGAACTGATGACCTCAGATGTTAAGTCCCATAGTGCTTAGAGCAATTTCAACCATTTGTAGAAAGAATGGCTGCAGTATAGTACAGAATGTATCTGAGAGAAATGCGAAATTACACGAACAAAAAAGACACAGTTATACAAAAACAGTAATTACACTGAAGTCAAAGCGTTTCATTAGGAAAGGCGGGACTGCTTCTTGACAGTGTGTACGGTCGCCACGGACAGCAGTGTGTGAGCTACTACGTGTTACCATAGTGCCCACGAGATTGGTAACGAGTCCTTGTGGCAGAGCGATCCGTTACTCAGCCAGCACGTTCGACAACAGGTGGATGGTTGTTGGTGCCTGTGGACTTGCTGCAGTACGTCCAACGCATTCCAGACGTGCTGGATGGGATTTAAGGCGAGATAAAGGGTAGGCAATTCCATTTTCTGAGTATTCTAAGAGCTCCTCATCATGCGCAATGCGAAGCTGTCACTCCTCGTCTTGCGTAAAAACTGGGGAAGTGCAAGCAGGAACCGTGCTCTGAGGGTTCAGTATGAACATAGACCATTTTTAGGTTTTGATGAAAGCGTTTTTGAGTACCAAAATACATTGCCTGACAATAATTAGTACACCCGTTAAGAGGATTCATTTCACTCGAGATTACTGCTGCTACAGTGCATATGAAATACATGAAAAGATTATGTTTACAGATAAATAGCACAAGCAGTTCTGAGGTTCCAGGTAACGACCCATGCAGACACAATCATATTAGTACGTGTTAAAACTCCAGGGACGGCAATGCAGGCGCTGACTGTAGTATCCAGACTAGCGTACAGAGGGCGAATACTTTCCTTGGGTATGCCACGCCGGCTCGACCTGTTCACGTAGCTGTGTAAGAGTTGTTGGTTGAAGAGTCCATGAGTCACTTCTCGTTCTGTCACATCCCCCATGTGCTCGATTGGAGACAAGTCCGCTGATCGTGGTGGCCAGGGAAGTTCCTGTACTTCTTGCACAGCACGTTGAGTGTCGCGGGCAGTGTGTGGACGAACATTATCCTGTTGGAACAGCACATCATTTTCCTGTTGCAAGAACGGCAAAAGAACAGGTCTGGCAACATTCTGCACGTACCGAACGCTGGTTAGAATCTCCACCAGAAACAACAAAGATGAACAAATGTTGTAGCCTATCGCGCCACGGACCACAAGGCTTGGGGTGGGGACAGTCTGTCTTGGACGAATGCACGCTACGAGACAGAGATTATCAGGTCTACGTCGTACGCGCTGACGCCCATCACCTGCGTGCATGCAGAATCTGCTTATCTGTGAAGACCACACCGCTCCATTACACCTCGCAACTGTTATCATAACGGTACCAGTCGAAATACCAAATGTCTTTTTCCAAAGCTGCTTCACAGAGGAAGACTGCACTGTAGTTCCTTCTCTAAATTGTCGCACAGATGACAAAATGGTAGATCTCGAAATAGATGACAGAGGGATAGAAAAACAATTAAAATCGCTCAAAAGAGGAAGGGCCGCTGGACCTGATGGGATACCAGTACGATTTTACAAAGAGTACGCGAAGGAACTTGCCCCTCTTCTTGCAGCGGTGTACCGTAGGTCTCTAGAAGAGCGTGGCGTTCCAAATGATTGGAAAAGGGCACAGGTCATCACCGTTTTCAAAAAGGGATGTTGAGCAGATGTCCAGAACGATAGACCTATACCTCTAACATCGAACAGTTGTAGAATTTTGGAACACGTATTATGTTCGAGTATAATGACTTTTCTGGAGACTAGAAATCTACCATGTTGGAATCAGCATGGGTTTCGAAAAAGACGATCGTGTGAAACCCAGCTCGCGCTATTCGTCCACGGGACTCAGAGGGCCGTAGACACGGGTTCCCAGGTTGATGCCGTGTTTCTTGACTTCCGCAAGGCGTTTGATACAGTTCCCCACAGATGTTTAATAAACAAAGTGTGAGCATATGGACTATCAGAGCAATTGTGTGATTGGATTGAAGAGTTCCTAGATAACAGATCGCAGCATGTCATTCTCAATGGAGATAAGTCTTCCGAAGTAAGAGTGATTTCAGGTGTGCCCCAGAGGAGTGTCGTAGGACCGTTGCTTTCGCAATATATATAAATGACCTTGTGGATAATATCTCAAGTTCACTGAGGCTTTTTGCGGATGATGCTGTAGTATAACGAGAGGTTGTAACAATGGAAAATTGTACTGAAATGCAGGTGGATCTGCAATGAATTGACGCTTCGTGCAGGGAATGGCAACTTAATCTCAATGTAGGCAAGTGTAATGTGCTGCGAGTACATAGAAGGAAAGGTCCTTTATCATTTTGCTACAATATAGCAGGTCAGCAACAGGAAGCAGTTAATTCCATAATTTATCTTGTACGCTTGTTTGCCCACTGCTTGAATACTGCTCACCGGTGTGGCATCCGTACCAGATAGGGTTGATAGAAGAGATAGAGGAGATCCAACGGAGAGCAGCGCGCTTCGTTAGGAGATCAATTAGTAATCGCGAAAGCGTTACGCAGATGATAGATAAACTCCAGTGGAAGACTCTGCAAGAGAGACGCTAAGAAGCTCGGTACGGGCTTTTGTTGAAGTTTCGAGAACATACCTACGCCGAGGGGTCAACCAGTATATTGCTCTCTCCTACATATATCTCGCGAAGAGACCATGAGGATAAAATCAGATAGATTAGAGCCCACACAGAGGCATACTCACAATCTTTCTTTCCGCGAACAATACGAGACTGGAATAGAAGGGACAACCGATAGAGGTACTCACAGTAGCCTCCGCCACACACCGTCAGGTGGCTTGCGGAGTATGGATGTAGATGTAGAACCGTGTCCGTCGATGCTGTGGCGTGAGGGGAAAACGTACTAGATGAGTGCGTTCCCGTAGTCACACTGCTATTAACCGTTTCGCAACAGTTAGTGTTGTCACGTCTGGCTTCACAAGCGCTCTTATGTTCTGGTAGCTGTTCAATCTGACACTGAACCCTTTACAATACGGCTATCCGGGCAAGCGTCTGTACTGCGTGGATGGCCGGAACCTAGTCTACTGGTATACTGGTATGAGAATGTTCACGTCATTTCTGACAGCACAACTGACGGAGCACGTCCATCTTGTATGGGACGTTCCCGTAAACTTCGTATTAGGGGAAGCGAATGGAAGACTTAGTTTTTTTTAATGGTACTGTAGAAGTGCAAAGCACCAGTGAAGGAAATCGCATATGAGGGAAGAGTGCGACTAAATCTAGAGTACTGTTCCAGTGCTTGGAGTCCTTGCAGAGTACGCGTGACAACAGACATCTAACAAATGCAGAAACGCGTTGCTAGAAGGTCAAAAATGTGTCAGAAACGCTAGGGGAACTTCAGTGGAAATCCTTGGAGAAAAGAGGACGTAGTCCTCGAGAAACCGTCTTGGCTAGATTTAGTGAACCTGTTTAGGATGAAGACTGAGCGACCATTATACGCCCACCAACCTGTACCTCGGAGTGCGATCTTGTGGAAATGATAACAGAGATTAGGGCCGCAGAGTAGATTACTGACTGTCAAGAACAGTGCACTGTACATTGGCTTCTGGAGTACTAATGTAGCTGTACAAGGGGCATCAAATGAAAAATTCAAATCCGCGTCCGCCATCCTGATGTAGGTTTTCTGTGGTTTCCCTAAATCATTTCAGGCAAATGCTGGAGTGGTTCCTTTCGAAGGGAACAGCTCATTTCCTTCACCATCCTTTCCTCATCAGAGACCGATGCCCCGAATCAACCAACCAAATGAAAATGAGGCACATAGAAAAAAGGTAGTAAACTAATATTTGAAAAATAATCTCCATGGTTATTAGCACATTTATCCCACTGTGAGACAGTCAGCACCTTCATGGAAAAATGCAATTGACTATGGAACCATGATTGAAGCTGCGCGTGTCCCTTCTCATCTGAAGCAAATCGACAGCCACGAAAGTTTTCCTTCAGGGCTCCAAACATACGGAAATCTCATGGAGTGAAATCGGAACTGTACGGATGATGTGCAAGGGCTTCCCAGTGAACTTTCTGCCGCATAGTCAAAACAACCTTGGTAATATTCGGGCGGGCTCACGTGTTCCCAAGGTTGTTTCGAGTATGCTGCAGAAATTTCACTGGGAAGCCCTTACCCCATTGTGTGGAGGATGCTCCACACAATCTCGATCTCTCCTCAGGCGATTTCCAAGTTTTTATGGCCCTGAAGAGATACGTTCGTGGCTGTTGATTTGCTTCAGACAAAGAGATGCACGGGTGGGCAGGCAACTGCAAACATTTTTCCATGACGGCATTGACCATTTTATCTCACAATGGAATAAATGTATTAAGAATTATGGCCATTACTTTTCATTACTTTTGAATTAATAAAGAGTATATATACATTTTTCCATCGGTTACGTTTTTATTTGTGAGTCATGCTGCGGCTCGCGTTGATGCTGTTTGTAGGTTTCTGCCCCCTGTTGGAGGTCAGACGGTATCGTTCAGTTCGCATGATTGCGGTTACTTGTCCTCTTCTGGTGTTGTATGGCGCCCCTCGGTTTCGCAAACTTTGCCTGTCCGCTAGTGGCAGCAGAGGCAGGGTATCGATATATAGTAGCAGTTGCCCTATCTTTGGGGCGACGTCGTTGTTTTGCCGGATCGTGTGAGTGTGCGAGTTCGGTTGGAGACCAAAGAGAAGCCAAGCCCGTGCAGTGCGAGAACACGACGGAACCGCTGGTGGTATGCATGGACTGCTGGATGGAAGGGCTGTAGTCACGAGGGTGCACGACTTCGTCGTGATCTTGATCCAGCAAGCGTTAAGATGAGTGCATTTCAATTCAATTAGAGAAACCTCCACCATTGTGATATCTCGCGATTCTCCAATGACTTGGGTTCGTTTTGCTGCTCGTAGTGTCGCCGAGACGAAGAGCAGCGAGTGGAGTGTTTGGGGAAGGCGGATCTGATTAGCTTTCCTCGACTTCTTATTACTATTTAGTGCGTTCAACTTGCTACAATTTGTTCAACCAGCGGTAATTTTTCTTGCCTGGTGGCCGCTTACGCCCTAGTTACCTGCCCTGGGCGTTAGTCTACGCCGCTGCTGTCCGTATTCTGAACATAGTGCAGACCGCCGGTTCCGGCTTTGGCGTATTGTTCCATCGTTGCATTTAGTTTATCGGACGTCAGGTACCTTCAGCAAGATTATTATTTGTCATTCGTTAGACTGCCACTAGTCTGAGGTACCATCTTGTCAAGTGAATGCAACTCTTGGGTGCCTATCTCGTGGCTCGCGAAAGTGTTTGTCGCCGGACCTTCTTAGAGGTCGATTCCTGGAGCACCATTTGGATCAGTTGCTTGTTTTTTTATTTAACTTTTGCTAATGTATTTGCTGTTTTACAGCAGGTTTCAAAATTTTATTTATTATTGCCGTTCCTGGCGTGTATGGCGTTCAGCCGTGATTGTGGTCATTGGCTTTAAAATTCTAATTTGGTATTTGTATTTTAGCAGTAAGCCTTAAAACCTTATTTACTGCCATTCCTGGCGTGTGATGCCTTCTGCTGTGTTTGTGGCGACTTAACTTAATATTTCAATACCTGTAAGTTGTTATTTAAACAATTCTTATTTTATTGCCATTTTTGGCGTGTAAGGCCTTCAGCTGTGACTGTGGTCGCTTGCCTTGAAATTCGAATTTGGTGTTTGTATTTTCGTTGTAAGCCTTTAAAACCTTATTTACCGCCATTTCTCGCGTCTGATGCCGTCTGCTGTGTTCGTAGCTAGTTGCCTTTAATATTTCAATACCAGCAATTTCTAAGTTGCAGCGAGTTTTAAACAATTCTGAAGTTATTGCCATTCCTGGCGTTTAAGGCCTTCTGCCCAGATCACAGTGGCTTGCTTTTGAAACATTATCTGTTGCATCTGTATTTAATGGTGATTTGCTAAACTGTAATTCACTGAAAACAATATTATTTGCACTGTTGTTTATTCCTTCATTAATAACGTGTGGTATTTTTTATTTATTGTTGAGTCTCGAATTACTGATTTAAAATAATTTGTAACTGTAAAAGGCAACCAATACTAACTGATTACGGCCCCATCCACAATCGTAACCAAATCCTGCCTGCCCTTGACTACCAGCTTTCAGTTCGATTTCCTCTTATAGACATAACTAGACCGAACATATTCGTGTTGGAATTAAATAATAGATGTCTCCATCTTAGCCATGAGGGCTTGCTAGAATGTCTGGAGTTTGGAATTTTCATAGTGCCAACGATTTACTTACGGTTTATACATAACAAATTGTGTCTGAAAGTTTTATTGTCCTTCAAAATAATCACCAGCATTTTGTGTAAAGAGTTGCCAGCGGTGTGAAAGTCGTAAGATATACTTAGCGTCGCCAGTTGTGTTGGTAGATCGCATAGAAAACTTCATTTGGGGCGGGGGTGCATCTGTGTTCTGACTGGTCTAATGACGTCCGCCACGGATTCCTCTCCTGTGCCAACATGTTCATTCCAGAGTAGCGCTTGCAACCTACGTCCGCAATTATTTGCTGGATGTATTCCAGTATTTGTCTTCCTCTACAGTTTTCACCCTCTTCAGTTCCCTCTAGTAACATTATAGTTATTCGCTAACGCCTTAATAGATGTTCGATCATTCTGTCTCTTCTTCTTGTCAGTATTTTCCATACATTTCTTTCCTCGCCGATTCTGCGGAGAACCTCGTCATTTCTTACCTTACCACTCCACATAACTTTCGACATTCCTCTGGAGCACCTCATCTAAAAGTCTTCGGGTCTCTTCCATTCTGGTTTTAGCAAAGTCCATGTTTTATACCATTAGACATTAGTGTGCTCCAAACGTACCTTCTCAAACATTTCTTTCTCAAGTTAAGACCTATGTTTGATAATATCATACTTCCCTTGACCAGGAAGTGATAGTCTGCTTCTTATGTCCTCCTTGCTCCGACCGCCATCGGTTATTTTGCTGCCTAGGAAGCAGAATTCCTTAACTTTGTCCACTTTGACACCCTCAGTTGTAATGTTAAGTTTCTCTCTGTTCTCATTTCTGCTACTTCTCATTACTTTCGTCTTTCTTCGCTTTACTCTCAGTCCATATTCTGTACTCACTAACCTGTTCATTCTATTCAACACGTCGAGCAGTTTTCTTCACTTTGACTAATGATAGCTAAGTCACCAGTGAATCTTATCAGTGATATCCTTTCGACTTGTATTTTAATCCCACTCTTGATCCTTTCTTTTACTTCCCCTTATTGCTTCAGCTATGTGTATACCGAATACCAGGGGTGAAAGGCCGCATCCCTGTCTTACACACTTTTCAATTCGAGAACTTCGTTATTGGTATTCCAGACTTATTTTTTCCTCTTGGTCCTTGTACGTGTTGAATATTGTGCGCCCTTCCCTATAGCTTACCACAATTTTTCAAATAGTTTCGAACATCTTGTACCATTTTAAATTGTTGAACGCTTTTTCCAGGTCAACAAATCCCATGAACGTGTTTTGATTTTTCTGTGGTCTTGCTTCCATTATCAACCGTAGCGTCAGAACTGCCTCTCTGGTGTATTTACCTATCCTAAAGCCAAACTGATCGTAATCTAACGCATCCTGAATTTTCTCTCCCAGTTTCTTTTCTATTCTTCTGTTTATTATTTTTGTCAGGAACTTGGATGTATCAGTTGTTAAGTTAACTGTGCGATAATTCTCGCACTTGGCAGCGGTTCATGTCTTCGTAATCGTGTGGATGATGTTTTTTTCTGAAAGTTCTGCGGTATTTCGCCCGTCTCACACATTCTAACATTCTACACACCTGCGTGGATAGTACTTTTTCCGCCTTCTCCAATGATTCTAGAAGTTCCGATGGAATTTTATCTATCCCTCATCCCTTATTTAGTCTTAAGTCTTCCAAATATCCTTTAAATTCTGATACCCTGTTTGTTCACTGTCGACTCCCTTTTCTTAGCCGTGCGAGGTAGCTGCGCTGTCTAAGGCGTCATGTCACGGTCCGTAGTGTGTAGTGTAGTTTGGATTAAGTAGTGAGTAGGCTTATGGACGGATGATCTCTGCAGTTTGGTATCGTAAGACCTTACCACAAATTCCCAAATTTTCCCTTTTCTTCCTCTAGCACGTAATCAGACAAATCATCCTCCTCTCAGATGCTTTCAGTGTACTCTTTTCATCCATCCGCCCTATCATCTGCATTTAACAGTGAAATTCCCATTGCTTTCTTAACGTTACCGCCTCTGTTTTTAATTTCCCCGGCTGTTGTTTTTACTCTCCTATGTGCTGAATCCATCCTTACGATAATGATTTTTTTTCAATTTTTCCACGATTTTCACGCAGCCATTTTGCCTTATCTTCCTTGCACTTCATATTTATTTTGTTCCTAAGTGACCTGTGTTTCTGTGTTCCTGAATTCCCTCAATATTTTTGTACATCTTTCTTTCATCGATCAGCTGAAACATTTCATTTGTTATCCATGGTTTCTTCGCAGTTGTCTTCCTTGTACCTACTGTTTTCTTTCCAACTTCTGTTACTGCCCTCTTTAGAGATGTCCTTTCCTATTCAACTATTACTGCCTACTGAGCTGTTCACTATCGCAGTGTCTATGGCCTTAGAGAACTTCAAATCCATCTCTTCTTTTCTTAATAGTTCTGTATCCCATTTCTATGCGCCCTGCTCCTTCCTGGTTAATTTCTTAAACTTTAGCCTACCCGGTCGGAATACCTAACGCAGTTTTCTTTAGTTTGATAGATGACAATCATGAGTTTTGGCCATGTACTGGAATTGTGGCTGTGCATCCTAGTGTTAGCTTGTGTGACAATCTAGATTTCTCATTGAAGTCATGGCCTTAATTTTCTCCACAGGTAGGGTATTCTGCCTGGTTTAACGCTCCTGCTGGGCTTCCTTTCATGTGCCAGCTTAGATTAGCACATACGTCCACATTCCTCAGTTACTTCATGCATATGTTACGATCGCAGCCTGTTCCTACACTTTCTGACTTCTATTGCTGTCTCTAGTACCATGGACGTTATTTTGATGTAACACATGTCCTACCATCCTGCTACTGTCAGTGATTTCCGTGATTTTCTTTCCTTGCTGATTCTCTCATCTTATTGGTTGACCTAATTTTCGCTACCCCTCTCCACAGAAAATCTCAAACGCTTCAGTTCTCCTATTTTATAGTTTCCCCCAGTCAATGGTTCAGTTCCATACAAAGCTGTACTCCAGGCGAACATTTTCAGGAAGTTTTTCGTCAGTTTACGGCTAATACGTAATATCAGTGGACTTCTTTTATCGAGAAATGTGCTCGTTTCATGTTACTTCTCTTCCGCTTACATCTTACTTTCTTCATGCGTCACATAGCAGAATTATTTCACTTCGAGTACTATTTTCCTATTTCGAAGTTTATCTCAAGTCATGTTTCTGCTAATGCTCTTCGCTTTTTTTATTTATTTGGTGTTCTCTCAGTCTATATTCTCTCGTCATTTAACTTTTCAGCGCCATTCAATAGGTCCCGTTAACTTTCCTCAAATTGAATGGGGCAACGGAATGATTTAAACTTCTCGTTTATATTCTTTCATCCTGAACTTTAAGCCCACTTCTGATCTTTTATTTTATTTAACAAAGACAACAGTAAAATAGGCGTGCGATGTGAAAAGTTATTTTATTCTATTTTCACTTCCAGTTTCGGCAATTCAACACGCCATCTTCAGGCTCCTGCATATAAAAAGACTATACATGTTGTGTATATCGACGTATACCACATCTGCAGAGAATGACGCCTAGCAGTAAACGTTCATAAGGCCTACAAAATGCAGTTAGTGACGTTAAGATAAGTGCCTGTGCACATACAGCACAACAATTCGAATATTTTTACACGCTGGTTAGCACTGAACCTGCCTTGACATGAGAGAATTATAGAAAAAACGTGCCAAACGTTAAATACGATCAGAAATACACAATATGCAATCAGAAGCTCAACTGAACAAAGCATGTCAAGTCGTTTTTAATAAAAATTCCTGCATAATTCTTATAGATGATAAAATAATAAAAACCCTAGTTAATCTATAAAATACACAATAGTGTGCATATCTATATCTTAAGTATTATCAGTACTGGATATATATTAGAATTAGTTGTTACAGCATCAAAAACCCAAATAGGCGCAAAACCGAACGGCAGACAACATGTGAGGAATACTCATGAAATAAATCCAAAGCGTACGTTATATACTATATCAGAGTAAAAAAGATATTACTTGGTGTCCCTTGCATCAGTTTATAGGCGAGAAAGTACAAGAGTGGAACAAACAAGACCTCAAATCCATATTAACTAAGGGTAGTCGTCCAAAATCTCAGGTGAAAATGTAGTACTATTTCTCTGGGAATACAAGATACACCACTAACGACCAGTCTACAAAATGACGAACGCATCCAAAAAGGAAATGATACATGGCAAGCTGTATCGCGATAGGTAATGAGGTGACGGGACAAGCCGAAGGTAAGGTAAGTGTGCGATGGCCAACCAAACGCCAAAGTGTAAGCCCATTAATAAAGCAACATGTTGTTGTTGTTGTGGTCTTAAGTCCTGAGACTGGTTTGATGCAGCTTTCCATGCTACAAGCAACATACTTGCCCAAAAAAGAGGGCAAGGGGTGCAACAGCTGCGAGCGAAAAAAAGGAGTTGTTAAACCTTCTCATTTTATAGAATAGACTAATCATGGAGTGCAACAATACCACTCATAACCTTGCAAGTGACGGAGGAAATTAAGGCGATAAAAAATTTACTAGCACAAGCCTAAATATGCCATAAATCTCATAAACGCAAAGCTCATAAACTCAAAGCTAATAACTCTCATCTGGTCGAAATCAATCTAAAATCCACAAGCACCATAAAAAATGAGTAAATGGCAAGAATATCATAAAATTCCCCATAACATCTGTGGTGAAGTAAAGGTCACAAAGCTAGAACTGTGCTGAATTAATCAAACACTACTCATGACATACACTCAAGAAATACTGAACATCTGAGAACATGTCAGTTTGGTTCTAAAAACGTAACCGGCTAAAATGGTATGTAAACGAGCAGATTACAACAAATCACACCAAAAGGAAACAATGTCTCATCGTCCTAAATATCAGGAAGACCTCACTGTCACAAGGAAAATCCCGTCGTAGATGCGTGCAAGCTTACAAAAGATCAAAACGTGGTCAAAAGTAAAATGTACTACTTACCAATAGGTACAGAGACAGAGAAAAGTGTAGAATATCGGAAACATAATGGTCAAAAACATAAAAACTTGAGATAATCAGGAAGCACACGAATGTATTTAGACTACGACAATAAATATGATGCAAAGAAAACAAAGAACTAATATAATACAGTTTACTAAAATAAAACCCATAAATAGCACATCATGTCCAAAAGATCACCAGTACAGGATAAAAATTTATCTAAACATGTAATGTGCCAAAATCATCATGGGTTATTCTAGCCAAGTGAAATCAGTAGTAAAATTTAAGTACAGAAAACGGCCCTGGGGACTACATAATACAACACAAAGCTAATAAACCATGTAATTCACCGTGGTGAAGTAGGTTCTGTAAACCTACTTCACTTTAAACGGTAGCATGGGCAACTATGGGTCGTCAAGGAAAATAATGATAGAAAAACTAACCACTGACTGCAAGCTAGAATAGCCCATGATGATTTTGGCGTATATGTTGTATAACGTACGCTCCCAAAGTAGTTTATGAGTATTCCCCACATGTTTTTGCAAGCCATTAGGTACTTAATATGTTGTCTGCCGTTGGGTTTTGTGTCTGGTTATCATCAGTAGTGATAATACGGATATGGATGCTATTGTGTATTTTATAGATTATATCGCGACGTTTTCCTTCGAATGAGGCCAGGTCTTCGTATGAACTAGGGTTTTCCTCATCTATAACAACATATGAACTAAGGTTTTCCTCATCTATAACGGTTATGTGAGTAAGTACATACACTGAAGAGCGAAATAAACTGGTACGCCTATCTAATATCGTGGGGGGCCCCTGCGAGCACGCAGAACTGCCGCAGCACGACGTGGCATGGACTCAACTAATGTCTGAAGTAGTGTTAGAGAGCACTGACTCCATGAATCCTGAAGAGCTGTTCACAAATCCGTAAGAGTACGAGGAGTTGGAAATCTCTTCTGAACAGCACGTTGCAAGGCATCCTACATATGCCCAATAACGTTCATGTCTGGTTGGTTTGGTGGCCAGCGAAGTGTTTAAACTCAGAAGAGAGTTCCTGGAGTCACTCTGTAGCAATCCTAGAAATGTAAGATGTCGCATTGTCCTGCTGAAATTGCCGAAATCCGTCGGATTGCACAATGGACATGAATGGATGCACGTGATCGGATAGGATGCTTACGTATGTGTCACTTGTCTGAGTCGTATGTAGATGTATCAGGGGTCCCAAATCACTCCAACTGCACACGCCCCACAACATTACAGAGCTTCTACCAGCTTGACCAGTTCCCTGGTGACATGCAGGCTCCACGACTTCGTGAAGTTGTCTCCATACCCGTACACGTTCACCTCCTCGATACAATTTGAAACGAGACTCGTCCGACCAACCAGTATATGTACTTATTCTACTTTTTTGTGCTGTATGTGCACAGGTACTTGTCTTAAAGCTGTTAACTGCATTTTGTACGTTTTAAGAACGTTGATTACTACGCTTCTCTTCCAGTAAAGTCAGTTGTAGTGTATCTTAATATACAGTACAAGTACGCTCCTTAACATGCATTGGTCTAAAGATGGCATATTGAATTGCCGAAACTGGTTGTGAAAATAGAATAAAATACGTTGTCAAATTGCACTGCTGTTTGGCGATCTTTCTTGTTAAATATTTGAGCACCCGCTGTCCGGCGTCCACAATGGATCAAGAAAGATTTTAATTTACTTTCTTCGTTGTTTTTCCGATGTACGGGTACACAGTAGGAGAGAAACGCTGTCTTTTGCCCGTTTAACCTGATAATTTGTCCCTTGAGTTTCCATTCTTAATGTCTCCTCTTTGTTGTGAATAGACTACCTACCTTTGTCTAAAACGAATTTACAGCATCTTGCATCATTTTACTTTTAGAAAGGTGTTCTGCGCCGACAAACTGTATGAAAGAGCCTTGGTTCTTCTTACATCATGCTTTCATTATCAAGAGCAAGGTTCTGCCCCCCTAATGCCCTTACCTGCCCTAAAGTGAAACAAATTCTGGCAAATATTAGATTTTCTTTTTTCATTCTTTTTCAGGCAGTTGGATGTCTGAAGTATTTTGCTGATGGTGCGATATCTCTTGCCTTTGCTGTCTGCATTTGATGTGTTTTGGATTTTTGATGATTATATTTTCCTGAAAGCCCGAGGACTCGCTCCTGTCATATGGAATCTACGCTAGTGAATAGATTCTATAATAACTGCTTAGTTGTCACTGTCCTCCTGCCCTAAACACCCAACAGACATAGAAAGCACGAAGATAGGTTATCTAAGTGTTCTATTGTACCTCTTTAGATTTCGAGTCTCCCAAATCTCTGACTCAAGTAGTGGATCCTCCACGTCTTGTTAATCGACTCCCACATCTTCTTACATGAAGTAAGCGATAGTTCCTCCTCTCTCTGTGTTCTGGTATTCACCCTCTCTTCTGCATTTAACAGTAGAATATCTTTTGCACTTTTGTAGCTGACGCCTTCACTTTTAGTTTTACTAAACGTTGTTTTGGCTTTTGTGTACACGGAAGCAGGTTTTCCGGCTCGCCTTGGTACCTAATGCACGCGGTCGAAATGTGTGTCGCCAGCGTTGACACAGACCAGTGCTGTATATTCTACAACGTACCGCAGCAAGGTCGTATACGAAAGAATTGCGAAACGCTGTCGAAGTGTAGTCATCGATCTCAGCAGAGGATTAAGATGTGCTTGATATAGTGTTCTCTCAGATCATTGGCGTGGATGTTGCGAGTTAGAATTCTGCCTCGAGAATCACGACTTGGTGCTTCTTAAGAGGGATTCCAATAATAAACTGTTTTGCATGCTGCCTTCCACTGGGCACGCAAATGAGCACCATTTTGTCTGCGTACAGCGTGAGCTTGACTCTTGGACCAGTTAAGATATAACCATGTGGACATATTGTACAGCAGGAGGCAGTGTATCTGACGGTAGAAACAGCGGCCCTCCAGGAAGGAATTCAGGAGACGTAAATGCGGCCCTGGAATGTCCCGGAAAAAGTGTTTCTACGGCAGACTGACGTGCTACTCTGAAGGGAGAGTTTGTGAGACGTCAAGAAGCGCTTTCCGACGTACATTTGTCTACATCGCTTCGCCTACAAGACTCTGAAGCAGGTGAGTTGTGACATATTTTCTCTGTGGATAAATTGTTTCTCAGGGGAAAGAGCTCATTTTCCATTTGCTGGGGGAGTCGTAATATAACTTCTGCATTTCAGTGGAATCTTTCCAGTGTCTTCGATGTGCAGTGTGGGGTGGGTGGGGAAGGGACGGGTGGGGGTGAGGGCTGAGGAGCAGAAGGGGCTAGTGGGATCTTGAGTCCAACTCCCGTTCACAGCCGTTACCACAGCCAAAACGCTAAAGAAGTTAAAAGGCTAAAAGGAACTAGACATATACAAAAGTTGTTTTCACTGGATTTGTTTGAAATCGGCCAAAGGGCAATATAGAAGTGGCTAAGCATTTCACCACGGACTGAGGGGTACACTTCCAGTAAATATCAAGGACAAAAGAATATTTCAATTTTTCGATACACTTTCTCTCTGTTATTTGTCGTTTGATCTTCGGAATGGCTGTATCTCATAATTTAGTCTCATCGAGAACGATACCTCTTCTCTGGTATTTCTTACTTCGTTATTCATGGATGCGACAGACTGCAAATTAATTTGCAAGTTTGTATTTAGTATCCATCAGTAAATTAGACACGCACTTCGTGGTTCAAGTTCAAAAACCAGTAAAACATTTCCGTGGAGATACAAGGACACATTCACAATAACAGTTGCATTTTGTAGTTGAAAGATTTTGAGATTTTGTAGAGTTGAAAAGAAGAAGTGTTATTTAAAAATAGAACTCAACCGACGCTGAACTGTGATAAACAGAACAGAACCCAACTTTATTTTGAAAATAGCTATATTCTTTAATATTTATGATATTTCATTTTGTAGAAAATATTTGGAGGGTGTGAAAGTTCAAGACCTACTCCGTCTCCGCATCGACGATTTTCAGATTCTAATGCTGACGTGGGCGGAAGACATCTGCAGGAAGTCCAACGAAATCTGTGCGTATGACGGCCAGAAAGCTGCGTCTCAATAAACAGTATCCAAATTCTTGCAGAAAATTTGTGAAAATCACCAAAAGACACATACAGGAAACTCTAAACATCATTGTAGGTTTTGGCAACCTTCTCATATTGCATGGTAGAAGCACTGAAAACGCTGTTGTGCAATTAACGGAAAATGTTGCATTAGAATTGGTAAAGCTTATTGGCTCAAGTTACGACGAGAGCTCAATAATGGCAGGTGAAGTTAAAGGATTTCAACAAAGGATCGAAGATAAATTTCCAGTGGTGTATTATCACTGTGATTCTCATCAGTTGAACCCAGAGGTCAACGACTTCGTCCCGGTGGAGGTTCGAGTCCTCCCATGGGCATTGGTATGTGTGTTTGTCCTTAGGATAATTTAAGCTAAGTGGTGTGTAAGCTTAGGGACCGATGAGCATAGCAGTTAAGCTCCATAAGATTTCACACACACTGGAACATTTGGTCAATGACTTCCATAAAGTATGACAAATTAGAAACGCAGCTGAAACGATAAAACAAATAGTAATATTTCTTAGGAGTGTATCCTTCGAAGGGAACAAAAATGATTACGAGTGTTTAAAACAAGCTGATCTTAAAAGTACGCGTGTTTACGACTGTTTCCTAAGCTTGTTACAGCAACGAAGTAGGCAGTAAGTAGTCCACTGATTATGAGACTATGCCTCATGAACCTTCGAGTTAGATGTGAAACATCATCAGTAACATTCAGCGTGTATCGCAAAACCATGTGAGGGTGTTCGTCTCGTCAGGAGGAACTTATAAATTACAGTCTGTGGAATTCGACCAATCCCCTTCATATGCATTCACATGTCGCAGACGATACACTCACGAAGACAGACACACAGATTACCATACTCAACTCAAATACAAGAAAATTATCCAACACACAGAACAATTCCAAAAAAAATTATGAGGACAGACAAGGATTGCGATAGGATATGCAAAAGAATAAATAATTACACATCATCCATTTTCCCTCCACAGTCTTTGAGTGTATTATAGGAAATAAAGCCGATGGTGGATTGATATCTGAATTTTGCGAAACGAATGTGTAAAAGCGACAATGTTACCCTTTCAACAAGAAGAATAAAATCGTAGAATATTTAATAACGTTTGTTTTATTTGAAAATTCTTAAGAGTTTTCACATTAAAAACTTGGACACATCACTTTTCAGAACAGTCTTGTTCAAACGCTCATGTAAGGTGCAGGGAAATGAAAACGAGACAGATGAAAACAAAATAGGCCACATACGAGTAGGACTTGCAAAGTAGGATGAGCAAATTTAATTACGTATATAGTCAGTTTATCCATTCTGCTAATCATGAATCTACACCTTTTTTGCCAGTTATCATCATTGATATCGGCAGGATATCGGTCCCAACGATTCCACGATTTTTGAGAATGTTATGATTTAAAGTCTGACGTTGGATAACAAATAAAATATATTTTCGTATTTAATAACTACAAACTAGCAATTCTCGTTTTTCTCTGTTACTTGTAATGTTCAAAAATGTCCAAATGTGCGTGAAATCTTATGAGACTTAACTGCTAAGGTCATCAGTTCCTAAGCTTACACACTACTTAACCTAAATTATCCTAAGGACAAACACACACACCCAAGCCCGAGGGAGGACTCGAAACTCTGCCGGAACCAGCCGCACAGTCCATGACTGCAGCGCCTTAAACCGCGCGGCTACTTGTACTGTGGAACCTTGCTTCTAGCCAAATTTCATGATTATAGGTCAATTGAAGTACCCTATAGGTTCTGAAGAGTGAGTTTGCAAGTATCAAAACACGTGACGTAAATGTCCATATCTGTTGGCTACTTTGTCCTAGACCCTTACATTCATTACATCGCCTAGGGCCTCTAGGCCTCAGTGTGTGCCATAAATATCAACTTGATACGTCACCCGTTCCCCAGAAAAAGGGGCTTAACTGACGGACTACCAGATAGTGTGCCAGAGGGCTTTTGGCTTTGATAAGGCCCGCCTCGAGTTCTTGTCCTGTGCGGATTACTCATCTCAGACTAGCGCTTGCAACCTGTGTCCTCTAATTATTTGCTGAATATATTCCAATCTCTTTCTTCCTCTATAGTTTTGCCCTCTACAGCTCCCATAACACCATGCAACTCATTCCCTGATGTCTTGATACATATCCTGTCATAATGTCCCTAGTCCTTGTCAGTGTTTTCCACATATCCCTTTCCCCTCCGATTCTGCGCAGAACTCCCTCATTTCTTAGTTTATCAGTCCATCTAATCTTCAACATTCATGTGTAGCACCACATCTCAAATGCGTCGATTCTCTTCTGTTCCGGTTCTTCCATAGTCCACGTTTCACTTCCATAAAACGCTGTGCTCCAGACGTACATTCTCAGAAATTTCTTCCTCAACTTCAGGCTTAAGTTTGATACTAGCAGACTTCTCTTGGCCAAGAGCCCTTTATGCCAGTGATAGTCTGCTTTTGAAGTCCTGCTTGCTCCGTCCGTCGCTGGTTGTTTTGCTACCTAGGTCGTAACATCATCTGCTTCCTGATTCCCAATTCTAATGTTAACTTTTTCGCTCTTCATTTCTGCTGTTTCTCAGTACCTTGGTCCTTCTTCCATTTACTCTAAATCCATATTATGTACTCATTAGACTGTTCATTCGATTCAACACATCCTTACAATTTCTCTTCACTTTCACTGAGGATACCAATGTCATCAGCGAATCTTATCACTGACATCCTTTCACCTTCAGTTTTAATCCAACTCTTGAACCTTTCTTTTATTTCCTTCTCCGATGTATGGATTGAAAAGTAAGGGCGCAGGAATACATCCCTGTCTTATACACTTTTTAATCGAAGCACCTCGTCCTTGGTCTTCCAGTCTTACTGTTCCCTCTTGGTTCTCTAATATATTGTATAATACCTGCCTTTTCCTATAGCTTACCACTATTTTTCTCAAAACTTCGAACTTCTTACGCCATTTTACATCGTCCAACGCTTTTTCCAGGTCGGCAAATCCAATAAAGGTGTCTTGATTTTTGTTCAGCCTTACTTCATCAACAGCAACGTCAGAATAGCCTGTCTGGTGCCTTTACCTTTCCCAAAGTCCTACTGATCGTCATCTACAACCCGTTCAACTTTCTTCTCCATTCTTCTATATTGCGACAATTCTCACACTTGTCGGCTCCTGCCGTCTTCGGAATTGTTTGGGTGATGTTTTTCCGAAAATCAGATGGTATGTGGCCAGACTCATACATTCTACACACGAACGTGAATAGTCGTTTTATGGCCACATCCCCTAATGGTTCTAGAAACCCCACGGAATTTTATGTATCCCTTTTACCTTATTTGATCTTACGTCTTCCACAGCTCTTTTCAGTTTTCATTCTAATACTAACTACCATATCTCTTCCCTGTCGACTCGTGTTTCTTCTTCTATCATGTCATCAGACAAGTTTTCCCCGGACGTTTTCAATGTACTCTTTCCACCCAACCGCTCTCTGCCCTGCATTTAACGGTGTAGTTGCCACTGAAGTCTTAATATTACCACCCTTACTTTTAATTTCGCCGAAGGCTGTTTTGACCTTTGTAGTGCTGAATCCTTCCTTCAACAACATTCCTTGTTCAGTGTCTACAAATTTTTCATGTTGCCATTTTGCCTTAGCGTCCCTGCGCTTCCTATTTATTTCGCTCCTAAGTGACTTGTATTTCTGTACTCCTGAATGTCCATGAACATATTTTACGTCCATTTTTCGTCGATCAGTGGAAGTATTTCGTCTGTTATCCAAGATTTACTCGCGGTTGTCTCCCTTGTCCTTCCGGTTTTCTTTCCCGTTATTAGAAATGTTCATTCCCCCTCAACTTTAATGTCTTATACTGTCTTGCAATCCAGTATCTAATTTCGGAATCTCTGCCTGACGATGGCGTAATATAACTGAAATCTTCCCGTATCTCCCGCCGTGTTGAAGTATTCCACCTTCTCCTGTGATTCTGCGGGTTATTTTGATAAAACACTGTATATACAGTTCCGTACAGTAAATGGCACAACTCCAGTAATAAATATAGACTCTGAACAGAAGTCTATAGCTAAGGTAGAATTTTAAAAATTTTTAGGTGTGTCCATTTATGAAAGGTTAAACTGGAAGCAACACATTGATGGTCTGCTGAACCATCTGAGTTCAGCTACGTATGCTATTTGGGTTATTGCAAATTTTTGTCATAAAAATCTCAGTAAATTAGCTTACTATGCCTACTTTCATTCACTGCTTTCGTATGGCATCATATTCTGGGGTAATTCATCGTTGAGTAGAAAAGTATTCATTGCTCAAAATCGTGTAATCTGAATAATTGCTGGAGCCCACCCACGGTCATCGTGCAGACATCTATTTAAGGATCTAGGGATCCTCACAGTAACCTCACAGTATATATATATATTCACTTATGAAACTTGTTTTTAATAATCCAACCCAGTTCAAAAGTAATAGCAGTGTGCATAGCTATAACACCAGGAGAAAGGATGATCTTAACTATGCAGGGTTAAATCTGACTTTGGCATAGAAAGGGGTAAATTATGCTGCCACAAAAGTCTTTGGTCACCTACCAAACAGCATCAAAAGCCTGACAGATAGCCAACTAACATTTAAAAATAAATTAAAATAATTTCTAGATGACAACTCCTTCTACTCATTGGCTGAATTTTTAGATATAAATTAAGGAAAAAAAAGAAAATAACAACAACTTAAACATCAGTTTTGATCCATTATAAATGGTTTTTGAAAGCCTGCGACTGTAGATACAATAGGTTTGTTTATAAATAAATAAATCTTCTGCTACCAGTCACGATTTTCTTTATTTTACTATTTGCACGACGAGTTTCGAGAAATAATTCCCATTTTCAAGTGCGTTTTTATGATGTGTGTTAAGCCATTTCTTTTGATGTTGTCAGTGTGTGTGAGTCTGCTTCATTTTGTTGACTTTTACTGTAATACATAAGAAACGCGATTTTTAGTTGGGTGTCAATATTTTCTGTGAGGTTAGTGGCTAAAGTTTGAGAACAATTTGTACTTACAATTTTCTAATGGTCCATTTGTGTAGAGAGTCACACACACTTAACATCACACACAACTTGTACATTTTACACATCGAAAATATCTGATATAAACAAAACAGTTACAAAGATCTTCTTATAGGTAGTTCACAGAGATAACATTATAGGTCTTCCACAGATTACGATATGCTTTTGTACAGAGGTTAATTTATCTTTACAATTTGGCTCATGAATTACTTATACTGATTTTACATTTGTGCTTATTTCTATGTTTTACTATTTTTATTTAAGTATATTATCAAAACATCTGAAGAAATTCACTGATTCATTTTCAAGTTTTTCATTTAATATTTTATCTTCATATTTTCTATAATGTGAATATATCTCCAGTTCTTCAAGCAAATCCATTTTATGTCCTTTATCTAGTCGGTGGAGTACTTTGACATTTTGCTCTATTTTTCCAAATGGGTGTCCTGTTTTATGTATGTGTGTTGCTATTGCTGATGTAGCGTGTTTGTTGTGGGTGTATGCTCTAATGTGCTCTGTGTACCTGGTGTTGATATTTCGGCCTGTTTGTCCTATGTAGAACTTGGAGCATTCCTGGCATGTTACCTTGTATATTCCAGAGTCTGAATATGGATCATGATTACACTTTATATTATGTATTAGTTTTTGGTGTAGTTTATTGGATGTAGAAAACCCAATTTTTACTCTGTGATTTTTGAAAATATTTGCAATCTTCTGTGATACATTGCCTATGTATGGAATGCTAGATATATATTTGTTTTTCTCTTTTTCTTCTGTGGTGCAGTTTGTACCTGGGTTTCTCTTCATTTTGTCTAAGATTGTGTCAACCATGGAAGCATTGTAACCATTGGCAACTGCAATCTTCTTCACTGTGTTTATTTCTTGTTGCATATTTTCTTGGTTCAATGGTATTTTTGTTGCCCTATGCAGCATTGACCTGTAAGCTGCCTGTTTATGAATATTTGGGTGACATGAGGTTGCAGGGATTGTGGTGTCAGTCATTGTGTTTTTCCTATAAATTTTGAATGTGCATGTGTTGTTGTGTCTTGTAATATTTAGGTCCAGAAAGTTGATACTTTTATTTTGCTCATGTTCCACTGTAAATTTGATTTTCTCATTTAGATTATTGAAATGATTAAGAATGTCTGTGATGTCTTTGGTCTCTCCTTTCACTAACAGTAGTGTGTCATCTACATATCTCCTATAAAATTCTATTTTCTTTAGGCAGGGTTCTTGGCTGTCAAATAATTTTTGTTCTAAGTGATTTAAGTATATGTCAGCTATGGTACCAGATATACATGATCCCATTGCTAGGCCATCTGGTAGCTTATAAATGTTGTCATTAAAGGTAAAGTAGTTGTAACTTAGGGTTAGCTGAAGGAAATCCATAAATTCTACAATCTCTGTGTATGAAAGTTTCTTGTGTTGCATAAGGTTCTTTTGTATTACTGTTAGAGCTTCTTGTATGGGTATGTTTGAATAAAGGTTGGTAATGTCAAGTGATATAAACTGTGCATCTTCGGTGAGCTTTCTGGTTCTTAGTTCTTTGGCTAGAATCATGCTGTTTTTTATGGCATATGTTGTTTCATATGTATAATTTTTCACCAGTATGTTATTCAGTTTTTGAGACAGTTTGTATGCTGGGCTGTTTATAGAGTTGACCACAGGACGTATCGGGTATCCATTTTTGTGTATTTTTGGTTGTGCTCTTAGGCGTGGTGCTTTTGGATTCATACATGTAAGGTATTTCTTTTCATTTTCTGTCAACAGGAAATGTGTGTTCTTTAATTGTTCCTTAATTTTACTTTGGAATTGTTTGGTTGGGTCTTTTTCAATGTGCTGAATGTTATTAGCAGCAAAAAATTCATTTGTTTTGTCTATGTATTCTTTTTCTTTCATCACAACTAATGTATTACTTTTGTCTGACTTTACAACTATGGATTGGTTGTTTTCCAGTTTATTGTTTATAGATTTTAAAGTTTTTGTATCATTTATTGTATATTTAGATCTAAACTTATCTTTATTCATTTCTTTCTCAAGAAGCTTGCTTACTTTGTGTCCTATTGCTGCTTTTGTATTTGAATTTAATTTTGCAGCATCTGCTGCACTTTTAGTTGGAGCTATAACCTGTTTCAGTGTATGGTTGTTGAGGTTAGGTTCTACGTTGTATTTTAGTCCTTTTTGGAGTAGATCGTTTTCTCTTTGGTTGAACTTTATGTCAGTGTTGTTTACCACTCTACTGTAAAATGTGTGTTTGTTTTTGTCAGTTATCTCAAGGTTGGATCTCTTGTCTTGTTTGGATGTCAAGGTCTGTAGTTTCTTGTTATGTGTGTTGCAAATCGTCAAGTACTCTTTGTCGACTACTTCCTGGATATGCCTGCAAATTCTGTCATATACTGTAGGTTCCATGTTGTTTGCTGCTTCTATCTGCATGTTGAGTAGCTTTCTGTTTAGTAAGTCCTTTTTCTTATGTAACTGCCTTATTTCGGTTTTCAGCCAGAGTTTTTCTGCTTTATGTTTTATAAGTTTTGCTATGTTGCTGCTAGAACATATTTTCACTTTTATATATTTCGGAATTATGCCTAGTTGTTGACAGTGCTTGTTGAATCTTATGTGTGCAACTGTTTTTAGTACTTTCATTTTGAGGTTTTTGTATTTATATATAGCTTTCATTGCCTGGCTTGGCACTAATAATCTGATTTGATCCATTATAAATGGTTTTTGAAAGCCTGCGACTGTAGATACAATAGGTTTGTTTATAAATAAATAAATCTTCTGCTACCAGTCACGATTTTCTTTATTTTACTATTTGCACGACGCGTTTCGAGAAATAATTCCCATTTTCAAGTGCGTTTTTATGATGTGTGTTAAGCCATTTCTTTTGATGTTGTCAGTGTGTGTGAGTCTGCTTCATTTTGTTGACTTTTACTGTAATACATAAGAAACGCGATTTTTAGTTGGGTGTCAATATTTTCTGTGAGGTTAGTGGCTAAAGTTTGAGAACAATTTGTACTTACAATTTTCTAATGGTCCATTTGTGTAGAGAGTCACACACACTTAACATCACACACAACTTGTACATTTTACACATCGAAAATATCTGATATAAACAAAACAGTTACAAAGATCTTCTTATAGGTAGTTCACAGAGATAACATTATAGGTCTTCCACAGATTATGATATGCTTTTGTACAGAGGTTAATTTATCTTTACAATTTGGCTCATGAATTACTTATACTGATTTTACATTTGTGCTTATTTCTATGTTTTACTATTTTTATTTAAGTATATTATCAAAACATCTGAAGAAATTCACTGATTCATTTTCAAGTTTTTCATTTAATATTTTATCTTCATATTTTCTATAATGTGAATATATCTCCAGTTCTTCAAGCAAATCCATTTTATGTCCTTTATCTAGTCGGTGGAGTACTTTGACATTTTGCTCTATTTTTCCAAATGGGTGTCCTGTTTTATGTATGTGTGTTGCTATTGCTGATGTAGCGTGTTTGTTGTGGGTGTATGCTCTAATGTGCTCTGTGTACCTGGTGTTGATATTTCGGCCTGTTTGTCCTATGTAGAACTTGGAGCATTCCTGGCATGTTACCTTGTATATTCCAGAGTCTGAATATGGATCATGATTACACTTTATATTATGTATTAGTTTTTGGTGTAGTTTATTGGATGTAGAAAACCCAATTTTTACTCTGTGATTTTTGAAAATATTTGCAATCTTCTGTGATACATTGCCTATGTATGGAATGCTAGATATATATTTGTTTTTCTCTTTTTCTTCTGTGGTGCAGTTTGTACCTGGGTTTCTCTTCATTTTGTCTAAGATTGTGTCAACCATGGAAGCATTGTAACCATTGGCAACTGCAATCTTCTTCACTGTGTTTATTTCTTGTTGCATATTTTCTTGGTTCAATGGTGTTTTTGTTGCCCTATGCAGCATTGACCTGTAAGCTGCCTGTTTATGAATATTTGGGTGACATGAGGTTGCAGGGATTGTGGTGTCAGTCATTGTGTTTTTCCTATAAATTTTGAATGTGCATGTGTTGTTGTGTCTTGTAATATTTAGGTCCAGAAAGTTGATACTTTTATTTTGCTCATGTTCCACTGTAAATTTGATTTTCTCATTTAGATTATTGAAATGATTAAGAATGTCTGTGATGTCTTTGGTCTCTCCTTTCACTAACAGTAGTGTGTCATCTACATATCTCCTATAAAATTCTATTTTCTTTAGGCAGGGTTCTTGGCTGTCAAATAATTTTTGTTCTAAGTGATTTAAGTATATGTCAGCTATGGTACCGGATATACATGATCCCATTGCTAGGCCATCTGGTAGCTTATAAATGTTGTCATTAAAGGTAAAGTAGTTGTAACTTAGGGTTAGCTGAAGGAAATCCATAAATTCTACAATCTCTGTGTATGAAAGTTTCTTGTGTTGCATAAGGTTCTTTTGTATTACTGTTAGAGCTTCTTGTATGGGTATGTTTGAATAATCCAATAGTTGTAAAGTCAGACAAAAGTAATACATTAGTTGTGATGAAAGAAAAAGAATACATAGACAAAACAAATGAATTTTTTGCTGCTAATAACATTCAGCACATTGAAAAAGACCCAACCAAACAATTCCAAAGTAAAATTAAGGAACAATTAAAGAACACACATTTCCTGTTGACAGAAAATGAAAAGAAATACCTTACATGTATGAATCCAAAAGCACCACGCCTATGAGCACAACCAAAAATACACAAAAATGGATACCCGATACGTCCTGTGGTCAACTCTATAAACAGCCCAGCATACAAACTGTCTCAAAAACTGAATAACATACTGGTGAAAAATTATACATATGAAACAACATATGCCATAAAAAACAGCATGATTCTAGCCAAAGAACTAAGAACCAGAAAGCTCCCCCAAGATGCACTGTTTATATCACTTGACATCACCAACCTTTATTCAAACATACCCATACAAGAAGCTCTAACAGTAATACAAAAGAACCTTATGCAACACAAGAAACTTTCATACACAGAGATTGTAGAATTTATGGATTTCCTTCAGCTAACCCTAAGTTACAACTACTTTACCTTTAATGACAACATTTATAAGCAACCAGATGGCCTAGCAATGGGATCATGTATATCCGGTACCATAGCTGACATATACTTAAATCACTTAGAACAAAAATTATTTGACAGCCAAGAACCCTGCCTAAAGAAAATAGAATTTTATAGGAGATATGTAGATGACACACTACTGTTAGTGAAAGGAGAGACCAAAGACATCACAGACATTCTTAATCATTTCAATAATCTAAATGAGAAAATCAAATTTACAGTGGAACATGAGCAAAATAAAAGTATCAACTTTCTGGACCTAAATATTACAAGACACAACAACACATGCACATTCAAAATTTATAGGAAAAACACAATGACTGACACCACAATCCCTGCAACCTCATGTCACCCAAATATTCATAAACAGGCAGCTTACAGGTCAATGCTGCATAGGGCAACAAAATACCATTGAACCAAGAAAATATGCAACAAGAAATAAACACAGTGAAGAAGATTGCAGTTGCCAATGGTTACAATGCTTCCATGGTTGACACAATCTTAGACAAAATGAAGAGAAACCCAGGTACAAACTGCACCACAGAAGAAAAAGAGAAAAACAAATATATATCTAGCATTCCATACATAGGCAATGTATCACAGAAGATTGCAAATATTTTCAAAAATCACAGAGTAAAAATTGGGTTTTCTACATCCAATAAACTACACCAAAAACTAATACATAATATAAAGTGTAATCATGATCCATATTCAGACTCTGGAATATACAAGGTAACATGCCAGGAATGCTCCAAGTTCTACATAGGACAAACAGGCCGAAATATCAACACCAGGTACACAGAGCACATTAGAGCATACACCCACAACAAACACGCTACATCAGCAATAGCAACACACATACATAAAACAGGACACCCATTTGGAAAAATAGAGCAAAATGTCAAAGTACTCCACCGACTAGATAAAGGACATAAAATGGATTTGCTTGAAGAACTGGAGATATATTCACATTATAGAAAATATGAAGATAAAATATTAAATGAAAAACTTGAAAATGAATCAGTGAATTTCTTCAGATGTTTTGATAATATACTTAAATAAAAATAGTAAAACATAGAAATAAGCACAAATGTAAAATCAGTATAAGTAATTCATGAGCCAAATTGTAAAGATAAATTAACCTCTGTACAAAAGCATATCGTAATCTGTGGAAGACCTATAATGTTATCTCTGTGAACTACCTATAAGAAGATCTTTGTAACTGTTTTGTTTATATCAGATATTTTCGATGTGTAAAATGTACAAGTTGTGTGTGATGTTAAGTGTGTGTGACTCTCTACACAAATGGACCATTAGAAAATTGTAAGTACAAATTGTTCTCAAACTTTAGCCACTAACCTCACAGAAAATATTGACACCCAACTAAAAATCGCGTTTCTTATGTATTACAGTAAAAGTCAACAAAATGAAGCAGACTCACACACACTGACAACATCAAAAGAAATGGCTTAACACACATCATAAAAACGCACTTGAAAATGGGAATTATTTCTCGAAACGCGTCGTGCAAATAGTAAAATAAAGAAAATCGTGACTGGTAGCAGAAGATTTATTTATTTATAAACAAACCTATTGTATCTACAGTCGCAGGCTTTCAAAAACCATTTATAATGGATCAAATCAGATTATTAGTGCCAAGCCAGGCAATGAAAGCTATATATAAATACAAAAACCTCAAAATGAAAGTACTAAAAACAGTTGCACACATAAGATTCAACAAGCACTGTCAACAACTAGGCATAATTCCGAAATATATAAAAGTGAAAATATGTTCTAGCAGCAACATAGCAAAACTTATAAAACATAAAGCAGAAAAACTCTGGCTGAAAACCGAAATAAGGCAGTTACATAAGAAAAAGGACTTACTAAACAGAAAGCTACTCAACATGCAGATAGAAGCAGCAAACAACATGGAACCTACAGTATATGACAGAATTTGCAGGCATATCCAGGAAGTAGTCGACAAAGAGTACTTGACGATTTGCAACACACATAACAAGAAACTACAGACCTTGACATCCAAACAAGACAAGAGATCCAACCTTGAGATAACTGACAAAAACAAACACACATTTTACAGTAGAGTGGTAAACAACACTGACATAAAGTTCAACCAAAGAGAAAACGATCTACTCCAAAAAGGACTAAAATACAACGTAGAACCTAACCTCAACAACCATACACTGAAACAGGTTATAGCTCCAACTAAAAGTGCAGCAGATGCTGCAAAATTAAATTCAAATACAAAAGCAGCAATAGGACACAAAGTAAGCAAGCTTCTTGAGAAAGAAATGAATAAAGATAAGTTTAGATCTAAATATACAATAAATGATACAAAAACTTTAAAATCTATAAACAATAAACTGGAAAACAACCAATCCATAGTTGTAAAGTCAGACAAAAGTAATACATTAGTTGTGATGAAAGAAAAAGAATACATAGACAAAACAAATGAATTTTTTGCTGCTAATAACATTCAGCACATTGAAAAAGACCCAACCAAACAATTCCAAAGTAAAATTAAGGAACAATTAAAGAACACACATTTCCTGTTGACAGAAAATGAAAAGAAATACCTTACATGTATGAATCCAAAAGCACCACGCCTAAGAGCACAACCAAAAATACACAAAAATGGATACCCGATACGTCCTGTGGTCAACTCTATAAACAGCCCAGCATACAAACTGTCTCAAAAACTGAATAACATACTGGTGAAAAATTATACATATGAAACAACATATGCCATAAAAAACAGCATGATTCTAGACAAAGAACTAAGAACCAGAAAGCTCACCCAAGATGCACTGTTTATATCACTTGACATCACCAACCTTTATTCAAACATACCCATACAAGAAGCTCTAACAGTAATACAAAAGAACCTTATGCAACACAAGAAACTTTCATACACAGAGATTGTAGAATTTATGGATTTCCTTCAGCTAACCCTAAGTTACAACTACTTTACCTTTAATGACAACATTTATAAGCAACCAGATGGCCTAGCAATGGGATCATGTATATCCAGTACCATAGCTGACATATACTTAAATCACTTAGAACAAAAATTATTTGACAGCCAAGAACCCTGCCTAAAGAAAATAGAATTTTATAGGAGATATGTAGATGACACACTACTGTTAGTGAAAGGAGAGACCAAAGACATCACAGACATTCTTAATCATTTCAATAATCTAAATGAGAAAATCAAATTTACAGTGGAACATGAGCAAAATAAAAGTATCAACTTTCTGGACCTAAATATTACAAGACACAACAACACATGCACATTCAAAATTTATAGGAAAAACACAATGACTGACACCACAATCCCTGCAACCTCATGTCACCCAAATATTCATAAACAGGCAGCTTACAGGTCAATGCTGCATAGGGCAACAAAAATACCATTGAACCAAGAAAATATGCAACAAGAAATAAACACAGTGAAGAAGATTGCAGTTGCCAATGGTTACAATGCTTCCATGGTTGACACAATCTTAGACAAAATGAAGAGAAACCCAGGTACAAACTGCACCACAGAAGAAAAAGAGAAAAACAAATATATATCTAGCATTCCATACATAGGCAATGTATCACAGAAGATTGCAAATATTTTCAAAAATCACAGAGTAAAAATTGGGTTTTCTACATCCAATAAACTACACCAAAAACTAATACATAATATAAAGTGTAATCATGATCCATATTCAGACTCTGGAATATACAAGGTAACATGCCAGGAATGCTCCAAGTTCTACATAGGACAAACAGGCCGAAATATCAACACCAGGTACACAGAGCACATTAGAGCATACACCCACAACAAACACGCTACATCAGCAATAGCAACACACATACATAAAACAGGACACCCATTTGGAAAAATAGAGCAAAATGTCAAAGTACTCCACCGACTAGATAAAGGACATAAAATGGATTTGCTTGAAGAACTGGAGATATATTCACATTATAGAAAATATGAAGATAAAATATTAAATGAAAAACTTGAAAATGAATCAGTGAATTTCTTCAGATGTTTTGATAATATACTTAAATAAAAATAGTAAAACATAGAAATAAGCACAAATGTAAAATCAGTATAAGTAATTCATGAGCCAAATTGTAAAGATAAATTAACCTCTGTACAAAAGCATATCATAATCTGTGGAAGACCTATAATGTTATCTCTGTGAACTACCTATAAGAAGATCTTTGTAACTGTTTTGTTTATATCAGATATTTTCGATGTGTAAAATGTACAAGTTGTGTGTGATGTTAAGTGTGTGTGACTCTCTACACAAATGGACCATTAGAAAATTGTAAGTACAAATTGTTCTCAAACTTTAGCCACTAACCTCGCAGAAAATATTGACACCCAACTAAAAATCGCGTTTCTTATGTATTACAGTAAAAGTCAACAAAATGAAGCAGACTCACACACACTGACAACATCAAAAGAAATGGCTTAACACACATCATAAAAACGCACTTGAAAATGGGAATTATTTCTCGAAACGCGTCGTGCAAATAGTAAAATAAAGAAAATCGTGACTGGTAGCAGAAGATTTATTTATTTATAAACAAACCTATTGTATCTACAGTCGCAGGCTTTCAAAAACCATTTATAATGGATCAAATCAGATTATTAGTGCCAAGCCAGGCAATGAAAGCTATATATTGCATGGGGGCTTAATTAAATAAATTTGATTGTACTTTTAATTTTAGTATGTCCGATTACGTAAGTCTCGTAATCGGTTGGCCCTGACTAGAATTGTTACGCTATCTGACTGCAGAGAACAATGTAAGAAAATTTCAGTAAACACAGTTAATTAATTAAGTCCCCAGCAACTAAAAAAACCAACAAAACCAATAAGCACAAAAGTAACTGTTCTGTATGTGGGAGTGTGACTCAACGTCCACATCTGGCACGGTTCTTCTCAAACAAGACAAGAATTCTTAAATACCAATTATACCGACGTGACAAAAGAAATTTAGAAAAACTATAATTACGCAAGAAAACCAAAATTCACTCTAATACAAGAACACGAGCCAGATGCTTTGTTGACTGAACCTGTAGTGACACATTATTTCAGATACACAACTAATAAAGGAACATTATAAATTTTACCTTCATATATATTGACGAAATGCACTCATTACAATAACATCTGCTATCTCTCCCATCAAATAACTGCATAAGACATGGAACTATACTCTTTACTACAACATCTTGCTCCAACTTCACAACAACCACGAGCTCTCGACAAAACTGTCCTCTACGATCTCTTCACAAGCACTGACTTTCACGAACTCTCAACAACCACTGACTTCTACAATCTCATAACAAGCACTGTCCTCTCCGATGTTACAACAAGCACTCTCTGGCGCAGTGGCACAGTGTAGTCACCTTTCATATGCCCCTCCTCCACAGGCCAGAATTTGATGGTATTTTTGCCAGCATTGGTGGTGAAAATACCACCAAATTCGTCCACAAAAATACAGACAAAAATAAAAGATAATATTAATACCTAAATATCACATAATTAGTTAAAATTTTGGCTTTGCACTGACCTTTTACTAACCTAATATATGAAATACAGTAAGCAATACAACTTCTTTTCATGCATGTGGCTTTACATAATAGTTTACACAATATACAAAAAAAACCAGTTTATACAAATGTTCACATAAAATGCCTTCAATGATTAGTCTATACAAAAAAAAGATACTAACAGGTGACATCTTTTCAGTAGGAGCAGTCCATCAGTTGCACCCAGTAAAGTTTAGCAGGTACACCCAGCAACAAGTCACATTAATTCAGTAGAAGCAATCCATCAGATGCACCCAGCAATGTTAAGCAGGTGCAGACACCAACAAGTGACATTAGTTCAGTAGAAACAGTTCCATCTGTTGCACCTAGCAATGTTGAGCAGGTGTAGACAGCAACAGGTGACTTCATTTCAGTAAAAACAGTTCATCAGTTGCACCCAGCAATGTTGAGTAGGTGCAGACACCAACAAGTGACATCATTTCAGTAGAAGCAGTCCATTAGTGGCACCCAGCAATGTTGAGTTGGTGCAGACAGCAACCAGTGACCATCATTTCAGTAAAAACAGTTCATCAGTTGCACCCAGCAATGTTGAGCAGGTGCACACAGCAACAAGTCACATTAGTTCAGTAGAAGCAGTTCATTAGTGGCACCCAGCAATGTTGAGCAGGTGCAGACAGCAACCAGTGACTTCATTTCAGTAGAAGCAGTCCATCAGTTGCACCCCGCTTGAGAGCAGGTGCAGACACCAACAAGTGACACCATTTCAGTAGGAGTAGTCCATCAGTTGCACCCAGCAATGTTGAGCAGGTGCAGACAGCAACAAGTGACTTCATTTCAGTAGAAATAGTTCATCAGTTGCACCCAGCAATGTTGAGCAGGTGCACACAGCAACAAGTCACATTAGTTCAGTAGAAGCAGTTCATTAGTGGCACCCAGCAATGTTGAGCAGGTGCAGACAGCAACCAGTGACTTCATTTCAGTAGAAGCAGTCCATCAGTTGCACCCCGCTTGAGAGCAGGTGCAGACACCAACAAGTGACATCATTTCAGTAGAAGCAGTTCATCAGTTGCACCCAGCAATGTTGCAGAGGTACACACAGCAACAAGTCACATTAGTTCAGTAGAAGCAGTCCATCAGTTGCACCCAGCAATGTTGAGTAGGTGCAGACAGCAAAAAGTCACATCTCTCAGCAGAAGCAGTTCCATCAAACTCACTAGCACTGTTCACACTGTTCATCAGAGTTTATGAGCACCAATTAAACATGTCCTAGTGGCACCACTCATGTAGAAAAGGTACCAGTAACAGTCCATGATTATTTTTTTACAATTACTGATCACACAGTTCATCAGCAGAAATTAAACACGACCAAATGTCACACATCATGTTGAAAAGTGCAGGTAACAGTTCAGAATATTTATCTTCACTAATCAGACAGTTCAGGCATGAACAATAGTTTGAATGCACATACAGTGCTTTTACACTAACATACAAATCATAACAAACACACAAATGATATCAGATAATTGTCCTATTAACTATTACAATACACAAATACCAGTAAACCTATAATATTTATGGGTGTCAGTGCAAGCCACTACCAACAAATAAAATAATATTTAGGAGATAGGTGGGTAGGATTAGGAAAGGAAAACACACAAAACACACTCACTCATCCTTCATCCACATTAAGTACTACTGTGTAATTGAATAGTGTTAATTGTGTAAATGAAATTCTGTCTAAATCTGATGTTCATCATGTGTATCAAGTAGTACTGGCAGCAATGTATAACAGTCAATAATAGTTAGTCAACGTCATAGTCATCATGTCAAGACCAATGTTTGCCAAGCCAGATCAAAATGTACTGTTGCTGAACAACTGTCAGTGAGCCAAGATATGCAATTACTTCCTCTCTCCAAAAAAAAGTATATACTGCTTAGTTATTTAACAAAGTGTGTGTATAGACTATCTTCCTTCTATTTTAGTGTTCTAGTCTGCTCTCTTCATCCTCCTTGTTCCATAAGACCAACAAAAAAAATATGCATCTCACTTACTTTACCTCTTATAAACCAAAACTCCAATAATCAACAGCATCACATAATCTCAATACGTCACTAATACTTCTTCAATACGTCGATACATATAACTCTTATCATCAACATCATTTACCTTACCTCTTGTCCACAAAAACTCCAATATACTCTCAATACCTATAATAATACATCGATAAATATAAACCTCAGCACCAATATCATTTCACTTCCATAACAACTCTTTCCTCTAGTCAGTCTCCTTGAACAAGTACAGATAAAATCCTAATGCAACTTCAATTCAGCATCCCATACAATCCGAAGACACATTGTCACACACAACCTCTGTGTAATCCATCTGACCCAAATTTTCTACTCATTATAAATTATAAGATACATTTTGGTTCCTTGTCCATCATTAAATAAAAGAAATGCATACCTGACCTCTAACAGACTTAGTTCGAATAACTCTCAGTAATTAAGTACGATTACGGAGTGTGAATGATCATAATATTTCACAGTGTGTACACCACTTCAAGAATCATAGCAGAAGCAAACATGTGGAGTATTTTTTGTGTCAAGTGTCACTTCCTATTTCAATTGCTCACGAAAAATGCAGTGTAATAATTGTCAATCGTCTAAACCTAGTATTGGTATGTCATGTCGTTAGCTTCCTTCCTATTAGCATAAATCTATACAGCTTCCATAAAACCTCAGCTCATGTGACTTCTATGACTTTCTTGTACTAATGTCGTTCGTCGAATGATAGCAGTTAATTTTTTTATCTTAAAAATGTAAGACACTGAGCGTAAGCAAAACTTGCAATAGCGAGTAAATATACCAGTAAAGAACAGAATGTCAACAAGTGGATGCAGCACAATTCCTACAACGAGGCTCTGCCAAGCGAACAATCTATAATTAATCCAATAGTGTGACCTAAACTCTATGTTTATACACAGTATATCAGCATTTCTATACACCAAATTAAAGAGCAGTTATGGCAACAAAACAGAAATGTGTAAATATGTAATCCATATGCATAGCAGTAAACATATATCTTACGTAATAAACAGGTCATTAGCATCATATCAGCATAAGCAAATAAATGTTCATATGTCATCTTAATAAGTAAACATGAAGGCGCAAGCAGATAAATTACAAAGTATAACTTACATACCTAAACACATCAGCACAATAAATCAGGTTACCATTATAATTTAAATAAATAAGCACAGCAGGCACATAATTAAAAAATATGACATCAGTGAAAAAGCAGTGCAGCCAAGCGATGCATAATATATACAAGTTACAACCCAGTTCATTAATCAATAATTGTCAAAATCAGTAAATGTATACAAGCATGTCGCTTCACAAGTAAATTCATAGAACATGAAATTAGCACAAAGTATGAATCACGTAATCGCGAGCAGCAAATTACGTCTAAAGTACGTACCTAAGTGGAAATAGGTTACCTGTAAAATGAACTCAATTAACAGTTACCTTTTTTAGTTAATTAGTTTCTTCTTGGAAATTACATTCTTTCTGAAATTTTCTCGATAGCAGGTCGTCTTAACGTCGGACACGCACAGAATTTACCTGAAGTTCTTAAATATTTTATACAACCGTATCCTGGAAAATACTGAATGTTAATAACACAATTCAACAAGTCCTTATAGCTTTATACTGAATTTAATCGGAGAAATTAGACTGTGTGTTTGTTTACGGCTGTCAGTGCGTTCGCACTGAGCGCTCGATCAGCTGTAGGCGCGTGACGTAGGAAGCTATTGTTCGCGGTCAACGACTGCCTTGTGCGGCGCGCAGACTTCACTGTTGCTTTGAGTATGTGCCGCCGCCAAAACACAGCGCGGTATCCTTGTACTCTCCGCATGTTTACATCTAGCTGTTAGTTTCTCACAAGTATGTCATTCCACAAAAATTTTGACGTTTGATATATGATGTATCCCTTTAGAGCGTCGAGATTTAAGAGTTTCTACTTCAACAGTGTTATCATGTATAATTTTGCGAATTCTATATGGGCCGTTATAAAGCAAAAAAAATTTGCGACACAAGCCTTTCCTTTGTGAGACAAACGGTGGGACTTAATTAATACCTTTTGACCAACCGACAAGATTTTTGAACGACCAGGACGTCTAGCTGATTTCTCTCTTCTTGCAGCCGCAGATGCAATATTTCGTAGAGCCAGGTTAACAACTTCAGAATGCCGCAGTTTCCGTGAAGGCGGAAAAGGAACGATTTCAGAAATGCGATTTGTCGGTGCCTTGTTTTTTAGTATCATTATAGGCGGTAAAGAAGTTGAGTCATTAGGAAGTTCATTCAGAATGTTTTGAAAAATATGAAGATACTGATCCCAAGTTCTGTGATTCTGATGACAATAAAGACGGCACAATTTATTGATTTCCTTCATCCATCTCTCTGAAGCATTAGATTGAGGGTGAAAAAGTGAAATGAAAATTGGTTTGATTTTACGACGCCGTAGAGTACGAAGCCAAATTTTAGAACGAAACTGTGATCCATTATCTGATATAACCTTGTCAACATGACCAACTTCTTTAAGAAAATGTTTGATGAAAGCATTAGATACTGAACGAGCTGCTGCTTTGCGTAAAGGTGTAAAACACACATATTTTGACGTCAACTCCACTGCTACGAAAATGTACGCAAAACCATTAGTAGAACGAACCACTGGACCAAACAAATCGACTGCAGCCATCTCCTTTAATTTCGCTGGAATGATGGGAAACAACGGTGCTCTGTGAGAAATCGTTGGAGGCTTAGCCATTTGACATAATTTGCATTTGGCAAGAACAGATCGAATACGTTTCTCCATATTACTGAAATAACAATTTTCTCGTAATTTATGAAAGCATTTTCTGGGATCAAAGTGTGCATAACTGAAATGCGTATACCAAGTCAGCTTATTAACCCACTCATCAGGAATACAAACTAACCAAACGAAGCTGTCGACCGATTTCCGTTTAAAAAGAAAGTCATTGCGAACTGAATAGCATCTAGTTTCTCTGGATCAGGAAGAATACCTTCTGTAGAAATAATGTGACCGAGAAATTTCATCTGAGAACGACCAAATTCAGATTTTTCCAAGTTCACAGTAATGCCAACTCTTGCAAAGATACGTAACAATGAATCCAAAATTTTGTTGTGCTCACTCCAAGAACGTTTAGCAATAATAATGTCGTCAACATACGAAGTAATGTTGTCACGAAGATAAACAGATAAAATTTCGTTTAAACTACAATGAATGCTGCAATAGGTACAGTAAGTCCAATCGGTAATTTCCAAAGTCACTTTTGGGTACAATTAGTCATATCAGGTTATTGTTCACTTACTCTCTAGATAGATTGATAGTCGAAGAGTTGGTTTGACAGATGCAAAGAATAGTAAAAGAGTAGGCAGCGGTACAGAAAACTAAAAGAGAAATAGCACCATTACAGCTCGGGGCCCTATGCTCGCTACGGCACATATTCACTTAGAGTAGTGAATCCCCTGAGGACTTTAATAGGTTAGAACAGTAATTTTCGAAATCTCATTTAGGTAAATAGTCAAATCCGGTTATTGTTTACTTACTGACTAGATAGATTGATAGTCGAAGAGTTGTTTTGACAGATGCAAAGAATAGTAAAAGAGTAGGCAGCGGTACAGAAAACTAAAAGAGAAATAGCACCACTACAGCTCGGGGCCCTATGCTCGCTACGGCACATATTCACTTAGAGTAGTGAATCCCCTGAGGACCTTAATAGCTGCACATAATTTCTAGTTTGTGACTTTGTGGCACATCTGGCGGAAGTGCGTACATAAATTGATCTAACCATGCACATGGATGTATGTCATTCTTAGAATTGCGGAAGATTTTAAATTTCCGAACAGTCAAAAAGTGTTTATAGTCAAAGTTTTCGCCTCGTGGCGACAAAGACCTACCGCGTCTGTCCCAGTCCCAATGTCGATTATTGTAAAGTTCGCGCGCCTGGCGCTCTCTTGTTGCATCCCGTAAATGAAATAAATTACTTTCTTCATACCCCTCTGCTATCTGTGAATCTAAGTTTCTTCTACTGTCTTTTCCTACAATTTCGCCTTCTATTTGTTTGACTTGCTTTCGTAATGCCTCAAATTCCCTTTTCACGCATTCATTAAATTTTCCCTGATTTTCAACATGCTTATTTATGTTCTGGTATTCTTCGGTTTCTGCAAATGGTAATGGAGCTGTATCATCCGAATCTCTGTCCCCATGTAAACTAAGATTTGTCAGTTTATCTGAAATTTCCTCCACTCTTTCCGATAAGTCACCAAATTGTTCTTTCTGTTTATTTACGTCTTCCGTAAGTGTCGCGACTCGGGTTTCAGTATTGTCACATTTGGTAGCTAGCTGTTCATATTGTTGTGTTAGATTATTTATTCTGTCATTTGGTACGGATTCCTCGATTCTTTCAAATATTTCTTCCTTATCCTTTGCACGTTGTAAATTTAACTCTGAAAAATTCTGTACTATCACGCGATCTCTTTCTTCCTGTTCTCTATCCTGTTCCCTTTGTCTGATTTCTACTGCAATTAATCTATTATTGTGAGAATTCAGAATCGGTTGTACTTCTTCCCTGATTTCTTTCTTTAATTCATCTTTCATATTTTTGAAACATGTCCCTATTCTTGAATCTAACCGTGTTTCCAAAGTTCCCATCTCTGTTTTAATTGTTCCAATCTCTGTTTTTAATTCAGATCCAAACCGTGTTTCCATTGTTCCCATCCGTGTTTCCATTGTTCCCATATCAGTTTTAATTTCAGATCGCAAAGTTCCCATCTGTGTTTCCATACGTGCTCCCAAATTTAATATAGCACTCATCAACTGCTCCATATTAAATTGTTCAGAATTCTTTTCGCCCCTAACATTTCCCACAAAACTAACTTCCTTCTGCATAGCCATAAGGCTATCTGTGTTCGATACTATTCCAGAATCTTCCATCGTTAATCTCGTATTCTGTGAATTTTCTGATTGAGAAAAATTTTGAAATGGTTCCGGACTATTTTCCCGACTTATTACATTGTTTTCCACTTCATTATCCATCATACTGTTTTCCTCTGTTGGCGAGTTCGCCATGTCAACAATTTCGTCATTCTCACTATTCATCATTTTTCCCTTTTTCATCGATCGCGTAATCATTTGCAAAACATACAAAAGATTCGTCACTGTACGAAAATTACACACGGTGACTCTTTATCTCAACAATACCATTCAAATGCAATGACTCCCTCAAACACGATCAATCGAACAATTGAAATAATTGCACAAAATTGTCAAACGCGTATACAAGGCAATAAAAAAAATTAAATTTTGAAAAATACCATTAGAAGAATGCTAATTACCAAATCTACACACTCAATACAGACTACAATCACTAAACTACAAATTGCTACAACAATACTACAGTCTACAATTTTCACAATCAGAAGAATCCAAGGGACGATCCGAAGCAGCGGTCGCCACGTGCATGGGGGCTTAATTAAATAAATTTGATTGTACTTTTAATTTTAGTATGTCCGATTACGTAAGTCTCGTAATCGGTTGGCCCTGACTAGAATTGTTACGCTATCTGACTGCAGAGAACAATGTAAGAAAATTTCAGTAAACACAGTTAATTAATTAAGTCCCCAGCAACTAAAAAAAACCAACAAAACCAATAAGCACAAAAGTAACTGTTCTGTATGTGGGAGTGTGACTCAACGTCCACATCTGGCACGGTTCTTCTCAAACAAGACAAGAATTCTTATATACCAATTATACCGACGTGACAAAAGAAATTGAAAAAACTATAATTACGCAAGAAAACCAAAATTCACTCTAATACAAGAACACGAGCCAGATGCTTTGTTGACTGAACCTGTAGTGACACATTATTTCAGATACACAACTAATAAAGGAACATTATAAATTTTACCTTCATATATATTGACGAAATGCACTCATTACAATAACATCTGCTATCTCTCCCATCAAATAACTGCATAAGACATGGAACTATACTCTTTACTACAACATCTTGCTCCAACTTCACAACAACCACGAGCTCTCGACAAAACTGTCCTCTACGATCTCTTCACAAGCACTGACTTTCACGAACTCTCAACAACCAGTGACTTCTACAATCTCATAACAAGCACTGTCCTCTCCGATGTTACAACAAGCACTCTCTGGCGCAGTGGCACAGTGTAGCCACCTTTCAATATAAATACCAAAACCTCAAAATGAAAGTACTAAAAACAGTTGCACACATAAGATTCAACAAGCACTGTCAACAACTAGGCATAATTCCGAAATATATAAAAGTGAAAATATGTTCTAGCAGCAACATAGCAAAACTTATAAAACATAAAGCAGAAAAACTCTGGCTGAAAACCGAAATAAGGCAGTTACATAAGAAAAAGGACTTACTAAACAGAAAGCTACTCAACATGCAGATAGAAGCAGCAAACAACATGGAACCTACAGTATATGACAGAATTTGCAGGCATATCCAGGAAGTAGTCGACAAAGAGTACTTGACGATTTGCAACACACATAACAAGAAACTACAGACCTTGACATCCAAACAAGACAAGAGATCCAACCTTGAGATAACTGACAAAAACAAACACACATTTTACAGTAGAGTGGTAAACAACACTGACATAAAGTTCAACCAAAGAGAAAACGATCTACTCCAAAAAGGACTAAAATACAACGTAGAACCTAACCTCAACAACCATACACTGAAACAGGTTATAGCTGCAACTAAAAGTGCAGCAGATGCTGCAAAATTAAATTCAAATACAAAAGCAGCAATAGGACACAAAGTAAGCAAGCTTCTTGAGAAAGAAATGAATAAAGATAAGTTTAGATCTAAATATACAATAAATGATACAAAAACTTTAAAATCTATAAACAATAAACTGGAAAACAACCAATCCATAGTTGTAAAGTCAGACAAAAGTAATACATTAGTTGTGATGAAAGAAAAAGAATACATAGACAAAACAAATGAATTTTTTGCTGCTAATAACATTCAGCACATTGAAAAAGACCCAACCAAACAATTCCAAAGTAAAATTAAGGAACAATTAAAGAACACACATTTCCTGTTGACAGAAAATGAAAAGAAATACCTTACATGTATGAATCCAAAAGCACCACGCCTAAGAGCACAACCAAAAATACACAAAAATGGATACCCGATACGTCCTGTGGTCAACTCTATAAACAGCCCAGCATACAAACTGTCTCAAAAACTGAATAACATACTGGTGAAAAATTATACATATGAAACAACATATGCCATAAAAAACAGCATGATTCTAGACAAAGAACTAAGAACCAGAAAGCTCACCCAAGATGCACTGTTTATATCACTTGACATCACCAACCTTTATTCTAACATACCCATACAAGAAGCTCTAACAGCAATACAAAAGAACCTTATGCAACACAAGAAACTTTCATACACAGAGATTGTAGAATTTATGGATTTCCTTCAGCTAACCCTAAGTTACAACTACTTTACCTTTAATGACAACATTTATAAGCAACCAGATGGCCTAGCAATGGGATCA